>NC_057408.1:10537259-10899364 GCF_019320065.1 Cervus canadensis
AAGGATATCAGTCCTGGGTGTTCATTGGAAGGACTGATGTTGAAGCTGAAGCTCCAATACTTTAGCCTCCTGATGCAAAGAACTGGCTCACTGGAAAAGACCCTGATGCTGGGAAAGATTGAAGGTGGGAGGAGAAGGGGATGAGAGAGGATGAGATGGTTGGATGGCATCACCGACTCAATGGAGATGAGTTTGAGTATGCTCCAGAAGTTGGTGATGGACAGGGAGGCCTGGAGTGCTGCAGTCCATGGGGTTGCAAAGGGTCAGACATGACTGAGCAACTGAACTGAACTTTATCAGTAGCGTTAAAAGAGTCAGCTTCTTCTAACAACTATTCTGCTAAAAGCTTGACATCAGTTATTTATTCCTCTAATTGCATGATGCTACAGCTCCATCACATCTATGTTTCTCTACTCAGAGCTCTCTCTTGTTGACATGGCCAGCTGCCTCTGCATTTTACCCTCTGCAGTGTATTCTGTTAGCTACAGAAGCAATAAAAATGGGCGTCTGATATTGTTTTTATTTTTGACAAGAAAAGTGGCTTTCGGACTGAGTTTGAGATGGAAATGGATTTCTCATTTCAGGGAAAAAAAAAAAAAACATCAACCCTAGGACATAGCCCGCTTGTGTTTATTAAACATTCTTCTTAACTTTAGCAGTTTGACCTATCATTCTTTCAGTATTTTCCTACCATTTCCATGTGGATGAGGTCAGAATCTAGGATAGTCGCTCCCATCCTTCCTTAGCCCCATCTCAGATGAGCAGCCCCGCAGAAAGCATGAGTTTCTGGTCCCAGGGTAGGTGGATCTCTCTACGTGAGGAAATGTGGGGCCGTTAAATGCTCAGTCATAACTTGAGCCCTGAGTGATACCAGAGACCCAAAGTGGTGCCCACCGGAGTGTGGTAGGTAGTTAGAATTTAGGGCAAATGAGCTGGGAAGGGGAGGACTAGATGACTGAATGTGATTGAGAGGGAAGTGGGGGAAAGATGGAAAAGAGAAGGAAAGGAAGGAGAGAAGGAAGAAGAGAGGGAAGTGGAGGGGAGGAGGGTAACCGAGGAAGGGAGGGAGGGAGGTGGGTAGGGGAGGGGAAGAAAAGAGGGGGCAGAGAGCCAGGATAGGGTTCCAGGAATCATCCCCATGGCCTCTGGGGTTGTTTAACTTCATCTTCTGGCTTAACCTTTCTCCAGACATCAAACAGATCACATCAGCATAAGTCATCCCTCTTCTTTGAAAGATGATGATCAATAACAACTTTGTGAATCGTGGTGATGGAGTTAAGTGAGAGCAATTTGTGATTGACTAGAGTTCAGATAATATACACCTATTCACCCAATTTTTTGAGAAAAAGCAAAGGTCAAGTTTTAGTTCTAATAATAATACAGTATCTCATGAACTTATGGAGAAGACTTTGAGGTTACCAGTTTCAAGTATGGCCTGCCTTTTTTTAACTTGTCAAATGGAAAGATGTCTATAGAGTCTTTTATGACTTGGATGAAGCCTTTCCCATGGGCTTACTTGCTGGGGCTCTTTCATCAAGCTTCTTGCTGATATTCCTTGGAATATTCCCACCTGTTTTGAGGTCAGTCTGGCTCATCCATTACCCGTCAGGGATGCTGTTGAAAACAGGGCCACATTCGGCATTGTGGCAACCACTCTAAGGCAGCTGGAGATTTATGATCTGCCTCTGATTCTATTGTCTCAGGCCAGGCTAGTCCAGGCCTTTGACTCATTCACTATACATCTTGATAGTTTAATTGTGTTTAAAAGTTTTCCTCCATCCCTGGTGGAGTCTAATTCCAAACAATGGAGAAGGGAACCATGAGGCCCGGAACAGACGCATCTACTATGGATCCTCCCAAGCAATTGGAACTCTGAGTGAACATGGACCAAATTTCAGGAACAGATGAAACATGCGTGTGTGTGTGTGTGTATGCACACACACACACACACACACTCCCTCCTCTTGTGTCTGTCTCTCATTCTCTCTGTTTGTGTCACTTTCTCGTCTCATACTTTGCCCAGATTTTAAAATAAATTCTGTTTTTTCCTTCTTTCACACAACTTGAATCCTCAGATGCTATGAACTTATATTTCTCATTCTATGATCCACCAAGTCACTGATGTCAGTAAGAATGTTGGTGTTTCATTGGGATTAATTCCTTAAATATATGCCACATAATTAACACAATCTTCCTGTGAGTTAGACTTGGCGTCTTCCCAAAATGCTGCACATTCTTATGTTCTCAATGAAAAGAGATGGGCTGATCTTTCAGCAAGGGTATGATATGGCTTTTTAGTGTCTTCTATTTATCTTAGAGGACTGAGATTCAGTTATCCCTTACAAAATAGATACTTACAGTATTTTTTGTAAAATTGAGGTCCAGTTGATTTACAGTGTTGTGTTAGTTTCAGATGTACAGCAAAGTGATTCATGTACAGGGTCCTCTGTCCATGGGATTTCCCAGGCAAGAATACTGGAATGGGTTGCCATTTCCTACTATAGGGCATCTTCCTGACCCAGGGATCGAAACCATTGTCTCCTGCATTACAGGGGGATTTTTTTTTACCACTGTGCCACCAGGAAAGTCTCTGTCTATATTTTCTTTTTTGGATCTTCTTTTTCCATTATAGGTTAGTTCAGGATATTGAGTATAGTTCCTGTGTTAGATAGTAGGTCTTTGTTGTTTATCTGTTTATGTGTGATAATGTGTGTCTGTTCATCCCACAGTCCTCTAATTTATCCCTCTCTTCCCCCTTCGCCTTTGGTAAGCATAAGTTTGTACTCTATGTCTGTGAGTCACTTCTATTCTAACTTCAAACTCAGTTTTCAAGTCATTTCTTCGCCAGTGTAGCCATGTAAGACTCTACCTGCTTTGTACAGAACCCACATCATTTGTGTCTGAGCAAGCTGGGTGGAGAACTGCAACTGTGTTAGACCCTCCGTATGTTTTTTTTTTTGATGTAGCCCCTCAAGAACGGGTTCCATCTGGGTGATGGTCTGCTGGCTGTTGACTCGGTCTCAGCTTCCCCCAGTGACAGCCTGTCTCAACACTGTCAATACCCCTTTGCTGTTGACGGTGAGCAGGCCTGATGGCAGGCTGCTCTTGTCTGCTCACTTAATGACTTCGCTGATGACATGCAGGTGTGCACTGGTGTTGTACCTAGCCTTGAAGCTTCCGTGTTCTCCTGGGTAGAGGAGGGCTGGCTCCATTAGCTTCTAGCCTTGTGAGAATATAGAAAACTGTTCTGGGCAGTTGCCAGCTCGAGATGAGCCATGTATGGTCATTATGAATCCCCAACATATAATTTTCAAGCTAGCATTATGAAAATGTTAGGTCACTTCATCTAACAGATTGAAATGCATCGAGAATGTGCTTTCACTTGGAGGCATTTGAGGAAGTTATTCTACACCTGACACATGAGAAGTATAACATTGTTCAGCCTTTAAAGAAAGGTATCTGAACATGATTCCAAACATTCAGTAATACATTGGCTTCAGTTTTACTCATCCTTCTAGAGCGAGAGAGACAATAAATCTGAGGGTTTATGCATATGAGCCCTGCAAATAAGCTGTCCTGATTTCAAACCTAGCTTCGAGCAAGGTCCTTAACTTCCCTGTGACTCAGTTCCCTCCTATATACCATTGGAACACTTAATATTACCTCCCTTTTAGAGCTAACATTAAAATCAAACCATGTCTGGCACATAGTAAGTGTTCAGTAATGGTGAGCTGTTATTAACGGGGCTGAAAGCAAAAAGGAGGTGAAATCATTTTTCTTTAGACTAGAGAAAGGGTCTGAGACTGACCTGGTAATTCAAAACAGGCCTTGAGCTCACCTCTTCACAGCTGCATCCAACAGATAATATCCCCTGACAGTGCCAGCTATCGGCGGTGATTGAGTGATTGATCCTTTATAGCCACTTGCTTGTTTATGCTGCTGCTCACCACTTGTAAGGACCCCTTTCCCCTGGAGTTGTTTCTTCTTGTTCCTAATTGTCATCTTGGGTGTCTAGTGCTGACATTGCTGCTCAAGTCTTGCACTGATTGTGCGGACTGTGTGTCTGTCAACACAAAGCTTAATGTTGCCTCTGATGCATCAGTTACCAATTGCTCCAGAATGGTAGGTGATGAAGGGACATTGGTGAATACATTAAATGCTGTTTCATTAACTGAGCCTACAGGACTATGCACACTTAAATATGACTAGACTTAACTTGCCCAACCATCAGATATTTATCATATGTCTATTATATGCAGGTTGAAAAGATTGTGTGGTTGGGGGGGGGGGGAGGCAGAAGGATGACCAAAGATAGGAAATAGACATTTTTCAGGCCTTTGGGTGTTCTGGGCACAGTGCTAGACCCTTCAGATGAATTGTTTTATTCAATTCTTCTTCCATTTTACCAATGAAGAAGTTGAATCTTGGAGAGGTTGTGCCAGAAATAATCAAACCTAGCATGGCTGACTATAGAATTGACCAAAAACAACTTCAGAATATAAGATTGGTGAGCAATCATCCAGACAGAAAATCATTAAGGAAACATTAACCTTAAGTGACATGTTAGACCAGATGGATTGATGCTTTTGAACTGTGGTGTTGGAGAAGACTCTTTGAGAGTCCCTTGGACTGCAAGGAGATCCAACCAGTTCATCCTAAAGGAGATCAGTCTGGTGTTCATTGGAAGGACTGATGTTGAAGCTGAAACTCCCAATACCTTGGCCACCTCATGCAAAGAGCTGACTCATTGAAAAAGACCCTGATGCTGGGAAACATTGAGGGCAGGGCGAGAAAGGGACGACAGAGGATGAGATGGTTGGATGGCATCACCGACTCAATGGACATGGGTTTGGGTGGACTCTGGGAGTGGGTGATGGACAGGGAGGCCTGGCGTGCTGCAGTTCATGGGGGCGCAAAGATTCAGACACGACTGAGTGGCTGAACTGAACTGAACTGAGACCAGATGGACTAAACAGATAAATATAGAATATTGCATTCAAAAGCAACAGAACACACATTCTTCTCAAATGCACATAGAACATTTTGCATGATAAATCATATGTTAGGCCACAAGACAATTCTTAATAAATTTAAGAGGATTAAAATCATATCAAGGTTCTTTTCTGACCACAGTGGTATGAAACTAGAAGTTAATTACATGAACAAAATTGCAAAATCCACAAATTTCGGAGGTAAACAACATGCTACTAAATGTTTTAAAAGAGAAATAAAAAATATCTTGAGACAAAAATGAAAATATGACATGCCAAAACTTGTGGGATGCAGCAAAGGCAGTTCTAAGAGGGAAGTTCATAGCAATGAATGCCTTCCTCAAAAAGGAAGAAAGAAAAGAAAAGTCTCAAGTAAACAACCTAACTTCATACACCTCAAGAAACGAGAAAAAGAAGAAGAAACAGCCTAAAGTTAATATAAAAGGGAATAAGATAGAGCAAAAATAAAAGAAATAAAGATGAAAAAGCAAAAGCAACAAAAGCAAAAATCAACAAGTGGGACTGTAGCAAACCAAACAGTTTCTGCACAGCAAAGGAAACCATCAAAGGAGATGTAAGTGGCCAACAGGCACATGAAAAGGTGCTCAGCATCACTAATCAGCAGGGAGATGCAAATTGAAACCACAATAAGATATAACCTTACATCTGTTAGATGGCTATTATCAAAAAGACAAGAAATAGCAAGTATTGGCAAGGATATGAATAAAAGGAAACCCTGGTGCACTGTTGGTGGGAGTGTAAATTGGTACAGTCACTATGGAGAACAGTATGAAGGTTCCTCAAAAGAATTAAAAATAGAGCTACCATATGAATTACCCACTGTTTGATATTTATCCAAAGAAAACGAAAGCACCAACTTGAAAAGATACATGGACCGCCATTTTTAATTGCAGCATTATTTACTATAGTGACAATGTGGAAGCAACATAAGTGTCCATGATGGATGGGTAGATAAAGATTGTTGCATATAAATATACAGTGGAATATTTCTCAGCCATAGAAAGATTGAAATCTTGACATTTACAACATGGATGGACCTCAAAGGCATTGTGCTAAGTGAAAAAAGTCAGAAAGACAAAACCATGTAATCTCTCTTACATGTGGGACCTAAAAAAGGAAAAGAGGCTCCTAGATACTGAGAACAGATTGGTAATTGCCGCAGGCAGGGGATAAGGGATGGAAGAAATGAGTGAAGGGGGTCAAAAGGTGAAAAGAAAAAATCAAACAACAAATACGGTGTGTTTTTGTGTAATGAAAATAATGACAGATCTCACTGGTAGAAATTTATCTAGGAGATTCTTTCCTGAACAGATAATCAATGAAATGTACACAGAATATTTATGTGTATATTCACACGCGTGTGTGTGTATCCATTACTGTGTTGTTATAGTACTGAAACACTGGGAATGATTTAAATGCATAAGTAAGCAAGGTAAGATTACACAATAGTATACTGCAGAGGTATTTTAAGTGATGTTTTATATATATGATGGTTTATATTTGATGTTTTATACACATATATAATATTTTATATATCTTTATATCTATATATATTCATCAACAGGGAAAAATATCCAAGACATATTTTTGAGTGAAATGAAATGCCATGTTAGAAAAAAGGGTGACTAGTATAGTCTCATTTCCATCAAATTATATGTATAAATAGGGAAAAATATCCAAGACATATTTTTGAGTGAAATGAAATGCCATGTTAGAAAAAAGGGTGACTAGTATAGTCTCATTTCCATCAAATTATATGTATAAATATATCTTAATCCCTAAGATCCTTTCAAATATGAAAGAAATAATCATATGTATATATATATGTGTGTGCATATGTATCACAGAATTGTTGAGTTGTAGTTCACATATCAGAGAGTTAATCATTGTAAGGTGTCTGACTCAATGTTTCTAATATATTCACAGGATTGTACAATTACCACTATTTGATTTTAGGACACTTTCTAAAAGAAACTCTGATCGCATTAATCCTGACAGAAGCTCTGTGCCCAGTAACAGCTGCTCCTCACCCCGCCAGTCTCAGCCTCTGGCAGCCATCAATCTATTTCCTATCTCTTAGGATTTGTCAATTCTGGACATTTCTTGTGAAGGGACTCATAGAGCGTGACTAACTTCTCTCACTTAGTTTAATGTTTTCAAGTTTTCTCTATGCTGTATCATGGATCAATACCTCATTCCTTTTTATGGCTGAGTAACATTCCATAATATGTATTTACCACATTTGGTTTATCCGTTCATTAGTTGGGCATTTGGGTTGTTTGCAGTTTGAGGCTATTGTGAACAATGGTGCTATAAATATTCAGGTACGACGTGTGGTGTGGACATACGTTTTCCATTCTCTTGAGTATATAGTTGGGAGTGTAGATGTTGAATCAAATGGTAACTCTATGTTTAAGATTTTGAGACTCTCCCAGTCTATTTTCCAAAGTGGCTGCACGGTTTTATCTTCCCCACCAACAATGAACGAGAGTTCCAATTTTTCCACATCCTCTGTAGCTGTTATTGTGCGCCTTTTTGATTATGGTCCCCTTAGTGAATGTGAAGTGGTTATATATAAATTTTTTTTTAAATCAAGACAAATCCAAGTCCAAGCCTCTGTCCTTCTGTTTTGGGGGTGAAATTCAAACTCTTTAATTCTTGGGGCCACAGAGTTGTGTCAAGAGGAAAAGAATGAGAGAATTTGGATTAGGGTTGCAATGACCAGGAGAGAATGCTGAAGAAATGTTAGAGTGAACTAGAACTAGAAAGGGTCTCTTTTGATTCTAGGTCAAAATGCCCCAAATCAGGTTGCTCCGTGATCAAATTGCTGAACTTAAGATATTCAGCAAAAATATTTCTTTTAACTCATTTATAGCAGTTCATGGAGAAGGCAATGGCACCCCACTCCAGTACTCTTGCCTGGAAAATCCCATGGACGGAGGAGCCTGGTAGGCTGCAGTCCATGGGGTCGCGAAGAGTCGGACATGACTGAGCGACTTCACTTTCACTTTTCACTTTAATGCATTGGAGAAGGAAATGGCAACCCACTCCAGTGTTCTTGCCTGGAGAATCCCAGGGATGGAGTCGCACAGAGTCGGACATGACTGAAGTGACTTAGCAGTAGCAGTAGCATAGCAGTTCATATTGAATGGGATGGTTTTAACAGATTCTGTTAAATTTCAGTTGATTGGTTTTCATTCCATCTTCATAGCAGTAGTTCAAGGAATATTCTAAGTGTAGATTGCTAATAGACATAGGGTGGTTTAATGTTCTTATGAATTATTTAGTATTCATAAAATATATTTATTAGGAACCAAATTTCTGTATTTCAAATATATAGTCATTCAGTTAGCATGGACTCCTTTGCGTGAAGGCAAGCTCAGTCACTCAGTCATGTCCGACTCCTTGTGACCCTATGGACTGCAACTCACCAAGCTCCTTTGTCCATGGAATTTTCCAGGCAGGAATATTGGAGTGGGTACTCATTTCCTTCTCCAGGGGATCTTCCTGACTCAGGCATTGAACCTGCGTCTCCTGTGTCTCCTGTGTTGGCAGATGTATTCTTTACCACTGCGCCACCTGGGAAATCCATTGACTCCTTTAGGATCTTTAAAAAATATGTTTTTACTGTGCCAACACTTTTGCCTTTTTTTAGGTTTCTTTTGTCAACTTTTCAAACAATATGCTCCAATGCCTTTTTAGTTTATTTTTTAATTTTTAAAGTTTGGATTTTGTTTGTTTGTTTTACACATTGTTTAACACTTTTTGGGTTTTAAAGCATACTTTTAGTGTTTTTTTTGTTAATTCTACAATCATTAATGTGTATCAAAATTTGAAATAATATTATATGAATCTTTATAGTAAAAGGGGCTTCAATTCCTTTGAACAGATTCAATTTTCTTTCAAGTCGTATTTCCTTACATATTCTTAGAAGGTCATTGTATCCCAACTATTCCTTATTAGAGACCATTTTTTTTTGCATTTTATAAAATTCAAGAAAATCACAGGATTTGGTGGAATTTTTAAAAAATGTTTTATTTTTATTTATTTATTTGGCTGCCCCAGGACTTAGTTGAGGCCAGCAGCATCTTCAGTTGCAGCACGCAGGATCTGGTTCCCAGACTGGGGACTGAATCGGGCCCCCTTCACTGAGAGCCCAGACTCTTAGCCGCTGGACCACCAGGGAAGTCTCTGATGGGATTTTGTTCTTTAAGCTTTAGGTTTAATTTGGCTTATTTTGGATTGAGTTTAAGTTCAGCATAATAATTTTACCAAGTGATTTTACCATAGATTTTTCAGACACCTTAGCAAATTTCAGACATAGGCCATTCCTCAAATGCTTGAAATACATGCAAAATATCCACTTCCTTAAGCAGATTTATGTAACTGTAAATTTTAAAAGGCACAACAGGCAATGTGCCACGCATTACTTTGTAAAATAACTTGACTCCTGAATACCTCAAATTTGTTGTTCCTTGGTTGCTAAGTCCAGCTGTTTGCAACCCTGTGGCCTGTAGCCTGCTAGGCTCCTCTGTCCATGGGATTTTCCAGGCAAGAAGACTAGAGTGGGTTGCCATGTCCTCCTCCAGGGGATAGACCCGACCCAGGGATCAAACCTGCAATCTCCTGCATTGCAGGTGGATTCTTTACCACTGAGCCATCTAGGAAGCCTCAATACTTCAAATAGTTAAGAGTTAATGATTAAGTGTCTAGCCTATGAATTGCCTCCAGTCTATTAAGAAAAATAGTAAACATTTTTGAAGAAAATTATAACTCGATGTATGGTACTGTAGGGGCTTCCCAGGCAGTAAAGGATCTGCCAGCAATTCAGGAGATACAGGAGACATGGGTTGGATTCTTGTGTCAGGAAGTTCTCCTGGAGGAGGGCATGGCAACCCACTCTGGTATTCTTGCCTGGAGAATCCCATGGACAGAGGAGCTTGGTGGGCTACAGTCTATAGGGTCACAAAGAGTCGGACACGACTAAGCACACATGCATGCATCTCCTCATTTAGCACATCTTTCTTTGGGATCTAGTCTCCCCAGATTCTTTTTCTGACTTTTCACCTTTGTTTCCTTATACATCTTTTTGGCCCTTTCTCTGCATTGTTTTCTTTCTTCCGAATCTAGAACTAGCTATGTTTTTCCAGCTCTGACCTCAGCACAAACATCTGACTTGGGGTCTGCCGAAATCAGAATGTTTCAGAGCCTGTCTGAACAAATGAAATCCCCTATGCTTCTAACTTAGAGGAAGATGACACTCATATAAAGAAATAACAGCACTTTACGGGTTATTTCAAAAACTAAAATATAATAAATCTGTAATTCTGAGCTTCAAGTGGATGGTACCCACATCTCATCCAAGGTAGCTGATGTGTTTGCCTTGAGTTCATGGCAATTGCCAGACTGGATCTTTGATATCCAGGTTATTTCTGGTTGATTCAGGAGTCTTATATCTTTTCAGAGACTGCAGGAAAGATTTCAGTCATTCCATGAGTGCAAGTGGCCAGGCTTAGGGACAGAAAGGTTGGGAGTATCAGCTTTCAGCCTTTTTCTTTATGAAGAATGTAGAAAATCAACAAACCTCACACCATCAGTTTTCCCCCACATCTCTTACCCTGAGTGAGACTGCAGTGACCAGAACCCTGCCGTACCATCAACACTCATGACATTCCAACTGCAGGGCTCGGTCCTAAGGGAAGAGCCAGCAGCTGGGAATGTTTGGAGTACCTGGAATTTTGCCTCCGCATCAGCACTGTGCCTCTTGTCTAGGTGGTTGCTGTCCTCTGGAATTGTGCAGTGTGCAACCTACACAACCATACATAGCAGCTGTCCTCCACCTGCAGTTTCTGTACCCCAGATGCTCTCTGAGCATCTTCCACTGACTTCCTCAGCCCTCCTCTTGCTTCCTGGTGGCCCAGACCCTGTCTTAGGGAACTTCCCATGGCTTCTTGGCCCTCTGGGCAGGGATTGGAAATCAGCTCTTTGTGTGATCCTTAACCTTGTCTTGTTTCATACATCCTTATCTGTCCTTTACATGTTGGCTTTATAAAAGTTTGAACTATCATGAAAAATCATTTTCTCTGAAGTGGGAAATTCCAGTGACTGACATTTTATTTGTTATATATTTATTTGTTTTTTGTTATATATGTGTGTGTGTATATATATACATGTATATATGTATATGTGTGTGTGTGTGTGTGTGTGTATATATATATATATATATATACTATATATATATATAATATCCATTGTGTGTGGTCTGGGTCTTTTTTTTTTTTTTTTTTAATTTGGACTTGTTGAGTCTCAGTTACAGCATGAGGGATCTTTACTTACAGCATGTGAACTCTTAGTTGGGGAATGCAGGATCTAGTTCCCTGACCAAGGATCGATCCCAGGCCCCTTGCATTGGGAATATGGAATCTCAACCACTGAGCCACCAGGGAAGTCCCTGGCCTGGCTCTTGCTAAGAATTCAGTAACAGTTGTTATTTTTATTTTATTGATTCTCAAATTAAAATTTTTTACTGTTTACTGCCTTACTAATGACTTTAAACAGAAAATTTTAGAGTAACCTATTTTAACTAAAGAAATTATTCTCTAAGTGTAGAAATCCCAGTGTCAAAGAAATTAGTGTTGCGGGAAATTTTTAACATAAGGATGATATTAAAAGAATTGCTTAAGCTAAAAAAATCACGTCTGTTTGGTCAGTTACAGTATCAGGAATTCCATTATCAGGCAGTCGGTTCTTTAAAGAGTGGGAAGCTTATGCAATGCAGTCATTCTTAAACTGGAGGAAGCATCAGGATGAATCCTGGGCTGCACCCCTAAGTTTTTGCTGAAGGGCATTTGAGATGGGGGGAGAATTTGCATTTCTAACACTTTCCCAGGGGACATTGATGGTACTGGTCTGGGGGCCGCTTTGAGGACCTCAGGCTGGGGCAATAATAGTGAGTCAGGCAGAAGAGATATGGTTTCGCTGGTCTTGGACTCCCGAACATGTGAGATCTTGAGCAAGTTTCTTAAATGTCCTGGCCTGGGTCTTCTCACCTGTAAAACAGGGGGGTGGCCTGGACAGTCTCTAAAGTTTCCCTCCAGCTCAAATGCCTTTCGAGCCGAATTCTAAGCTGATCACATCAGATGCCTGGTGTCTCTCCAAAAGGGAGTGGGGACCAGTCATGGCCTCGCTGGGGGTCGGCTTTCTCTCTTTGCAGGGACCCCTGCTTCATCCTCAGACACAGCTCCCACTTTTTGGTTCAGAGGAGACGTTTCTCAAACCCTCAGACTGAATGGGTCCTGGGAGCACAGAGACGAGAACTCAGGAGCACTAGATGCCTCACTGCCAGCTTCTCAGCTCGCCCTGCTCATGAGTCCTGTCCTGTCCCTTCTTTACGGCAGAAGGAGTGCCCCCCTACCCGAAGGCAGGGTGGGGACCCCCACCCCCACCCCAGCACATTGCTTGCAAAACAGAAAAGATGCAGAGCCTGGAATCTTCCCTCCTGAGAGTGATGCGGCCACTCTGCTTTCTCCAGCTGATTCACATGTTCCTGTACAGATTGAATTTGAGAATCTTTTGCTTTATTCCAGGAACTTTGCTTCTCTGCTCCGAAATGGAACCAGGTTTTCAGGGGACCTGAAGCTTACAGAAAGTTGGGAGCACTTTCTAGAAAAATAATACAAAGTATGAATATCATGTAGGTTATAGGATCTTAGAAGGAATTGCTACAAGTGAGAGACCTTGAAGTTTATCTACTTTGCTGTAAATCCTCCCTTTTGAGGGTGCTATTGCTTTGTCCAGCTGATTCAAATATTCTCATATAGATTGATTTTGAGAATCTTTTGCTTTATTGCAGAAATTTTGTTCATCTACCTGGCACCGGGACCAGGTTTTAGGGGACCTGAGACTTACAGAAAGTTGCGAGCACCTTCTATTAGAAAAATAACCCAAAGTGCAAACATAATGTAGGTTATAGGACCTTAGAAGGAATTGCTCCAAGTGAGAGACCTTGAAGTTTTAAGCTTCATCTGCTCTGCTGTAAGTCCACTGCTACCTTCACCCACTCATTTATTTTCCTTCACTCTGTCCAAGCACTTACTGGGCGTCTACTCCATGCCATGCTGTGCTGTTGCTGCAGAACCCTTGGTCCTTCTCAGCAGTGAGGAGCGTGGGAACGAGAAAGACGGCTCAAGGGCATTGACAGTGAACTCAGTGGGCAGACTGCAACAAAATGGAGACATCTGAGATGTAAAAGGGGGAAGGAAACGGAAAACAACAAGAATGGGCTTAGATCAGATAAGAGTATCAGTTTGGTTCAGTTCAGTCACTCAGTCGTGTCCGACTCTTTGCGAGCCCATGGACTGCAGCACCCCAGGCCTCCCTGTCCATCACCAACTCCTGGAGTTTACTCAAACCCATGTCCATCGAGTCCGTGATGCCATCCAGCCGTCTCATCCTCTGTTGTCCCCTTCTCCTCCTGCATTCAATCTTTCCCAGCATCAGGGTCTTTTCCAATAAGTCAACTCTTCGCATGAGGTAGCCCAAGTATTGGAGTTTCAGCTTCAGCATCAGTCCTTCCAATGAACACCCAGGACTGATCTCCTTTAGGATGGACTGGTTGGATCTCCTTGCAGTCCAAGGGACTCTCAAGAGTCTTCTCCAACACCACAGTTCAAAAGCATCAATTCTTCAGTGCTCAGCTTTATAGTCCAGTTCTCACATCCACACATGACTACTGGAAAAACCATAGCTTTGACTAGACAGAACTTTGTTGGCAAAGTCATGTCTCTGTTTTTTAATATGCTGTCTAGGTTGGTCATAACTTTCCTTCCAAGGAGCAAGCATCTTTTAATTTCATGGCTGCAGTCAACATCTGCAGTGATTTTGGAGTCCCCCAAAATAAAGTCTGTCACTATTTCTACTGTTTCCCCATCTATTTCCCATGAAGTGATGGGACCAGATGCCATGATCTTAGTTTTCTGAATGTTGAGTTTTAAGCCAACTTTTTCACTCTCCTCTTTCACTTTTATCAAGAGGCTCTTTAGTTCTTCTTCACTTTCTGAAGATAAGAGTATAGTGTTGGATAATGTTTTTAGTTTTGCCTGTGATCTATATCAGGAAATAATTTTTGCACCATTAAGGCACAGCCCACAACCTGCATGTAAGTAACTAAAACAGTCTTCCATGGGATGGTATTTACCTCTTGTGACATACTCTGATGCTTTCTTTTTCATTTCTATTCCTTTATATTATATGCTACTTTTTTTTAAATTTGAAGTGATGCTGGTTGAGACAAACTGAATTGATTTTGCCTCCCATTTGTAACAAGTACAGGATGGAGGGTATCTGGGCGCGGGGTGGATTGCCTGTTATCGTGGGGTCCGAGAGGAGAGGGCGATAGGAATGAGAACAGGACAACTCGTCCCACAGATTGGAAGCTAGAGGGCCAAGGGGAGAAGGAAAGATAGAAAAACCAGGTGTGGATAGCATTGTATTGGCTTTTTGCCTTTAATGGCCTATTTTGGAACTGTGACAAAAACTGCCAAAATTCAGATCAGAATCAGAAATGTGAGCAAGAGGAGGTGGGAGAAAGGTTAAATGCAAAGAAGCAATATGTAGACAGCCGGATATCCTCTGACTGGGGACTGAGTAAATAAACACATGGGTGGTCTTGGTGGTTTAGTCGCTAAGTTGTCGTCCAACTCTTGCGACTCCATAGACTGTAGCCCGCCAGGCTCCTCTGTCCATGGGATTTTCCAAGTAAGATAACTGGAGTGGGTTGTCATTTCCTATTGCAGAGGATCTTCCCCATGCAGGGACTGAACCTGTGTCTCTTGTCTCCTGCATTGGCAGCCAGATTCTTCACCACTGCGCCACCTGGGAAGCCCAAAGTCCCTATACCTTTTCTTAACTTTAGACTTTTGAGCAATATGAATGCATTACCCCCTGAAAAAATTTAAGTTGAATTGTAACTGGACATTGTTTTCTCTATGAATTATTTAAAAATAAACCTCTTTATACCATGAAAAAAAAAAAGAAGTAACATGTGCCAGGAAATAACATTTTTTAGATTACTTTTGGCAGGGTCAGGGATAAATGAGGGAAGGAAAAATTACTGTTTCTTAAAAAGAAAACTGAAACATAAGAGATGTGGCAGAAATCACGGAGTAGAGAGAGTGTGGAAGAGAATGAGCACCAGTCAGAGGGAATGGATATGGTTGCAGGAAAACACTGGTTCTCAAGGCAGATTTCTGCCAACCATGGATGATGGAGGTAAGGAGAACACAGATGACGAGTCTTGTCTTTTGCATAAACATGTGGGTGCATGAAGAGAAAATGCATGAACCTGGAACGTCACAGCAGGAGGCCATCTGTTGTTAGGGTGCATGCAGATAAATAGCGAGAGGGAGTTTACAGAGGAGAAGAGAGGCCTAACGCACAGGGACCGTCACATGCACACAGCATAGACAATCTACAAATCAAAGGTAAGAATTAAGCAGAAGAAAACAAAAAAAATCAGAGAGCAAAGAAAAGCTGAGGGAAGACGCCCTGTTCTTGCCCTTCTTTCTTTCTCTCTTCTTTAACTCCTTTCCTCTCCTCTTTCCCTATGTTCATTATACACTCCTTCCTTCTTTCACTTTCTTTTTTAGAGCAGTTTTAGGTTCACAGCAAAATTGAGAGGAAAGTACAGAGTTATGGGAACTCCTCCCCTGCCCCCCTACCTACAAACACAGGCTCCCCCATTAGCCACACCCCCACTAGAGTGGTACATCTGTGATAGTGGACCCACATTGTCACATCAGAATCACTCCAAGTCCATCCTTTACATGAGAATCCACTCTTGTCGTACATCCTGTGGGTTTGGAAAAAGGTGTAATGACATGTCTCCACCTGTATCATATCATGCAGGGTGGTTTCACTGTCTGAAAAAATCATCTGTGTTCTACTTTATTTTGGGCTTCCCTGGTGGCTCAGCTGGTAAAGACTCCGCCTGCAATGCGGGAGACCTGGGTTAGATCCCTGGGTTGGGAAGATCCCCTGAAGAAAGGAAAGGCTACCCACTCCAGTACTCTGGCCTGGAGAATTCCATGGACTATATAGTCCATGGGGGTCTCAAAGAGTTGGACAGGACTGAGCGGCTTTCACTTCACTTCTGCTTATTTATCTCTCTCCCCTTCCTCCATCCCTGGAAACCATTCATCTTTTTATCATCTCCATAGTTTTGCCTTTTCCAGAATGCCACGGCATTAGAATCAAACCATGTGTGGCGTTTTCAGATAGGCTCCTTTCACATTTAAAGTCCCTCTGTGTCTTTTCATGGCTTCTTGGCTCGTTTCTTTTTAGTGCTGAATAATATTCCCCTGTCTGGATGTTCCAGGGATTACTTACCCATTCACCTACTCTGGGAGATCTTGGTGGCTTCCTAGTTTGGGTAATGATGACTAAAGCTGCTGTCAACTTCCATGGGCAGGTTCTTATGTGGACGTAAGTTGTCAGTTTCTGTGGATCAATACCAAGGAGCACAGGTACTAGATCATAAAGGAAGAGTATGTGGAGTTTTGTGAGAAACTGCCAGACTGTCTTCCAGGTTGGCTGTACCATTTTGCACTCCCACTCAGCTGTGTGAGAGTTCCGGTCAGTCTGGACCTTTGCCAGAATTTGCTGTTTTTAGTATTCCATATTTTGGCCATTCTGACAGGTGTGAAGTTAGCATCTCATCCTTGGATTTACGTATTCTTAGTGAACCCAGCTTAGCCCCAGTAATTACTGCTCTTTAAAATTATTCTCTTCAAATCAACTTTTAATAAATTCATGGCTGTGGTTTAGTTGCTAAGTGGTGTCTGACTTTTGCGGCCCCATAGTCTGTAGCCTGCCAGCCTCCTCTGATCATGGGATTTCCCAGGCAAGAATACTGGAGTGTTGGGGTTGCCATTTCCTTCTCCAGCAGATTTTCCTGGCCTGGGGATTGAAAACAAATCCCTTGCATTGGCAGGTGGAGTCTTTACCCCTGAGCCACCAGGCAAGCCCATTAGATAGTATTCAGTTCAGTTCAGTTCAGTTCAGTTCAGTTCAGTTCAGTTGCTCAGTCGTGTCCGACTCTTTTCGACCCCATGAATCGCAGCATGCCAGGCCTCCCTGTCCATCACAAACTCCCAGAGTTGGCTCAAACTCATGCCCATCGAGTCCGTGATGCCATCCAGCCATCTCATCCTCTGTCGTCCCCTTCTCCTCCTGCCCCCAATCCCTCCCAGCATCAGGATCTTTTCCAATGAGTCAACTCTTCTCATGAGGTGGCCCAAGTATTGGAGTTTCAGCTTCAGCATCAGTCCTTCCAATGAACACCCAGGACTTATCTCCTTTAGGATGGACTGGTTGGATCTCCTTGCAGTCCAAGGGACTCTCAAGAGTCTTCTCCAACACCACAGTTCAAAAGCATCAAATTTTCGGCACTCAGCTTTCTTCACAGTCCAACTCTCACATCCATACATGACCCCTGGAAAAACCATAGCCTTGACCAGATGGACTTTTGTTGGCAAAGTAATGTTTCTGCTTTTTAATATGCTATCTAGGTTGGTCATAATTTCCTTCCAAGGAGTAAGTGTCTTTTAATTTCATGGCGTGCAGTCACCATCGAAAGTGATTTTGGAGCCCCAAAATAAATCTGACACTGTTTCCACTGTCTCCCCATCTATTCCCATGAGGTGATGGGAGCAGATGCCATGATCTTAGTTTTCTGAATGTTGAGCTTTAAGCCAACTTTTTCACTCTCCTCTTTCACTTTCATCAAGAGGCTTTTTAGTTCCTCTTCACTTTCTGCCATAAGGGTGGAGTCATCTGCATAACTGAGGTTAGTGATATTTCTTCCAGCAATCTTAATTTCAGCTTGTGCTTCTTCCAGCCCAGCGTTTTCTTCATGATGTACTCTGCCATATGAAGTTAATAAGCAGGGTGACAATATACAGCCTTGACGTACTCCTTTTCCTATTTGGAACCAGTCTGTTGTTCCATGTCCAGTTCTAACTGTTGCTTCCTGACCTGCATACAGGTTTCTCAAGAGGCAGTCAGGTGGTCTGGTATTCCCATCTCTTTCAGAATTTTCCACAGTTTATTGTGATCCACACAGTCAAAGGCTTTGGCATAGTCAATAAAGCAGAAATAGATGTTTTTCTGGGACTCTCTTGCTTTTTCGATGATCCAGCAGATGTTGGCAATTTGATCTCTGGTTCCCCTGCCTTTTCTAAAAACAGCTTGAACATCTGGAAGTTCATGGTTCACATACTGCTGAAGCCTTGCTTGGAGAATTTTGAGCATTACTTTACCAGCGTGTGAGATAGGTGCAATTGTGCGGTAGTTTGAGCATTCTTTCGGATTGCCTTTCTTAGGGACTGGAATGAAAACAGACCTTTTCCAGTCCTGTGGCCACTGCTGAGTTTTCCAAATCTGCTGGCATATTGAGTGCAGCACTTTCACAGCATCATCTTTCAGGATTTGAAATAGCTCAACTGGAATTCCATCACGTCCACTAGCTTTGTTCGTAGTGATGCTTTCTAAGGCCCATGACTTCACATTCCAGGATGTCTGGCTCTAGGTGAGTGATCACACCATTGTGATTACCTGGGTCATGAAGATCTTTTTTGTACAGTTCTTCTGTGTATTCTTGCCACCTCTTCTTAATATCTTCTGCTTCTGTTAGGTCCATACCATTTCTGTCCTTTATTGAGCCCATTTTTGCATGAAATATTCCCTTGGTATCTCTAATTTTCTTGAAGAGATCTCTAGTCTTTCCCATTCTGTTGTTTTCCTCTATTTCTTTGCATTGATCGCTGAGAAAGGCTTTCTTATCTCTCCTGGCTATTCTTTGGAACTCTGCATTCAAATGGAATATCTTTCCTTTTCTCCCTTGCTTTTCACTTCTCTTCGTTTCACAACTATTTGTAAGGCCTCCTCAGACAACCATTTTGCCTTTTTGCATTTCTTTTCCATGGGGATGGTCTTGATCCCTGTCTCCTGTACAATGTCACAAACCTCCGTCCATAGTTCATCAGGCTCTCTGTCTATCAGATCTAGTCCCTTAAATCTATTTCTCACTTCTACTGCATAGTCATAAGGGATTTGATTTAGGTCATACCTGAATGGTCGAGTGGTTTTCCCTACTTTCTTCAGTTTAAATCTGAATTTGGCAATAAGGAGTTCATGATCTGAGCCACAGTCAACTCCCGGTCTTGTTTTTTGCTGACTGTATAGAGCTTCTGCATCTTGGGTGCCAAAAGATATAATCAATCTGATTTCAGTGTTGACCATCTGGTGATGTCCATGTGGTAGATCTTCTCTTGTGTTGTTGGAAGAGGGTGTTTACTCTGACCAGGGCGTTCTCTTAGCAAAACTCTATTAGCTTTGCCCTGCCTCATTTCGTACTCCAAGGCCAAATTTTCCTGTTACTCCAGGTGTTTCTTGACTTCCTACTTTTGCATTCTAGTCCCCTATAATGAAAAGGACATATTTTTTGGGTGTTAGTTCTAAAAGGTCTTGTAGGTCTCCATAGAACCGTTCAACTTTGGCTTCTTCAGCATTACTGGTTGGGGCATAGGCTTGGATTACTGTGATTTGGAATGGTTTGGCTTGTGGAAACGAACAGAGTCATTCTGTCATTTTTGAGATTGCATCCAAGTACTGCATTTTGGACTCTTTTGTTGACTATGATGGCTACTCCATTTCTTCTAAGGGATTCCTGCCCACAGTAGTAGATAAAATGGTCATCTGAGTTAAATTCACCCATTCCAGTCCATTTTTAGTTTGCTGATTCCTAGAATGTCGACATTTACTCTTGCCATCTCCTGTTTGACCACTTCCAATTTGCCTTGATTCATGGACCTAACATTCCAGGTTCCTATGCAATATTGCTCTTTACAGCATCGGACCTTGCTTCTATCACCAGTCCCATCCACAACTGGGTCTTGTTTTTGCTTTGGCTCCATCCCTTCATTCTTTCTGGAGTTATTTCTCCACTGATCTCCAGCAGCATATTGGGCACCTACCAACCTGGGGAGTTCCTCTTTCAGTATCCTATCATTTTGCCTTCTCATACTGTTCATGGGGTTCTCAAGGCAAGAATACTGAAGTGGTTTGCCATTCCCTTCTCCAGTGGACCACATTCTGTAGACCTCTCCACCATGACCCGTCCGTCTTGCGTGGCCCCACACGGCATGGCTTAGTTTCATTGAGTTAGACAAGACTGTGATCCTGTGATCAGATTGGCTAGTTTTCTGTGATTATGGTTTTAATGTGTCTGCCCTCTGATGCCCTCTCGCAACACCTACCATCTTACTTGGGTTTCTCTTACCTTGGACGTGGGGTATCTCTTCACGGCTGCTCCAGCAGTGACAATAAACATTAAACTTAGCAGTCTGGCAGTTCCTGAAATTTGCCTTTTTATTCTCCCTCTCCTGTGTCTTCCTTCTTTCCCTGAAAGACAGGACAGTATTTTCTTGTACTGATTTGGTATCTCTCCTCCTCCTCCTCTTGGCTATTTTTCAAAGCCTTTTGACCTTTGCAATTACACTTGCAAGTACTGTGGGCATCCAGGAGAGAATTCACTTGGGCCTGGAGATCTGAGTACAGTCAGCATGGCTGCTTGCAATCATTGCTCCAAGCTTGGGTACTCTTCTCTCTTAATCAGATGAATTCTGTCTTTTTAATGATGATCATGGTCCTATAATGAGCACAGGAGTAAAGCAGGAGTTAAATAGTGTTGCTTTTATTAAACTCTTTTATCCAGGAGTATCAGTTAACCTATTCTCAAGCATGTGGCAGGAAAATGAACAATAATTAGAATGGATGCTGGTGATAGGAACTTTCCAGGGGTGCTAGTGGTAAAGAACCCACCTGCCAAGGCAGGAGACGTAAGAGACGTGGGGTTTGATGCCTAGGTCAGGAAGATCCCCTGGAGGAGGGCACGGCAACCCCCTCCAGTGTTCTTGCCTGGAGAATCCCATGGACAGAGGAGCCTGGTGGGCTACAGTCCGTGGGGTCGCAAAGCGTTGGACACGACCGAAGCAGCTGAGCACTCAGGCGTGCACGATGGTGACACAAGCCCGGGAGACCTATTTAGGTCTGCCTGGTTGGACAGCACACTACTTTTATCTCCCAGCAGATCTCAGAGGCCACAGCTCTCTCTGGTTCTCATAGAGCTGCGGGCCTCAGCCTTATGAGTGTTGCCCTGTAGTTAGTTCCACTAACAACGCTGATAGGAACCTGTTGGAGCTCTGGCTTATCTTTTTCTGTATTTGTTTTTAATTCTGCAGTCACATTGTGAGCTCATTGAAAACAGACTCTTTCTTGTATCACTTTGTGTCACAGGTCACCTTAGTTCCCAGCAGCCTGTTTGTTATTGAGAATGGACATGCCTGTAACATTTCTATTGGATTATTCTTTAGGGCTCACATGGTAAAGATTCTCCCTGCAATGAGGGAGACCTGGGTTCGACCCCTGGGTCGGGAAGATCCCCTGGAAAAGGGAATGCCAACCCACTCCAGTGTTCTTATCTGGAGAATTCCATGGACAAGAGGAGCCTGGCCAGCTATAGTTCATGGGGTCGCAAAGAGCTGTACACCTCTGAGCAACTAACACTTTCAGTTTCTTTCATTCTTTAAAGAAAAAAGAACTAAGAATAAAAATAAAAAGGCATTAGGGGTTTGGCCTAAACTTCTGTTTATATAGAAGCACATCATTAAATGTTGCCATTTTTCTCCATTTCCCCAACAACCTCCACCCTCAAACATCTGCAATTTCTTCCTGGTCAAATAATATTTTAAGAGCTTAAGTGAAAGTCCAATATCCTGTCTCTGTTACTTCTCTGGAAACTTGTGCAAGGGAAAAGTCTGCATCGGGAGGTCACAATTAGTCTCTGACGGGCACTTAATTCTCAGAAAGATTTACCAAACATTCAATACTTCAGATACAGTTATAAAATTGCAGCTGAAAGAAAGATAGGGGGTCAAAGAATCAAAGTGGAAAGGAAAAAGCAACAACCTTTGAGATAAGCAGCTCAGCCTGTTGTGTTATCACATTTGTCTTGCAGAAATGAATGGTTTAATGGGTCCTACATCTCAGGTCAGCAAGCTTGGCTGGTTGATGGGGCTCTGGCTGTTTTTAGGGTAAGCCAGCTCACAAGCAACCTGCTAGTTTAAGTTCTAAAGGTCTCGTGAGTCATATTCCTAATACATTCCTGGGGAATTTCATTGCGCGGCTTTAAAAGCAGTTTATGTGCGCTGCAGTAATGGATAAACTAGCTATTTTGACACATTGCGAAAGAATGTTTTTGAAAAGAGAAACACTCAGTAGTAAAAACAGACAAATGATTGAGGGACATTTCACTGTAGCTCAACCCCGTGTTGATGTAGGTGTTTAAACAGCCAGTTCCCAGCTCGCTATTTAAATACCTATATCCTGAATTAGTTATTCACCAGGGGGAGATGCTGAAGAGAAGCAAAAATGATACAATTAAGTTACAAATATAGGAGATCCAGGCCCAAATATCCCAACCGTCCTCTTTTTCTTCTTTAACGAGTGTCATTATATTTTGATGTGTTTAATAATACAGCAGAGGTTAAATGAAACATGAAAAAGGGATGTACATTAAAATTGAGATAACTCTTCCTTCAGTGAAGTGGAACCCAGCAGATGTAGCCGCACACTGTAATTGCTGCCTGCTTCCTGTCAGTCTGATTAAGTTGCATTGTCCCAGCTCCAAGTGTAGGAATCAGTGGCTTCCCATAGGGCCCAGCATGGGACGACGGGCTGCAGCCGCGGTATAACTACACGCACCTCCTGCTTCTCCCGGTAATGGTGTAGACATACAATATACATTGATGACATATAAAATCAATAGGCTGTGGAGTGTATTAAGGGCACACTGTCCTCCATCTTCCCAGTTACATCCTAGGAAAGCCAAAAAAGCACTCACATCCTGGATTCTGAGGCTCAGCAGAACCATCTCCTGGCTCCAGGGCCAGACACTGGGGTGCTCATTAAAAAAAAAAAAAAAATTTGTTTGGCTGCGTTGGGTCTTCGTGTTGGCACAGGAGATCACTCGTGGACTGCCTAGTTATGGCGCACAGGCTCAGTCATGGGCGCAGGCTTAGTCACTCCACGGCATATGGGATCTTTAGTTTCCCAATCAGGGATCGGACTGGAGTCCCTCTCTTAACCACTGGACCACCAAGGAAGAGCCCCTGGGGTGCTCAGTTTTAAAGAAACGTAAAGGTTTAGATTGAATTTGCATTTGACCAGCTCTGAGGTCTGCCTGCTGCTTTTCAGTCTTCTCCTGAGTCAGCTGTGTACTGGTGGCTTGTGAACTCCCCAGTCAACGGACAGACATTTGGGGGGCACTGAAGGGAGTCCGGCAACCCACTCGGGTATTCTTGCCTGGAAAGTCCCACGGACAAAGAAGCCCGTCTGGCTACAAGTCCATGGGGTCGCAAGAGTCGGACACGGCTTAGGGACTAAACCACCACCACCACCAAAGGAAGTCCGGTGTTTTGCTAGGATGTGCAGCAGATTGGTACCAGAAAGTTTTATGATCCATTTGGGGAGACAACATCAGCCATGCTCACACTCAATTGCTCAGTTGTATCCAACTCTTGGCGACCCTATGGACTGTAGCCCATCAGACTCCTCTGTCCGTGGGATTTTCCAGGTAAGAATACTGGAGTGGGTTGCCATTTCCTACTCCAGCATCAACCATAGCATGGAACAGTAAGAGAACTGATCAAGATTTCAGGGAAGGGACAACTTAGTGTAGTCTGGAGTAGGGGGAGAGGGGTTTCATGTAGGTGGAACTTGAAATTGGTCTCGGAGGGTGGGAAGACATACCATGCTGTGGAATCCTGGTGACCACAATGCCCAGGTCAAAAAGAGCTTGGCGGGGACTTCCCTGGTGGTCCAGTGGTTAAGACTTTGCCTTCCAGTGCAGGGGGTGTAGGTTTGATCCCTGGTTGGGGAGTTAAGATCCCACATGCCTTGTGGCCTCAAAAAACCAAAACATAAAACAGAACCAATATAGTAACAAATTCAATAAAGACTTTAAAAATGGCCCACATTTAAAAAAATCTTATAAAACAAACAAAAAAACAAAAGGAGCTTGGGAGACCTTGAATGGCTATGTTTAACCAGATGGATGATATAGAAATAAAGTTAAAGTTATTTTGTGAATAGCCCAATAAAGCCACCGTCCTGCAGCGATCTTTCCCCTTCTATAAAAATAGAATAATGACCACTATCAATAAAAGCATAGAATAGTGATCGCTATCAATAAAAGCTCTCAAACTGATTTACTATCACTGAGAAAGTCTGATGTGCATTTTAAAGAATCCAGTTTAATAAAAGCCTAGTCACAATAGAAATAGTTGATAAGTGAAAGAAACGACATCGTTTGAGTTGGATATGTGGTCCATATAAAATGATTAGACTTAATTTTTTTGCTGACTGTGTTGAGAGATGTGTTGATCTCATATAAACATGGCCAACACTGATAAATGTCCAGTGAACCAAAAGATGCTATATTCTGTTGGTTGTAAACAATTTGGACTCCTCACCTGAAAGGGGATACAAGGACATTCAGTTCAGGGATCTGCCCTTAATGTGCTCCCTTAATAAGGCATGAGTGAGGAGATGAGAACGAGGGGTGGGATGGAGTTGGAGGTGGGAGAGAGGTTCAAAAGGGAGGGGACATATGTACATCTGTGGCTGATTCATGTTGATGTAATGCCGGAGACCTGGGTTCAGTCCCTGGGTTGGGAAGATTCCCTGGAGAAGGGAACGGCTACCCACTCCAGTGTTCTGTCCTGGAAAATTCCATGGACTTTATAGTCCATGGGGTCGCAAAGAGTCGGATCAGAACTGAGCGACTTTCACTTTCATAGAAGAAACCAACACAATATTGTAAAGCAATTATCCTCTAATTTACAAAGAATGAATTATAATTCAAATACCACCTAGACAGGGCTAGGAGGATATAGTCTAAGGAAATTCTCAGGAGAGAGAGATGACTTAATAGCTGCCAGCAATCAATGCTTTGATTTCTAACCATTTCCTGTTTGTAGGTTAAACTGCAGCTTGACTTCAAGTTCACGTCATTAGGTAGTATGTTTCACTTGGGGGCCCTGCAATTAATTCCTGGATGTCAACAGAGGTTTGACTTAATAACTTGCAATCTTGTGTGAAAATTTCAGACCTTGCAAAGGGAAAAAAAAAAAAAAAAGAAAAGAAAAATCATCCAGTTAATTACTGGTATGTGTGTGAATCCTTGAATTAACTTTGGAATAATTGTCGTCTTTTATATGTTCATAAAAAGAATATTTCCTTTGAGCTGCTGTAGGCTCCATTGACTGATTGAGATGGAGTTGACTGGATTCTTCTGTACAGTAGCTCAGATGGAGGGAAGCCCAGCTGTTTTAGATACTCTTAACAACTGCAACCTGTTTCCCTGGGTCTCACTGTTTCCCCAGCTCGTCCTCCTGTGTGACTGGAGGAATTCCGGAGATCCTTCAGAAATGTCAAACTCCCCCCTCTTAGGAGAGCTCACCGTGCTTACAAATACAACCCTGAAAGCAAAAGTGTTAGTCGCTCAGTGGTGTCCGACTGTTTGCAACCCCACGGACTGTCGCCTCCCAGCCTCCTCTGTCCGGGATTCTCCAGGCAAGAAGACTGGAGTGGGTTGACATGCCCTTCTCCAGGGGATCCTCCTGACCCAGGGATCAAATCCAGGCTTCCTGCATTGCAGCCGGATTCTTTACCAATTGAGCCACACCGGCTTCCTTGGGGACTTGCCTTTTCCTTTTCCATGACTCCAGGGACTGGCCTGGTGGTTCTCTGTCTTCAGCAGACTGCTCTGCAGTGGACGGATCTGATGGTCGTGGTCAGGGGACATGGGTCAGCTGCAAGCTCTTAGCCTCTGGGATGTTCTCTGCTCCTTCCTCAGTCTCAGTGCTTCCACTGAGATCTGATGGTTACCTCCTCCGCCAACACCAGCTTTCTAGAAAGCTCGTTTAGATTTGTGGTTACCGTCTTTATTCCTTGGCAGTCTGACAGAGGTCCTTGGTGAGACTGGTGGAACAAAAGGACGCCACCATCAGCGAGTTCTGAAATAGCTCTTCCCCTCACACAGCCAGGAACGCTTGGGTGAAGGAGACCAGCTCCACCCTTTCCTCCGCAGGCTGTACTTTCGGTGGTATCTTGGTCCTTCCTAAAAATATGTGTGTGTGACATAACAACGTACTCTGCTGCCCATAGAATCATCCCCACTCTTTTTAACATAATGCTATCTTCTTAAATTAAGTGAGGATAGCGTGTGTTAGAAGAATCTCCCTCTTAAACCCCAAAGCACAAAAAAGGCCAGTTGTGTGGTCAGTCTTTCTGGTGACCCGCCCTCATCCTGAAGCTATCTGGAGGTCTGCTGAGTTGACCTCATTAGCATAACAAGGACACTCCTGTGGCTCAAGAGATTCCAAGGGCTTTGACAATGCCCAGAAAAATTCCTTATTATACTGTGGGTAGACAGGGAGAGTTTCACTAATGGGCTTTCCAGGAGATTCAAGGGTAAAAAGGGTAAAAAAATCCACCTGCCAAGCGGAGACTTGAGTTCCCTGGGTCTGGAAGATCCCCTGGAGAAGGAAATGACCACCCACTCCAGTATTCTTGCCTGGGAAATCCCACGGAGAGAGTAGCCTGGTGGGCTACAGTCCATGGGGTCGTCAAGAGTCGGATTTGACTTAGTGACTAAACAACAAAAAGAAGAAGGTACCTTTACTTTTTTAGCAAGACAGTTGGCAGACTATCTTTCCATCTTGGTGGAAAATATATAGAAATGTTGGATGGGTAATGATATAATCAATGGAATTAATAGTTAAATAATTATATCCAAAGGATATTATGTAATGGATTAACCTGGAGAAATAAAAATTAAACTGGGCCACAGAAGATATGCCTATCAAATTTCCAGACGACATAAGACAGAGAGAGAGAGTGAACATTATAGAAAGCCAAACAAAAGCTCAGAAGCATTGCACCTGTGCAAGAAGTACTAAGACGTGTCTCCACAGTCATCGAGGACTGGGGCTCCCTTCTATTTTTCTGTGTCCATAGGGCCGGTCACACAGAGTCGGACACGACTGAAGTGACTTTGCACGTACACACGGACCATTTTGCTTTCCATTCTCAAGGTGACGGCTGGAGCTTCAACCACAACGTTCATGTTTTAGGCAAGCGGAAGAAAGACAAATAAAGGGAAAATGAGTATACCTCCCAGCTGCTTTAGTTTCCTTTAAAAAGTCATCCTAGAAGCTTCTACACACTTTCACTTTTAACTCATGGGCTTTAACTTAGTCACTTAGCTGAAAGAGAAGCTGGGGAATATTAATTTTTTGGAGGGGCTAAGCGCAGTGCTGTTTTACCTCCAACACCAATCGAGCAACCACCCACCCAAACAATAAACTTTGCCATCTTAACAGGCTGAAATAGGACAAAAACTAACAAAGTGAAATCACCAAAATGAATGTCATCTTGATTTTCTATTAAAACAAGTCTAAAAATGATAACCAATCTCAGTTTTAAGTACAGGTGAGGAAGTTTACCAAATAAAATACCAACAAATTTAATCCAGTAGTTTAGTAAAGGAATATTGACCAGAATAGGAATTATTGAAAATGCAAAGATGGTTTAATATCATAGTCCAGTTTGTCTTCTCTCTTGACTCAGGCTTTTTTTTTTTCCTTGGTTTTCATTCTTCAAAATGAAAAGCAGTGCTGCAGTAAGTTTACAGACAGTAGTGCAGTAAACATCTTTGTACATCTCTGAGGACAGTTCCTACTTATAATTTTTAAAAATGGGATTGGTAGATCCACATGCACTCACACGCTTATTCCATTTGGTTAAATCTGACCATTTGTCCAACCAGAAGGCAGTGTCAATTCACATCTCCTGGCAGTGTGTGGAAGTGCCTGTTTTTTCATAAGTTTGCCTGATCCTGGTGATTATGATTTAAAAAAACAAAGCCTTTAATAATGAGATGATAGAAGGGAAGTAGTTTTTAATTGTAGTTTTAATAGTATTTCTTTATAAGTAAAATTATCTTTCAAATGCCTTTTGGCTATTTTCCACCCCTTTTTCCATTGTTGCATTTTCTTGTCCTGTTTTGTCCTATCTTGCTGATTTGCAGAAATACTTTCCACATTAAAGATAATTGCCTCAGTTTGCTATTTACCTGTTACTATTGTTTTTAGTGTGTTTTCTCTTAGTTTTAAAAATTTGTAGGTTTAAAATTTATTCCAGTTTTTCTACTCTGTGATTTGTAACCTTTGTGTCATGTTATAAAAAGTCTTCCCTACAATCAGATTAAAATACCTCTTCATATATTTTCTTGTAGTATCCTTTCCTTCTTCTTCATTTTTTTCGTTTAATGCTAAATTCATTTGAGTTTTGCATTCATGAGTGGTATGAGATGAATACATGTTTTTCCCTACCTCAGTGTTTAGGCATTTTTCTGATACTTATAGAAATGCCCGTTTTATAATGTGTTAAAGTTTCATATATCTAGAAGTAAATTTTATTATAAACTTATAGGACATATATGAAGAAAATTATAAAACAACTGAAAAGCAATTCATGAAATTGGAGTAAATGGAGAGTTCTATTTCTAAACTGGAAGGATAAATATCATATAGATTCCCATTATTTCCAAGTTCATATATAGAGTTGCATGCCAGTGTGCTCGGTCGTGACTGTTTGCCACCACCTGTAGCCCGCCTGGCTTCTCTGTCCATGGAATTTCCCAGGCAAGAATATGGGAGTGGGTTGCTATTTTCTTCTCTAAGGGATCTTCCTGGCCCAAGGATAGAACCTGCATCTCTGTGTCTCCTGCATTTACCACTGCTTGACCTGGGAAGCCCAAATATATAATTAATGCCCTTCAAACAAAAATAGACTATTTTGGAAATGTACAAAATGATTTGAAATTTCATGTGAAAGATTTGAAATCTGAAATTTAACCAAGGAAAATTGGAAAAAGGAGGATTTTGAAAGGGACTTGACCTACAAGAGATCAAAATACATCATAAAGGTAGAATAAATAAAGTAGCAGGGTGAGGTCTTCAAAGAGAGACAGATAAGTATATGGAACAAAAAGCCAAGAAATAGTCTCTAGTGGTTAGTAACTGATAAAAGGGCACTTCACACCAATGAGGAAAATATACATTATTTTAAAAACGGGATGGGGGACTGGAATATTTTGATCCAGTTATTTTGGTAAAAATTTAGTTAGAGCTTTGCACCATACTCATGGATAGCACAGAGAGGTAAATAAGAGTAAGTTAAATAAGAGTAAAACGTAAGAAAACAATAAACTAGAAAAAAATTGTAAATAAGTGTGTATTTGACTTTATAGAAGATAGAGCCACTCTAAATATTTAGGTAAAGGAAAAAAATCACAAAAGAAAATTTTATATAATTTATATTATATAAAAAGTAAAAATTCCAAACATCAAAATACCATAAGCACAAATAAAAAGCAGATTACCAGCTTGGAAAAATATTCTTACTATATAAAGGTTAATTATTAGGTGCCTAGCCAAAATTAAAATGGGCAAGACAATATATTTGAAAACGAAAGACAAATGACCAATTAAGGTGAAAATGTTTTTCTCTTTGCCAATCAAAAGAACTCAAGCTAATACAATAGGGAGATACAACCTGTTTTTACCTAATTTTGCAAAGATTTAAAAAATGCTGATGGCATTGTTGGCAAGGGCAAGGTGAAACAATTACTTGTATGCTTCTAGTGGGAAAATAAATTGTTTCAGACTTCCTGGAGGACAGTAAAGCAGTATATATCAAAAAATTTAAATATGTTTTCTCATTTATACCTAGGAGTTCTATTTTTAGCAAATCATTCCAAAGAAAGAATCAAATATATATGAATGTATGAATTGCTTACTGTAGTATTATTTTTAAAATTTATTATGAAGCATTTAAAAGATACAGAAGGCATGAAGATTAATGCAGTGAACACCCATGTACCCAACATCCATTCTTTATCTGCTGATGAAGAAATAAATTGCTATCAGTACAGTCATTTGGCTGAGTCCCTTTGCCGTTCACCTGAAACTATCACAACATTAACTGGCTATCGCTGTTCAGTGGCTGAGCTACGTCCGACTCTTTGCAACCCCATGTATTGCAGCACTCCAGGCTTCACTATCTTCCAGAATTTGCTCAAAGTCATGTCCACTGAGTTGGTGATGCCATCCAATCATCTCATCCCTTATTGCCCCCTTCTCTTCCTGCCCTCAGTCTTTCCCAGCATCAAGGTCTTTTCCAATGAGTCGGCTCTTTGCATCAGGTGGCCAGAGTATTTCAGCTTCCGCATCAGTCTTTCCAGTGACTCTTCAGGGTTGATTTCATTTAGAATTAACTATACTCCAATGCAAAATAAAAAGTTAAAAAAAAAAGAGGTGAAACTCTCTGTATATCCTTCTCCTCATGCCTTTGCCCTCCTTCATCTCCAGAGGTGAAGGTGGTATTTTTAATTCAATATGGCATTATTCAATTATAAACTTCCTGTATGAACAAGCTTGAGGGAATTAAATAAATTACGATACCTTACTGGTGAAATATTATGTTAAAATAGTGAATACAAATTTATTTTTAATATTATATGTATGATACATACACATCATTTGACATTTGAAAAATAGCCTCAAAATTAAACAAAACTAAAATCACCCATAATTCCATCAGCCAGATACAACCATTATAACTTCTGTTGTAGTATCTGTTGTGTCATTTAATCTTTTTAAATAGAATTTCATTTTGTTTAAAAATTAAATCATGCTATACATACAGCCATATAGTTTGCTTTTCCTCTTAGGAATCCTTAAGAAAACTTTTCCATTTTATAGAATATCCTTTTAAAAATAATAGCTCTGTGGTATAGATGGATATTTACTCAGTCTTTTTTAATATTTTGTGTTATTCCAATTTTTCCTTATTATAAATGACACTGCAGTAAATTTCTTTGTTGCTAAATCTTTGCTATACAATAGTTATCTATTAGGTAATTTCCTAGAAAGGGAATTTTTGGCCTAAAATTCTAAACAAACACAGTGATTCTTTAGGAGAATATGTACTAATGTGATATATTGTTAATTGAAGAAGTAGACTACCCCGTAATATATGCAGTATATTTGAAAATGTTAAAAAGATGTATGCAAGTGAAGATGTTGAAAGGAAATATAGTATATTAAAATGTGAACAAGGTATCTCTGGACAGATGGATGACTTATTTTTATTTTTCTCTTTATGTTTTTCTGTTGCTAGTTTTTCTACAGTAAGCATATATGGCCTTATGATCAGAGACAAAATAATAGTTTTTGAAATAATTGAATAAATATTGGAAAGTTTACAGAAGTACAAGGTCCAGGAAATAAAACTTCACAACTCTTCTTGTGAGAAAGACCCGGGGTTCATAGTGAACCACAAGCTCAAAGTCAACAAATGCTAAAGCTGCTTAAGGATAAAATGTAATATTACATTGTGTGGAACAGAGCACAATAACAGTCCTTCCACAGTCTATATCTGTGGGACTAAAGATGCCACACTATACTCTGTAGAGAGGATGTGGTGTGTTTTCACAAGTGGCATGAGGTTGTTAAAAGGGGTCGGAAGCTGGTACAAATGACTGGGCCCAGTCATCCAGAAAGGCACCAGGGGCTGACTATATTGTATATCAACACAAATCCACCGTCGCTGGGGATGCCTGAAAACAATTTTTTTTTAACATTAGGGTTCTAACCCCCTTCTTGGCAGCTTTCTCTTTTGAAAGTGAAAGTAGCTAGAAGTCTGAACCATGGTGTTGAATGAAGAATGGTACACTCAAGTTGAATCAAGGCCAGTGTTTAACTCCAAAGGAATCCAGTCTGGGGAAGGGGGCATTCAGACTTTCAAGGGGATGATTAGAGAGAGGCAAGTGACTGCTCCGTGACTGTAGCTGACATGCTATTTTTGGAATAAGCTTTGGGAAAGGGCTCAGTCTCTGGCAAGAGCAGGTTCCCTGCTCAGGGCATGGCAGGAGTCCAGTCCTGGAGACACGCTATGGAACACAGGAAGGCTTACACTCCACAAGAATGCCCATGCCCAGGGCCTGTCCTCGTGTCTCTGTCATAACCAGGATGGTAAGAAGTGTCCAACGTCTATGTCTCTGGTGGTGGTGCTTTAGTTGCTAAGTCGTGTCCGACTCTCAGCGACCCCATGGACAGAGGAGCCTTGTAGGCTACAGTCCATGGGATTCTCCAGGCAAGAATGCTGGAGTGGGTTGCCATCTATTTCTCTACTAAATTAAAATTTTTACCTTGAATCACCATTTTATCTAGTGGCAGAAGATGCAGTCTGGTTAATCTTTGTTTACTGGATCACTTTTTTAAAAAAAAACTCATTTTGGGTCTATTTTCAGACACTTCAGGGACTGTTTCTCTCCCATGCCCCATGGTGAGGATACTTGATTCTGTCCTATCCTTCTTTCTGAGAGAGTCTTGCCCTGTTGGCAGCCTCATGGTTGGCATTCACTTGCCAAACCCTGTGGTCCTAACTGCCCCTTGAATTCCTCCCCACTTGTTCTATCCTGTGATGCTCTGGACGCCTCTCCAAAGTCAGGCCTTTGTCCTCCTCCAGGGAGCACGTCATCCCAGATGTCAGATCCTGGCTGGATCATGATTCCCTCACCTCCTTGTCTCCTCTGTGTGGGCTTGAGTAAAGCAACAAGTCTTCCTTTATGACAACAACTGTCCTATTGCCGTCTCATTCTTACGCAGTAATGGAGTTTAATAGACGGTAAAGAATCTGCCTGCAATGCAGAAGACCTGGTTTCAATCCCCAGTTGGGAAGATCCCCTGGAGGAGGGCATGGCAACCCACTCCAGTCTTCTTGCCTAGAGAATCCCCGTGGACAGAGGAGCCTGGTGAGCTACATACAGTCCACAGGGTTGCCAAGAGTCAGACACGACTGAGTGACTGAGCACAGGGTATGTTGGGGGAAATCACAAAATCTGGTTTCCTTCCTTAATTTCAGAAAGTTCAATAGCCCTAACTGCACAGAAAGTTTGATAAAAATCAAATTTCTGCATCAGTTTCTCTGGAAGCTATTTAAATTATTTTAAAGCAAAAGGAAAGGTAGAATATAAAACTGGGACAGTCTTCCGTTAGAGTTATCATGAAAAAGAAAATCCAGACAAGAAATGTGAATCCACTTCAAAAGTGGCAAATATCAAATTCTTTAAGGAGCGAACTGTGGGAACAGATGGGCAAAGGAACGACCCAAGTTTGTCAACCTTTTAAATAAGCTAACCAAATGACTGGCAAATGTGATTTGTGTCATATTAGAAGAGAGTGAGCTGACCAAGATCATATCTCAAAAAACAGTGACAGTTATTTTGATGGAGGGAGAAAGATCTGTCATTAAAAAAAAAAAAAAAAACAACCCAGGAAATTGATACTACTACTGATGAATTTCACTGAGTTCAGGGCATTTTTTGACAATAATAGACTAGAGAGAGAGACATTCTAAAATAGTGTCTGCCATAGTAGAGGCTGTGTTGAATGAACACAGTGGGGTTAGGTTAGTTTAAACTACAAGCATTCCAAATGAAAGTCACACAACAGTCTTAAACCTGTTAAACAAAGAGGGGAGGGATATTTTGGGAGCTTGGGATGGACATGTACACACCGCTATATTTACAGTAAATTACCAACAAGGACTTCCTGTATTTAAAAAAAAAAAATGGACAAGGGGCAAGAGAATGATAATACGTGAGACCAGATTGGCCATGTGTTGATAATTCTTGAAACTAACAGATGGATTCACGGGGATTTTATTACACTACTCCTTTCACTTTTGTGTGTGTTTGAAATTTTCCATAATAAAAAAGTTAAAAAGAGAAAAGTTAAAGAAGATCAATTCAATTCTTTGAAAGGAAACTTTTTGCTGTTGTTGTTCATGTGGGAGTTTCAAAGGTCTTTTTTGTAGGGCTGGTCCTCCGCTGGGATACATCACTGGCCAAACCTGAAGCTCATGATAATTGGTGTCTGTTCCCATTGATTGGTGCCCCTGGAGTCCTGGCAGTTTACTACTCTATTCTGACTAGCATCTCCGTATCTGTATTAATCAAAAGAGGTCTTTGACGCAGACTCACAGTGAATCAAAGGGAAAGGGATGGATGTTGAACTGATGGTACTGGAAAATCGGCCTAATATTAGGGGGAAAACATCATATATTCATCTCCCAGCACAATAAATTACAGAAGCAGTAAAGTATTAAATATTTTTAAAAATATATAAAAATAGAAGTAGAAAGAAAATAGGTGATGACCTGATTTTCTGTACAGCAACAGAAAACAAAGGAAATAACCATCAAGAAATGCATGATACATTTATCTAAATAAAAATGTAAATTTTTATGTCTCAAAAATCATAAAATTAAGATGCAAAGAGTAAAATGGGGAGGAGACTGTTCCCCACAATTACAATAAAGGACTGGTATAAAGGGTTTATATAAAGAGGTTATAAAAGCATTAAGGTCTCAATAGAAAAATGGGCAAAGGACATTAATAGGCAATTCACAGAAGAGGAAATGGCTGGGGAAATCTGAAAAAGCTCTTTAATGACAGTAGTCCCAAATAAATGAAAATAGAACAACAAACTTATCACATTAGAAAAGATTTTTTGGGCAATGATACTAGTCGTTACTAGGGACATTTTCAGGAGGCAGCATTCCTCAGGTGTTGCTGCTGAGACTGAAAATTTCTGTAACTGCTCCTAAAAATCAATTTGATCATATATTTTAAGAGCCTTAAAAAAGATTTATATATATGGATCTAGTAGTTCTAAATATAGAAGTCTACCCTACAAAATAGTCTTCAACTCAAAGATTTATGCACACAGATTTTCATTTTAGCATAATTTACAATAGCAGAAACCAGAATCTACAAACATTCAGCAAGAGAGGTAGGTTACACTGGTAGGATGCAAAATTAGCAGTCATTAAAAATGAAGTAAATTAGGAGTTTGGGATTAACATATACACACTATTCTGTATGAAAGAGATAACCAACAAGAACCTACTGTATAACACAGGGAACTATACTTAATATTTTGTAATACCCGAGAAAAAGAAAGACTCTGAAAAAGAAGTGTGTGTATATATATGTATATGTATACATGTATACATATATATGTGTATATACATGTGTATATATATTATATTTTGTGTATATGATCACTTTGCTGTGAAACTAACCTGAAACTAACACAACATTGTAAATCTATTTCAATAAATAATAATAAGAAATAAAAACAACTAAAAAATGAAGTAACAAATGATTTTCAGTGACATGGGGAAAATAAGTAGAAAAAGCAGAATGTAAAATTTTATAAACAATAGTCCCAGCTAAGGTTATTAAAAAAAGGTAACAAGACTGGCAGGAAAACACCAAAGTATCAACAGTGGTTAACTCTCTTATTGGTGGGAATAAATACTTATTTTCTTCTTTATAGTGTATTCTCTCATTTTATACTGTCTACAATGAGCATGTGTTACTTTCATAATCAGAAAAGACATCATTATTTTAAAAGAAAAATCTCTAGAATTATAGATTTTACCTGGCAGAAAATATCAGAGGAAACCATATTGATGAATTGTTTTGTAACATTCTTTAAAGAAGAATTTCACAGTTCTATTCAAACCCAAAGTAATACCCCCCCCTTTTTTTTGCAGAGCAGTAGTAAATAATAACTAGGCAAAAACTGTATATAATTAGTTTTTACAAAAATGTTTAAAATATCTCTGTTAAAAAACTGAAGAATAAAATGTCCTTAACTGCTCAAGGTTTAAGTAAGAACACAAACATTTTTCCCTTATGCCATCATTACTAACTAGTGTAAAAATTTCACAGTGGCATTTTGTTTCAGTCTTCATTTCTTGCAGTTTCTGAAAGTATTGTTTGATCTCAAGATCAAGACGATTTACGACGTGGAAAAAACTTGCTCCAAGCTTTTCATAATCAGTCTCCACCTTCTCAGACCTCCCTGGCTTGCTTTTATAGTTATCTGTCCCCTTCCCAGAGTCTCAGTAGATTCACACAGGAGTGACAACCCAAGTCTTTCCCCCAGAGCCAGCCCCAGGCAGATTTGTCAAGGAGCTGAAGTTAGTGGCACTTCCTTTCCGCAGCCCCACGTCTGGTGTGTTCCCACCCTCTCAAAATCTGCTCTCACATGCTTTAATCACACTAAGCTACGCTAACGCTTCTGAGCATCTACTCTATACCAGGCATCCTGTTAAAGGCTTTCGCCCATAATACTTTATTTTAGCCTCACGATAACCTTGCAAAGGTTTATTTGCCTCATTTTACGGAGGAGGATGCTGATGCCCAGAGAGGCTAAGAAAACCGCTTGTGGTTCACAGCTAGCCAGAGCTCACGTTCACACACAGCTTAGGTTGATTCAAGAGCCGTGCCGATCCGCAGTTGGGGCCAGCACTCTGGACTCTCAGGACCCTTTTCTAAGCTTTTAAAATTCGATTTTACAGATAGTTTTATCTGTTTCCCAACTAAAATTCCAATTGTTCTTAAATTAGAAAGAGTCTAACGCTTTACAGTTTGCTCCTCGGAATAGTAGGAATTTCCTAAAGAAGGAGGACATGTGCTTAATTATAGCTAATAGATCCATTAGTTGAAAAGAACCTTACTATGGATTTGGGCAGCACTGAGTTGTCTCAAATTGTCACACCTTCCCTGAAGCCACATAATGGGGAAACAAGAACATTCATGGGCTTGTCTTTCTTAACATCATTTCCCCCCTGGAATCTAAAGGTCATCCCAGAAGGTTATTAATGTCCCATTTCTCTCTGTAACTAATCAAGATTTGAAAACACTAATTCTCAAGAAATTCTTCCTTACCCCTTAATCAACTGTAATTCTGCTCCTCACTAGCTATAGGCCCTCAGGCAACTTACCTTGGGTCACTGCTACAGATTTCTCCTCTGGAAAAGGAGGATTGGATTAAAACTCATACCCTTCTCCTAAAGCTGTGGAAAGAATTAAATGAGATAATGCCAGTGAAGTTCTGGATAGATAGGTGGCCCAGGAAGGTTCACTTCCTCACTCCACTCCCCCCTCTCCTTTGTATCTTGATATTTTCTCTGTGTAACAGTCACTGTGTCCTCCTGAAGGTTTTCTTAACCTTTTTTTTTTTCCTCCAGGATACTAAATTCCTACCCCTTAATTCTTTTCCAAGAGACCTTCTTTTCCAATCGTGTACTTACTGCAACCTCTCCATTCCACATCACGTGAAATACAAGACCTAACAGGGTTTGGATAAAGCCAGACACAAATCTCTTTTCCAGTTCCCTTTTCACTTTAGCCCCTCTTTGTCTCCCCCCCAAAACCCTCCCCACCAAGCAACAACAACCAAAAAACCCAGAGTGGCAGAGAAAGGAGGCCTTCAAAGTTATCAATTAAATGATCTTCTTTTGGTGGCCAAAGAAAGAATGTTTGGCAAAAGGGTAGCTTGAAAGGAAGAAAAAAGAAAAACATGCTTTTCCTAACCAACTTCCTAGTCATCCTCTGTCAGCAGCAGCTGTAGGAATCCCTTCTCTGCACAAGGGCAAGGTGCTGTGGGGCCGTTTAACACCTGGCCCCAGCTCCGCGGAAAGCAGGCCCAGTATTAAACATCGAGGATCACAGAAATGTTTATGGTGATTATGATACAGTGAGCCGGGGGAACGAAATATTTCCCACCCAGTAATATTTAATGGAAATGCTTTTGCTGACTTGATGATAAGGAATCTCTTCCTGGTGGTCGAAACCAAGGAATAAGGAACCTAAGATTTTATAGCTGGAAGAGAGATGGAACTCCCACTTCCCGCGCTTAAGGAATATGAATTGTGTTCAGAAATCTTCCCACACTTCCTGGTTAGTACATCCACTGATTTAGAAAGTCCCAGGGGCTCTGGAAGTTTCTGATGATGGATCATCTTTTTTTTTTTTTCTTTCTCCCTTTCCTTCAGGGCTCTAGACAGTTGGTGCTTAAGTGTCTACAATTTAACGTTTCACATATCTTCCTTGGGCCGTCATATGTCTACCTATCCCGCCCAGGACATCTCCCTAAATAATCTCTGAGTGGAGAGGAACGATCGTCTCCCACGAGATTTATCTGAGAAGGGAGGTGCGCGGGGCCGGTCGAGTTCCGAGGCTCGGATTTCGTTCCGGGCAGGTCAGATGGTGCGGTCGGCGGGCCGAGGGATGCGCGCAGCTGTCCCCGCGAGAGGCGCGGCGCACAGGTGCTCGGCCTCCCGCCCCGAAGTCGCAGGGAAGCTGCCGCACCGACACGTGAGTCGCAGGCAATTAAATCTCGGGTGTTTCGACCCTGGTGGACAGAAAAAAAAAAAAAAAAAGAAGTCAACCACACCCGGGGCGACTGTGGCGATTAAAGCCCCGGCCCCTCTGTCGCCAGCCCTCCGTCCAAACCGACGGAGGGCCTCGGACTGGCACCTCGCGGCCCGAGCCTTCCTCCGCGGGCTGCGTCTGCGCCATCTGCTCGCGTGGTCTGCACCGGCTCGGCGGCGGGGGCCGGGCGGGTTCCGCCGGCCGTGGGGGTCGGGGCGGGCGCGGGGGCGGGCACCCCTGACCCCACCCGGCCGACGGTGTCCGCAGCCCCGCGCCGCGGCGGGTGCGTCCCTTACGTGCGCCCCGCGCGCTCCCGGGGCGCCGGCCTAGCGCCACGCGGTCTTCGCGCAAGTCGGGCTCGGAGCGCGGTCCTCGCGGCCGCCGGTCGCCCCGCCCGGTCCTCGCGGCCGCCGGTCGCCCCGCCCGGTTCCCGCCGCCGGCCTCGCCCCGCTGTGCCTCCGCCCGGGCGCTCCGTGCGACTGCCTGGCCGGGCCTTGTCCGCCGATCGCGCTGCGGCGCAACTCGCGGGGCACCCGGAAGGCGCCGGCTCCTCCGCTGGTCCCGCGCTTTCCGCGCGGTTCCGCCGCCTCCCACCCGCGAGACATCTCCAATTTGATAGGATCTTTGATCAATCGCAGCGTTTCCCCCAGGTGTTAGCTGCCTCAGTTTGTAACTTTTCTGCATTCCGTATGATTCCTTCTTTTCTTTCCTCTTTAAGGTTGTGGATGGTTCCAAGTTTGGACCTGGCATGTTAAAAAAAAATGTTAACTTACAGTTTTACAGGGGGATGCTGAGTGGGTTTTTAATTTACTGACAAAAGTCGTTCCACTGCATGACCCCAGGCTCTTCATTTTCTTCTCTGAATCTCAACTATACTTCATCTGTAAAGTAAAATTTAAATCATTTTTATCTCACCTGCCTTCAAGTAGAGGGTTGGTGAGATGACCTCGTGAAGGATCTTGCAGGGATCGCTAATGCTTTTGCGATCTGTAGATTTGAAATGTAGGATTAGAAAGATATCATTTTCTTTTAAGCGGTGAGTAAAGAGCATTTTCTGTGCAGTTAAGTGTCAGAAGCAGGGCGTCTTTCTCTCTCCCTCTCACCAGCTGGGGCATGGGGCTCTCCACACTCAGTGTCTGCCTGTGTCACAAACACGGAATCGGGGAGTCAGACCTGAGGATGACAGGTCTGTCCTGCAAGGATTACAGGTTAGTCCTGTAAGATCCTTTGTGCCATTGATTCTCTCCGCTCATACTGATAGTAGAATATTTAATTGTGTCTTTTGTGTATTTTGAACTTCTCCTCCTTTCATGTTTTCAGTCCTGGAGGGAGGGAGACTGAAAAAGAGAGAGAGGGGGAGAGAAAGGCAACTAGTTCTCATCTTTAAAATACCAAAAAAAAAAAAAAAAAAATCAATCGCATTGATCAATGTGGAAAACCAAAGGCCCAAATCCGTTCCATTACCCTCCACTGTGATTAAAATTGAAGTGTTCTTTAAAAAAAAATGTCATTTCAGATTGCAAGGAAGCAGAATCTCTTTCTCTCCTTCTCCCCCACCTTCTTTGCCTCTTTCTCTCTCTCTCTCTTTTAAGGGAGACATGGGAGCAGCTTAGGGATGTTTTTCTGACTGGAGAGTTTTTAAGAAGCCACCTCTCAAAGGCAGCTGAGACAACTGAACGCTGACTTTAGGGGAGCCAGTATGAGGAATGGACTGCAGAGCCCTCCGAAAGAAGCTAGACTATTTTCTACAGGATAAATCACCTGTGTGTGTGCGTGACTGAATTATTTCGTATATGTTGTTCCGACCCACCGTTTCCCTAGGATGCCAGGGCAACCTTCTGAGAGGGGGAGGAAAAGAAGGAAGATGTGTGAGCTCCCCCTGGTGCTCGTCTGTATTCAGGCGGATTGAAAAGAATTGTCAGGAGCACCCGTCTACACAAGCAGAAGGAAAAGTCAATGATCTGGGTTATTTCTTTGTAAGTGGCCCGCTTCCCCGCTCACTGGCCGAACATTTCAGAGTCTACATCAAGGTCTCCAGGCTTGGATTCTCTTAGACCCTTTATGTCACACTGTCCTTGTAGACCTGCCTTTGTTAGGTAATGTCATTTCTGTCAAGAGTTGGAAGAGAATCCATGCCTTGTCATAGCACAACTTGAAGTGGGAATTTGGCAGCTGTAGATGGGATTGCTCTTGGAATCAAATTGGATTACTTTTTTGTCCAGGATTGTTCTCTTTTTGGATGAATAATTTTCACACACTAATTTGTGTGTGTGTTTGTGCACGCAAGTAGATATCACAAAGATATCATGGGGCTCTGGTGCAAACCACCTTGATCAGTAAGTCCTTTAATTCTAGACCATGTCTCCAATCCCAGTAATGTCCTTACTTTTAAGAACTTTTTAAGCACCTGAAGTCAGAGACCTCCGAGGGCTCTGGTTGCCAGTAAAGGTGGTGGAGGCAGTTCCATGCGGTCTACTGGATAAATCCATCACAGTGGCCTTCAACAATTTGTCAACGTGTGTTTAATTAGTCCTGCATTTGGTCCACACTATGGGGAGTATGAGAAACACTGGGCTGGAAGAAGCACAAGCTGGAATCAAGATTTCGGGGAGAAATATCAATAACCTCAGATACGCCGATGACACCACCCTTATGGCAGAAAGTGAAGAGAAACTAAAAAGCCTCTTGATGAAAGTGAAAGAGGAGAGTGGAAAAGTTGGCTTGAAGCTCAACATTCAGAAAACTAAGATCATGGCATCTGGTCCCATCACCTCATGGGAAATAGATGGGGAAACAGTGGAAACAGTGGCAGACTTAATTTTGGGGGGCTCCAAAATCACTGCAGATGGTGATTGCAGCCAAGAAATTTAAAGACACTTACTCCTTGGAAGGAAAGTTATGACCAACCTAGACAGCATATTAAAAAGCAGAGACATTACTTTGCCAACAAAGTGCATCTAGTCAAGGCTATGGTTTTTCCAGTGGTCACGTATGGATGTGAGAGTTGGACTGTGAAGAAAGCTGAGCGCCTAAGAATTGATGCTTTTGAACTATGGTGCTGGAGAAGACTCTTGAGAGTCCCTTGGACTGCAAGGAGATCCAACCAGTCCGTCCTAAGGGAAATCAGTCGTGGGTGTTCATTGGAAGGACTGATGCTGAGGCTGAAACTCCAATATTTTGGCCACCTCATGTGAAGAGTTGACTCACTGGAAAAGACCCTGATGCTGGGAGGGATTGGGGGCAAGAGGAGAAGGGGACGACAGAGGATGAGATGGCTGGATGGCATCACCGACTCAATGGACGTGAGTCTGAGTAGACTCTGGGAGTTGGGAATGGACAGGGAGGCCTGGCGTGCTTCGATTCATGGGGTTGCAGAGTCAGACACGACTGAGCGACTGAACTGACTGACTGAACTGATGGGGAGTATAAGGCTTCCCTGCTGGCTCAGATGGTAAAGAATCCACCTGCAATGCGGGAGACCTGGGTTCAATCCCTGGGTTGGGAAGATCCCCTGGAGAAGGGAATGACTGCCTACTTTGGTATTCTTGCCTGGAGAATTCCATGGACAGAGGAGCCTGGCAGGCTATATAGTCCAGGGGTTCGCAAAGAATCAAACACAACTGAGCGACTAACACTTCTACTTATGGGGAGTATAAAAGATGTAGGAATATAATCCCTACTGAGAACTGGTTAGATTAGCTAAGGGACAAACTTCAGTGTTCATGAAAATAGATTATTAAGATTCATTGACCTCGTAAGTCAAGGCAGAGCTTTGGGTGCATTTAGTTTTCTGTGTGTGATTCTGGCTGCATGAGGGTCTTACCAAGCCGAAAATGGACCTGAAGACCCCAGCTCTCCTGGCGGCTCCTGGGCTTCTCCTTTATTCCGAGCTTAATCACGGAGCCCTGAAGCCCAACTCAGAAGACGGTGGCAAGCTTTTATTGATCTATCAATTCTTTATGATCTTAAATGCATTCTCCTCTCTGGCTTTTATTTCTCCCAACGCACCAGGCTCACTCCCCTTTGCTGGGCTCTTCCTCTTGTTTGGCTGCTTTCCTCCTCCCTGCCTCCAAGCCATCCAGTGCCTGCATTTTAAAAAGTACTTATTTATCTGTTTGGCTGTGCTGGTCTCAGTTGCAGCATGCAGGATCTTTAGATGCTGTATGCGAATGCTTAGTTTCGGCTTGTGGGATCTAGTTCCCCAGCCAGGGATTGAACTGGGGCCCCCTGAGTTGGGAGCACGGAGTCTTAGCCACTGGACCTCCAGCGGAATTCCCAGTGTCTACTTTAGAGTGAGGCGCACCTCTTTCCTGACAGTTCTCACCTGCACAAATTGCTCTCCTAACTCTTTCTGCACTTTTTGTTTGCACCCCGAAATGAGCTCCTCTTGCGGACAGCCCCTTCCCTGGTCTCCAAAACCTCCGGTGTATGTTACTCCTGGCCCTGAACCGGATGGTAATGGCTCTTGTTTCTTCTGTATCATCACGCTACCCAAGTGCGCCGATTTATTTAAGGAGTGCTCTGTTCAATGAGTAAAGTGAAATAATAATCCTGAGGGATTTTTTTTAATCTTAAAAAATTCTTAAATCCCATGTCTCTTACATGAAAAATTGTCAAATTAAGGAGCCATTTCCAGGATTTTAATTTATGTATTAGTTGTGCTTTGCCTCCACCCCAAAAGGATTTAAGGTGGGCTTAAAATATTAGGAAAACTAGACAAGATTATTAATTCTGTCCCTGCAAGCTCTAAAATCACATAGTCCTGGGTCCCAATTTAAACAATGGAGAAATTTTTTTTTTTAAGGTAAAAGGTGCACTTTCTAATATCTCTCATTTTCATGTTAAGGAAAAAAAAATCACAGATACAACATTTCAGAAATATTTTTGCGTCTTCTTTGCATAGCACACACACACACATACACACTCACACGAGAACTGTACTGGCAGTGAACATGGGTTGTTTAAAGTATAGCTATTCAACTGTCATATAAAGTGAAATCTATATTTTCTCTCCCTATATGACTATATATTTAACATCTCTATGCATATGTGTGTGCATACATATGTATATGTTATATACACACACTCCACATTATTATTTCAAGGGGGATTTTGCTCCTTCTGGCTACCAGCAATAACTAGTCAATATTTACACTCTTGAATATCGATGATGTCGTGCATACACGGAAAAGCTGTGGCAAACATCTCCATTTTCAAACAGAGTTTTAATTATTTGTGAAGACTTTGATTGTTCACTATCTAATGCCATGGATTGGTCCTCACAGTGTCAAGCGCACTGTCCAGATCTCCCACAGTATTATAAATAGGCTTCTAAAGCCGGGTTGATTGATGTTTGGCATAAAACGCTATTCCTCTGAGCACATATATTCCTTCTGTTCACCATTTTCATAGAAAAATACCAGGGCTGATTTTTTATTCAAATCTCCAATTTATGCAGGGTTTAAACTACTAAATACCTAAAGCCTTTTTTTCAGATCTTTTTTTTCCCCCTTTTCTATTAGGTAGGTAACTAAATCTTTTGCTTCAACACAAGTAAGAATTGGAGATTTAGCAGATTCCTGTGGGGGAGAGAAAGAGTTTATTAATTATATTGAGAATCAAATAATATGCTTCTTTGACACTAATGTTCCATCTTTCTCCACCCTGAGTACCCAGAGGGACAACTTTAAAGCCTTTATCAGGGTCTAGATTACCGCATTTATGGTTCCTTAGAAGAAGAAATTTAATGAATGGCATTCTGAGTTGAAGAGAGAATTCGAGATGTTTTAAGATTTAAGCTGCAACAATGGAATGAGTTTTTTCCAAGTATGTTCCAGAGATTGTAACATAAAACATCACTCAAAAAGTACAATAATGTACATTTTCATGAGTTTTAATAAATTGTTAATACCGATGAAATGTAAATTATTCCTTCACGGCCCTTATCTGGATGTAACAGAGTCCTACAGGATCCTTTAAGTACCCGTTTAAAGCAATTTACAAGATATTGTAGAGATTCCCAGCAATAAAGAATGATTAGTGATCTTGTTAAAAATTTTTATATTGACAATATTAAACCAAGTGCCTTATCCGGATTGAGCTGGTTTTGGCTGGTGTCTGTACTGGTACCTTTATCAAGAGTGCCCTTTTACTTTATAGGCTCTGTATTAGAAACAAATTTTACTTGAATACAGTTCTCTTACTTGATGGACAGCATAATATTTCAGTTCAGTTCAGTTGCTCAGTCGTGTCTGACTCTTTGCAACCCCATGGACTGCAGCACGCCAGGCCTCCCTGTCCATCACCAACTCCAGGAGTTTACTCAAACCCATGTCCATCAAGTCGGTGACGCCATCCAGCCATCTCACCCTCTGTCGTCCCCTTCTCCTCCTGCCCCCAACCCCTCCCAGCATCAGGGTCTTTTCCAATAAGTCACTTGAGGTGGCCCGAGAATTGGAGTTTCAGCTTCAGCATCAGTCCTTCCAATGAACACCCAGGACTGATCTCCTTTAGGATGGACTGGTTGGATCTCCTTGCAGTCCAAGGGACTCTCAAGAGTCTTCTCCAACACACACAGCTCAAAAGCATCAATTTTTCGGCGCTCAGCATTCTTCACAGTCCAGCTTTTCACATCCGTACATGACCACTGCATGATTATTACGTACCAGACACTGCACTGGGTTTATTCCATTGATCATTACACTAGAATTTTATAGCTACTATATGAGGAAGATACATGATTACCACTCTTCTGGTGGCTCAGAAGGTGAAGAATCTGCCTGCAATGTAGGCGACTTGGGTTCAGTCCCTGGGTTGGGAAGATCCCCTGGAGAAGGAAGTGGCTACCCACTCCAGTATTCTTGCCTGGAGAATCCCATGCACAGAGGGAGCCTGGCGGGCTACAGTCCATGGGGTTGCAAAGAGTCAGACACGACTGAGCGACTAACACTAAGCATCACTAAAAAAAAAAAAAAAAAAAAAAGGATGAAGAAAGTTGAGGCATACAGAGTTAAAAGTGATTTTCCCAAAGTTTCCTGCTGTCTTAATCTCTTCGGACTGCTGTCACAAAATACCATAGACTGGACAGCTTGTAAACAACAGAAGTTTATTCCTCACAGTTCTGGAGGCTGGGAAGTCCAAGATCAAGGCGCCGACAGATTCCGTGTCTGGTGAGAGCCCTCATTCTGGTTTGCAAACAGTATTTGCTGGTTATAACATCACATGGTGGAATTTACAACGAAGGGTACTGTCTCAGCTGCTTTTATAAGGGCACTAATCTCATTGTTGAGGGCTCCACCCTCATGACCTGTCCCCTTCCAAAGATCCTCACCTCCTGATACCATCACATTGGGGTTAGGTTTCAACATATGAATTCTGGAACATCAGACCACAGCACCTGCTTGGTAAATAGTGAAGGTAGGGACTGAATTGCAGTAGTACAACCCTGCTATCCACTATCTTTAAGGGGCCAATTAATGGACCTTAGGCTTTGCAGGGCATACATTGTCTATCACAGCTACTCACATCTGCTGTTGTGCAGAAGCAGTTCTACATAATATGTAAATGAATTGTGTGGCTCCATTCCGATAAAGCTTTGTTTGAAAAAAACAGGTGGTAGGCCAGATTTCTCCTATGTCTGTAATTTGCTGACTCCTGCACTGAGCTATTCTGCCAGCCTCCTCAGTGCAAAGAAAACCCACTAAGTGCAGCTAGCTTTAGGTCTCCATCCTCGGTGAATCCTCTGAGAAGGCAAAACCAGTGTGAACTAAGGGCCTTAGAAACTACCTCCAACCTTGGCACTTGACCCTAAACATCGTTGTTGGAGATTTTGGAAGGCTCCTCTTAGAACGTAATATACTTGTGGAGTGGAGTCTTGAATTAACTCTTAAGTCCCTATTATTGTTTCAGTGTGAATTAGAAATACCTAGAGTGAAGCTGGAGTCCGTATCTGCCTGGATTTCTGAAGGCCCCTTAGCCTTATCTACAGGACAGCCTTGCTTCATCTTCCAGGGATTATTGGAGCCCCAAATTACTCTTCATGCAGTCCTTGTTTTGTTTAATTGGACTTTTTTAGCATGTTCCTGTGGGTCAGTCTCGGCTGATCTGGTGACTCACTGGTTTTCCAGACCACTTAGGACTGAAGGTGTGTCTTATACTTCCAAGTCTTTAAACCAGTAGCCCAGGGACTAGGTCCTGCCCACCAACTGGCCAGATACCTCTCTGAAATTCTATTTTCATCAGTTCCTAGACCATCTATTAGTTCAGTTCATCCGTGACTGTGTGTTAGAAAGTAGATACTGTCTCTTCCTGCCAGTGTGGGATTCATTGTCTTCCCCATCAGATCTGTATTCTGCAGGACGTATTGAGCTTCTCAGTCACTCAGCTTATCACTGGCTGCCTCCCTGCCCCGGTGGACAGGCACCGGTCTAGTCCTGGGTCTTCTCAGTCGGCTCCGTTTACTGCATGTTGATGATTCATGTTTGGCCATGTGGCAGGAAAAACTACCTCCCTACTCTACAGCCTTGCCAAAAGTGAGACACTTCCTTTCTTTCATACTCAAAAGGTAAGTAATATGACCATAGAATATAGTTTTATAAGAGAGTTGCACAAGGGTTTGGCCTTACATTTCTCGAAAGTAGCAAGATAATGGGAACACAATCTTGGCCTGATTGGCAAAATGACAGATGCAACTGGGTGAAAGAAAAATAAAAATGATAGCTGATGATTAAGAAGAGCCGAGATTAAACTTCAGATGCCGTGTGACTAAAGATGTTTTCTCTCCTCTTTCCACTCACACATCTTTCTTAAAACTCAATTTTTATCATTAATCTCAGTGATGATTTTTGTATTAAAGAGCTAAGTGGAATTTTTAACTAAGAGGAAAATTCTCTGGTGTTGGATTTAATCCTTGAAATCAATCAACAAGTCATTTAAAGTCCTTTAAATCATCACAAGATGAAAGACCTCTTTGAATTTAAAGCCTAAGAAGTAATCCCATGTCTCGGGGGTGACCAAAAAGAGTGATTGTGAGCAGTGATCCCTGCTCTTAAGTAGATTATAGTGTCATTGCCAAGATAAAATGAAGACGTAAGAGACCATTAGACCAACTAAACAATATGGCGCTTCTAGTCTGTAAGCTTACAGTAGAGAAAGATGATGGAGCATCAGAGTAAGTGCTGTGTGGAGAAGGTTGGTTTTGAGCTGTGTGTGTGCGTGTGTGCTAAGTTACTTTAGTCATGTCCGACTCTTTGCAACCCCAGGCTCCTGTGTCCATGGGATTCTCCAGGCAAGAATACTGGAGTGGGTTGCATACCTTCCTCCAGGGAATCTTCCCAAGCCAAGCATCCAACCTGTGTCTCCTGTGTCTTCTGTATCGTAGGCAGGTTCTTTACTGCTGAGCCACGGATGAGCCTTGGGTTTGAAATAGGTTTATATCCGGTAGCCAGTGATGGTTTTTATACCAGGGAACAAGTTGAATGTGAGTTCCTTGAGGTTAGAGGTGGCTAACTGTCTTTGCTAGCTCAAGTCTAGGTCACACATCACGGCACACAGTAGGTGCATAAAAAAGTTTATTTAATATAAAAATCAAATTTTAGTGGTGCAGACTATGTGTTGGAGAGCTTGGAATCAGGAAAAAGATGATAATCTCTTTGATGACTAGAGGTATGCTAGATTATTTTTGCCAGCTAGGACCTGTAATCGCTAACAATACTGGGTAAGTGCTCAAAACATTTCCACTAAAATTGCAAGTTAGTCTTGGACATCAATCAGCAAGTTTTCAAACTCTTTTAATTATTTAAAAAAAATGTGAGCTTTGAATTTAAGGCAAAGAAATAGATCCCATTTTTTGAGTGAAAACCAAGAAAGGATCTTAAGCTTAATTTGCAAGGGAAGTAGCATGGTGGAAAATTTTGTGGGTAAGGGAGTCAGATCGCATCACATCCCAGTCACATCCCAGGGAGTAATATGGCCACACAGGTTCTTCGTACATGATTAGCTGGGGGATCTTTGGTAAGGTCATTGTTCTGTGCCTCAGTTCTGTCACTTGAAAAATGGGGATGAGGATGTCTTTCCAGATGGATTGTGGCGAGGATTAGCATATGTGAACATCAGCACAGGCTCTGGTCCAGGGCAGACCATTTCCTGACGCTCCTTTCCGTTTCCTTCCTCCTCCTACGGAGCTGAATTAAATGAGAGCCTCGACTCAAGTGAAGTCATGGAGTCCTGAATGTCCTGGGCTCCAAAGACTGGGGTGTCATTGGGTGATAAGGGTGAGTGTCTTGGATGCCTCCCCCGCCCCCAACATTGTGCAGGTCGGACCACAAGTTCTGAGCAGGAGGGGACTGCACTGCTGAGCACAGACAGGAAAACTCTGAGCACTGAATTAGACTTGTGGGATATTCTTGTTACAGCTCAGGAGGCAAAATGAGAAGTGGTAGTCAAGAAAGAAAAAATTTATATGCAATGGAAGGCAAACGAGTTGACATTTGTTGGTTATTAGGAACATCTAAGTGCTTTTGGTGGGCTTCCCTGGTGGCTCAGTTGGTAAAGAATCTGTCTGTAATGCAGGAGACCCTGGTTCGATTCCTGGGTCAGGAAGATCCCCTGGAGAAGTGATAGGCCACCCACTCCAGTATTCTTGGGCTTCCCTGGTGGCTCAGCTGGTAAAGAATCCACCTGCAATATGGGAGACCTGGGTTCGATCCCTCAGTTGGGAAGATCCGCTGGAGATGGAAATGGCTACCCACTCCAGTATTCTGGCCTGGAGAATTCCATGGACTGTATTGTCCATGGGGTCGCAAAGTTGGACACAACTGGGAGACTTTCACTTTCAAGTGCTTTGGATTTTTGTGAAATTATTTCCTCATATGTTCACTGATGGGTTAATACAAAAAATGAATCCCAATGGAAGCTTTCAGTGAGTCAGCTGTGTTCAGCTCAGAAGGAGTCCTTTTTCTTCTTGGTGAGCCAGAGGAGTGGGTCTGTTTAATTAAGGAGAAAAGTATTGGGAAAAATCGGGCCATGCCGTGATTTCTGCAGTGGTGGAAGCGAGTTTACCCAAGAATTGAAAGTGAAGCCTCTGTCCTGCCAGTGGAGGTTTCTCAAGCCTTCATGTGGGGAACCTGTATCGTCCCGGGGACCATAGACGCTGCCCTTTCACGCTGCCAGCTCGCTCTCACAGACCGCAGTGGATGTCACAGGAGACTGAAGTCTCCGTGGAGGGTGCTGCCCCACCAGGCCTGCCTCTTCATTTCCGGCTTCTCCTTTTGTTCCGATCGCCAGCCTTTCCTTGGGTGCCTCGTGGTATCCAGTGAAGAGTCATCATCGCGGCCCCTAAGGCACTCGGGCGTGCCGTGTGTTGGTTTGTCCTTGGCTGGTGTGGCTTATCCCGGAGACGGTTGTTGGGCTCCCCCTAGTCCAGATGCCCTGGTGCAGTGCATGGGTGCGTCAGGCCTGCTGAGCACCACCCACGTAGGCTCCATCTATTCATCTCCATGAACACCTCTTTCTTAAAAATGAAACCGCTGAGTAATTTGCCCAGGCTTTGTGGACTAGCAGATAAGAGATCCAAGATTAGAATACAGGTCTTCAGGCTCCAGGAATTTTTTTTCGGCAGACCACTGATCCTCAGATAGGGAAGCAACTTTCCCATCCCTCTGCCCCCACCAGAATGGCAGATCATAACGAGGGGGATGAGAACATAGCTTGAAAAGTCATAGTTAGATCATTCTAAGTACCTATTGTTTTCATGATCAAACTGCCAAACAGAATTTTCAAAGAAAATTCTTTGAAATTTTCTTTGAAAATTCTGTTGAGAATTTTCTCAGTTAGTGAGTAAACAACTGTGGTGGGTGGTACCAGTGCCCATGTGACATAGTGATTAGAGCTTCAGAGACACAAAGGAAAGTGAGGACTGTTGAATGTTCCTTGGATTTGCCGGCTAGAAAGGAATGGTGATCTTGCCAAGAGCGTTGCTCCAGTTCCACAGTGAATATGGAAGCTGAGTTGCAGGGATTAAGGAAGGAATGGGTAAGGAGAGAGTGCCGACAATGCAGGCAATGCAGAAGTGGGACTATGGAAAGAAATGGAAGTAGAACTTTTGGCAGGATCGAGGCACCTTCTCCCACTAGACTGGACCAAAGGTTCAACCTCTGTGTCTTCCAACCCCAGTTCCTCTCTCTCTTATTTAACGCAGTATGTTACTTGGCAGTTTATGTTAAAAAGCTAGAGGCATTGTATTTTAATATATTAATATATTTAACACATTGAAGATGTTTCTGGGTCCCGAGGTAAGTACATTTTCTCACTTGTTCTCTGAGGATGCCGCCCCCATCTCCTGCTCTCTGCAGCCTTCCTCTCCTCGTCCCCACCGCCACCCTCCCACGGAAATAGACAGCCAGACAGTGAATCACCCCAAACAAAGGCTGAACATACTTGAAAATCCTCCGGTCTTAGTGTAAGTCAGAAAGATTTGGATACGTGCTTGTTGAGCAAGTTTTTCTGTCTTCAGAGACTTAATCTAGTTCAGAACTTTGATTCTAGATTCCCAAGGGCAGGTCAGGGCAGGGGGAGAAGGTACCAGGGAAAAGGAGAGCAGGAGGTGAAGAAGCCCCAGGTCTCCACTGGGGCAGGAGCTCTCTGTCCCCCCTCTCCGCTGGGGGGCACGGAGGTCCACTCAGCACCCAGTGGTCCTCACTGCCAACCGGGGAGGGCCTCTTTGGGAAGGTACTGCTGCAGAGTTGGTTGGTGTGTTCCTCAAAGTTTTTTCCAGGCCTCATCTGATTGATTATAAGCCTAAGTGGTGGGACCTCAAGTGGCAGTAACAGGCAGAGGGACCTCCTCCTTCTTTCCCGGTGCCATTAGTTGGAACTGGATGGACATCTTCCACAAAATGAAAGACGTGTAGAGCCCACTGCCCTGCAGTGTAGGTGTTCATGAACTCGTCTTCTCCGCTCTACTGGTAAATCCTTGAGGGCAAAGATCGTCTCTCTTTTTTTTAACCTCTGCATACTTGATACGTGAAATAATTCTTGGCACAGAGCTTGATTCATGTTTGTTGAATGAGTAAATGAGTGAATGGCTGATTGATGGATAAAATAAGAGAAAAATGTTTAGAAGTAGACATCAAAAGAAATCAGAGAGACAGAGAAAGAGAGAGGGGAGACTGGTGTGTGTGTTAGTTGCTCAGTCCTGTCTGACTCTTTGAAGATGCTTAAAGAGGCAAGGATGATTATTTGAACAGAGCTGAGAGTGACTGGGAGAAGAAGGATTATAGATAAATCCAAGTTCTTTTGGAGCCTGGTAAAAGGGATGAGATGATAAATGGTGAGCCTCTGATACGTTGGGTTTAACATTTTTTTTTTCTTTAATAGCCATAGGTAACACTAAACTTATCTGCTTCATAGTTCTAGTTCTGGCCATAATGTTTGTCTAGTAGCGTTGACAGTTAAGAATTATCAAGATGGTCTAAGAGTCTATAAAAGATAAAGTCGTGGGGTCATATTTTAAGTGTTTCTGTATTCATATTTATAAAAGCATGTTACTGGCATCCTCATATCATTCTGTTTATCCTCTGAGAACAGAATTTGCTGTGAGAGCATGTTCCAAATGCCAGGTATAATTGTGTGTTCCTAGCCTGGCAGGGTACAGTCCACAGGGTCGCAAAGAGTCGGACACGACTGAAGCGACATAGCACACAGATGCTGGTAGAGAATCTGCCTGCGGTACAGGAGACCCAAGTGTGATCCCTGGAGAAGGGAATGTCAGTCCACTGCGATACTCTTCCCTGGTAAATCCCATGGACAGAGAAGCCTAGCGGGCTACAGTCCATGGGGTTGCAGAGTTGAACATGACTAACACACACACACACACCTTCAAGCAAGTTCCCATTTATTCATTCACTAATTTTTCACTCTGGTTCGTTCATTCACTCATTCAGAGGCATAAATTAAGCCCTCAAAGAGATGCTTTGTGGGTACCGAAGATCGATAAAAAAGGAGTTCTCAGCCTAGCAGGGGAACCAAACTCCTGAATGTATATTTAGGGGCCATGTGGCCGTGTCAATGTTGACACATGAGACATAGCATTTCTGACCCCTTCCTACCCTCTCCTGAGCCATCTCAACCCAAGACATTGGATTGACTGCCTCCTTTTCCACCTAGGCTGCCCTTGTCTGGGCCCTTCAGTGGAACCCCAAACTCTAGGAAGGAGGGGAGCTCTGAAGCTCTCCTTGGTTTTTTCCAGTCTCCCATGAGCTTCAATCTTGCCTCCGCCCCAGCAGCCATAGCTAGACCCCGTTTCCTCCTCTGGCCTTTGGCCCATTACCACGTGGTTCCCACGGCTGCCCCAGCCACACCTCTTCTCGCCATGGCCTTTGCACACACCTTGAACTAGCTGACCCCTTCCTTGGGGGCTGCTCTTGGTGTTGGCTCAGATCTTCTTCTCCCTTCCTCCTGGCAGCTACCCCCTTTCGTGTAATATCTTGTTTCAAGGTCTGCTGGCAAGATTCAGGTCAAAAGGGGCTCAAGACAGCCCCTCCCGCCATGCTCTACCACAGGCCCTGTACTGCCATGATGCTCGTGAATACCTCTTTCGGCAGAAAAACTTCCTTTGGATGCACTTCAGAAGGGAGGAAGGAGTTCCTGCTTCTGCTGGGGCTAGCCCAGATCCTGGACCTACTATACGGCCATTTGCAGGTTTCACCCTGAGGACTAAAGGAAGTCCAGTGGGATAAGACTCGACATGGACCAATTCATTAAAGAAGCCGAAAGCTCTGTGCCCGCTTCACAGGAAAGTGTAAAACTGTGGGTTCAATGACTTGATAGAATATGTATATATATAGTGTTAGTGGATGAGTTGGAAAAGGAAATCAGTATTTCTCCATCTCTTACGTTAATCCCCAGATCACATTAATAAATTCTGACATAGTAGACTTTCTGGTGTGAGAAGATATTTCACTTGAAATATGACAAGGTTTAAAAAATGTTCTTTATATAATATCACTCCTTAATTTAACGAAACATTTTAGATGACTTTGTTGTTAAACTGATTTGTCAATTTGCCTCATAAGGTTGTATTTCTCTCTGCAAGAATAACTAAAATATATAGAGATATCACAGATAAGGAGGGGAAACCCTTCAAACTTATATTTTGGAGAAAAATGGTCAGCTTTTTTGAAATCAGAGTACTGCAGTCTTTATTTCCAGCCTTCAAGTCTGTTAAAAAAAATTCGAATATATACATATATATTTTTTAAAGTAGGCAAAAATAACTTATTTATCGTCAACAGAGCATCATTGAAAATGCAAATTTTTGAGCTGATAGAAAAAAAGAATTGCAAATCATCAGTTTGTCAAACATCAACATCAGCTCAAACAAACCTGGGTTGACTTTTCAATAGGTTTCTGAAAGCTGGAGCGGTGGAAATTGCTAAAAGGGGAGGAGTCGGCAAAGATGCGTTCCCAGTCCAGGATAGCGGCATCTCGCTGCTGAAACAAGCTTCACACGTTAGCCGGCAATCATTAGGTTGGTGACTTTCCTGATACCCAGGAGATGCTTGCTCGAGGAATAAATTTCTATGTTGAAACATTTGACAAGCCTCCGTTCCTGATGTCTCACACTCAAGCCTTACTTTATAGTCACATCTGTTAGTTTAAAGCATTTTTAGTTTATTGAAGAAGGCTTCACAAAGAAAAAACAGATGATGAAAATCTCATCTGTCAAAACTGTTATTAAAACCAGTAACAGTGTGAAATTTTGTTTAAATTGAAAGCATCATTTATTTTTATCAAACATTTTATAAACAATCACATTTGAGAAAGATTTTAGGGGACCTGGAGAGCCCTCAACAAGACGCAGCTCATTATGTTGCTTTGTTGCTCAGAGATAGACAAAGCCTGCTTTCCTTTAACTAAGGGAGAGACCACAGGGGTCAAGACATTACCCAGAGTGGGGCTCTGCCATCTCGAGGAAGAAGAGTGAGCAGGAAAGAGGATGCACCCAAGTGGGAACTGGAGACCTATATCAAGCGGCAGACATAGGGGCCACCTTCCTTGTCCTTTTCGGATGGATTAATTTGGAGCAACGTGGCCTGTGCCTCACAGTCTCTGAGAGGGCTTAGATGAAGAAAGGAAAGGAAAGAAGAAAGGATATTCATGGAAAGAATGAGCAAAGCTTCCTTTCTGTTCTTCTGTGCAGACCGTTGATTTCATGCTCAGATCTGCTCCTAATATCAAAGGGTGCTTTCACAGCCAGGAGGAGTCCCAGCCAACCTCAAGACAGGGAACAAGACGAACATCAAGTCCGTTTAGCTGAATCTTCATTCAATCCATATGTCTGGCAACGTGGAGACAAAACATCCGACACTTCGCTCTTGTGTAGACTCAATCTTAGAATATACAAAAGATCCAGTTTCATGTTCTGAGCTGTGTCTCATGCTTCTTTAGCTATTTGGTGTTAGCAGCTTTGACAAAGAAGTCATGTCTGAGGCAAAGTAGAACCGTGTCAATCTGAATGATTTGTTCAAGGGGTGACCTTTCTCTCCTTTCTCCGACAATACTGTGCTTAATTTTGTCACACTTTGAGATCTCTTCCTGGGAGCCAGCAAAGGTTTGTCAGGGGGCCTGGGGCGCAGGAATTGGGGCTTACAGAGTGGGAAGGGCCCTGCAGATCATCAGCTTTCAATATCCATTCTTTTCTGAAGCTGACTGTTCTAAGAACGGGTCTGGTTCTCCTTGGATATCACTCCATTCTTAAGCCCTCCTTCCATTTGTAAAAGAAAATCTTACCTCTTACTCATCATTACCTCACTGAAGAACGCAGCTGCAGGGCATGAAGACCGCCCGCCCCCCACCCCCCAGCACTTTAAAGAAAAGGATTGTTGGGATCTTGCAGTGCTAAGTAGCTTCAGTCATTTCCGAGTCTTTGGGACCCCACAGACTGCAGTGCAGCAGGCTCCTCTGTCCATGGGATTCTACAGACAAGAGTACTGGAGTGGGCTGCCATGCCCACCCAGGGGTTGAACCCACAACTCTTACATCTCCTGCATTAGCAGGCCGGTTCTGTTAGCGCCACCTTGGAAGCCCACTAAAACCAGGCCTTCCCTCTGTGTCCCAGCTGCCTGTTTCACACATTTTCCAAGAGGTGAAAACTTCATGTTTACTTCCATAATAGCAGTATTACATTTTCTGGAAATGAACCTGGTATTTAGTGTTGTATTTTAGCTAAGTTAGTGTTTATATTCCTTGACCATTTATTCAGAGTTGCAGAAAAAAAAATTTTCATTAACTTTTGCCAGATGATTATATATTGTCTGTGTTAAACGTAAACACAAATGTCTTGCTCACTGGTAAACTCTTTTCTGCTCATTTATTTTTGCCGTGTGCTTATTACAGGAATGGCTTGTAAGTGCCACTCTTAAGAAAATTAACAACAGGAATTAATGCACCTTTTGTAAGCTCTGAACGTCCTGTGGCCCCAATCATTTTTTATTTTTTCCTCTGAGCTCTGTATTATGATGTCCTCTGAACCCAATATCATTCTAGCCATAAATTATATTCATCCATGGAAATATAAGCTAATTGGGAGAAAAACTCTATTGTCATTAAAAGATGCATTTCCAATGAGAAGTTTATTTGTTACATTCAGTAATTTTAACATCAAAATGTAAGATATAGTTACATTATTTGAACAATTGTGGCTTACTAACTCTAATGATAATTAATTCAATCCAGAAAAAATTTTGGTAATAATCTGAGATTTGGACTATAAGGAAGGCTGGATGCCAAAGAATTGATGTTTTCAAACTGTGGTGTTGGAGAAGACTCTTGAGAGTTCCTTGGAAAGCAAGGAGATCAAACCAGTCAGTTCTAAAGGAAATCAGTCCTGAATATTCAATTGGAAAGACTGATGCTGAAACTGAAGCTCCAATACTTTGGCCCCCTGATGCGAAGAACTGACTCATTGGAAAAGGCCCTGATGCTGGGAAAGATTGAAGGCGGGAGGAGAAGGGGATGACAGAGGATGAGATGGTTGGATGGCATCACTGACTCGATGGACATGAGTTTGTGCCAACTCCAGGAGATGGTGAAGAACAGGGACACCTGGCAAGTTGCAGTCCCTGGGGTTGCAACCAAACAGCAACAACAATTTTTCTTTCATGAAACAAGAACAATTTAAATTTTTCATATTCATATGAAATATGTATTCATAAATGCATATTCTTGTTGCAGAGAAGTGTGAGTCAACGACCAGTAAAAGACTTTCAAGCATCTTCGTTAAGATACAATTCCAGGAGAAATTAAATAAAATGTAAAAATAAGGTCAAAGTGAAAGTGATATAAACTTTCTGTTAAAGAAGAGTTTGTTTAATATGGTGGTGGATGTCAAGTGAGGACGTGGGTCATTCAAGGGCTTGGTGGGAGCTGGATGGCACGCTTCCACCCAGGAAATTGACCTGAGTTTATCAAAGGAGTTTACAGATATTTCGGTGGTATTATGTGAAACCTAACTGGGGGTGAAGGGGCACGGAGGAGCCTCGTCCTAAGGGAGTAAAGGGTGAACAGTCACTAGCCAGCGGAAGTGACTTTATCTCAGGAAGGAGCTGCTCTGGAGCAGCTGTGGTCTTGGGTAGAAGATGGAGCAGACCCGTGTTCTAGAAGGATGGAAACTAGGACGAGGCAATGCCCTGACCTTACTCTTTTCCTGTTGTCCAGTCTTTTGCCAATGCCTCCCATCGGTCAAGGGCTTCCCTGGTGGCTCAGATGATAGAGCATCTGCCTACAATGCGGGAGACCTGGGTTCAATCCCTGGGTCGGGAAGATCCTCTGGAGAAGGAAATGGCAACCCACTCCAGTACTCTTGCCTGGAAAATCCCATGGACGGAGGAGTGTGGTAGGCTACAGTCCATGGGGTCGCAGAGAGTCGGACACGACTGAGCGACTTCACTTCACTTCTGCCATTGGTCAAACCCCACACATGTTGGGTTCTAACACTAGAAGTGAAGACAGCCCTTAATCTTTCGTTGTTAATGATGTTATGATATTCGCTTCAGGTTTTGTGTGGATGTCTATCATCAGATCAAGGAGCTTCTTTTTTTTCCTTTTCTTTTTAAAAAAAAAATATTATTTATATTTATTTATTTATTTGGCTGTGCCAGTCTTAGTTGCAACACGAGGGACTTTAGTTGCCACATGCAAACTCTTTAGTTGCAGCACGTGGGATCTAGTTCCCCAACGAGGGATCAAACCTGGGTGCCCTGCTTTGGGAGCATGGAGTCTTAGCCACTGGACCACCAGGCAAGTCCTGAGGAGCTTCTTTTGTATTTATAGTTTTTGAAAGTATTTGTCATGAATTTTGTGAAAAACTTAACTGCATCTACTGAAATAGCTATGTTTTCATTTTTATCCTATAAATAATAATATTGATTATTATATTATACTATATATAATATAGTATATATTATATAACCTTATATTTGTTTTTAAAAAATTTTTTTATGTATTTTTTAATTGGTGGAGAATTACTTTACAGTTTTGTGTTGGCTTCTGCCTTACAGCAGCGTGAATCAGTCATAGTTATATATATTTATTCCTTCTCTCCTGAGCCTCTCTCCACTCCCCACCACCCTACCCCTGTAGGTCTTCACAGATCACCAGGCTGGGCTCCCAGTGTTATTTAGCAACTTCCCGCTATTTTACACGTGAGAGTGTGTATATGTCAGTGCCACTTTCTCAATTTGTCCCACCCTCACCTTCCCACACTGTGTCCACAAGTTCAGTCTCTACTAGGTTCATCATATAATGCAACGATTTTACAACGATATATTTCTGTCCCCTATCACTTATCCTTTGTGCTACTGTTATCATACTTAATATTTCTTCATTGTTATAAACTCCATCATGAGTTTTTGTTGTTTCTGCTTTAAAGTTTTTTTAATTTTTTTTTAAATCAGGAAAAAATAGTTCTTTATATTTCCCAACAAATTTATCATTTTCATTGTGGGTGGTGGTGGTTTAGTTGCTAAGTTGTGTCTGACTCTTACGACCCCACGGACTGTAGCCTTCAGGCTCCTCTGTCTGAGGGATTCTCCAGGCAAGAATACTGGAGTGGGTTGCCATGCTCTCCTTCAGGAAATCTTCCTGACCCAGGGATTGAACCCACGTCTCTTGCATCTCCTGCATTAGCAGGTAGGTTCTTTACCACTAGTGCCACCTAGGACACCCTTCTTGAGTCTTTACTGATATTCAATGACATGTTTCCACTGTAACCAATGAGGGGAAAAATTAGTCCTGGCCCTTTGTGAGCACTGGGAATTTTTTAATCTTACAACTCCCTGGTAACTGTTTATTTCTCCACATGTTGTTCCTCCCCCAAATTGTGGAGTTTTATCATATATACAAATGGTTAGCATTCAGCTAAAGGCTCAAGACACCTATTCATATGTCTGGAGCCCTTTCTCTGTGTAGCTTTCTTTTCTCTGATTTCCTCCCTTGAAAATTTTAGCTGATCTGTGACTCTGAACTCTCTCTCTCCAACTCAGCAATGCTACGAAGCTCTTCTTGAGCTCTCACTCTCTGGACTTCAGGGTTACAAATTACCTCCAGGTGCCCACTCCAGTGTTCCTGGGCTTCCCTTGTGGCTCAGCCGGTAAAGAATCCGCCTGCAATGCGGGAGACCTGGGTTCAAAAGATCCCCTGGAGAAGGGAAAGGCTACCCACTCCAGTATTCTGGCCTGGAGAATTCCATGGAATGAATAGTCCATGGGGTCTCAAAGAGTCAGACACGACTGAGCGACTTTCACACTTTCCGAGTAGTTGAAAGACCCACCTTATTTTCTCTCCCCCCTGCCCCCAGGGGTCACAGTCCTCTGCTGCCACTTAGCTGGTGTCCTCAGACAGCTGTCTCATATTTTTTTCAATTTTCTGGTTGTTTATGGCAGGACAGTAAATCTGGACCCTCTGACCTTCTTATGATTGGAACTTAAAAGTTCTGTGTCATCTTTGATTTTTTTTTTCTCTTACCTCCACATCTGTGTTGTTTGTATTCCCTCCCAAGTCATATCACTGCAATTCCTCCCACCAGCCACCTCCTTCCTATTGCTTCAGTCCACAGGTACTTGCTTCCTCAGTAATCAAAAAAATCTTTACCTCGTCTTCCTACTTCTGGACTCCATCTCCCAATCCCACCGTCACTCCCTTTGCCAGAATGATCTTCTTGGAATTCTTCTAATTGTGATTTTTAAATCTCATTTAAAATCTTCAGTGACTCTACTTGGTAGCAGAGTAATTAAGCAGTTTTTTTTTTTAATGTTGGTGTTAAAGCGACTTTATGCTCTGCTCTTTTGCTTTCATCTGCCATTACTTCCCTTCGTTTACCTCTTTATATAACTTTTTCTACTAGATTTTCTCTAGTTACATAGTAACAATCTTCCTATCTTTGTGATCAAGACAAAACTGAATGTCTTTCCTGATGCCCTGCTGGATCTCGTTTTATAAAGTATCCCCATCCTTCTCTGAATTCTGAGAGTAATTTGTTCATACCTCTCATGAAACTTTTGACTTTGTCCACCTCTATCATAGCTCTTTATGACTTAGTGCTGTGGGCATCAAGTATTGTTTACTGTGATTCCCCCCTTCCCCCCTGCCATTTTCTCTCTTATAACAAGTGATAAAAGTGAATTTCCTTGACTTAATGCCAAATAAAGTGTTGCTGAAGATATTACTGCCTGACTTAACATCTTGTCATTGAAAAGTCCTCTTTCCTTCCAGCTGGGTTCTTCGACTTCAGAACCAAAGTCTAGTGTTGACCTTTCAGCTAAGATTGAAAACAAGCCTTATGTGGCATAGTCTGTGTTATCTCTATATTACCATTTGGTGTCACATATCACGTATCACATCACTAATTTGATATGTTGTTGTTCTTTCCACCTCTTTTGTGTCCTAAGTTGTGTCCACCTCTTTTGTGACCCCATGGACTGTAGCCCACCAGGCTCTTCTGTCCATGGGATTTCCCAGGCAAGAATACTGGAGTGAGTTGCCATTACCTTCTCCAGGGGATCTTTCTGACCTGTGGATTGAACTCACATCTCCTACATTGCAAGTGGATTCTTTACCAATTGAGCCATCAGGGAAACTCCTTCCTTACTTTTATTTCTGTCCATATTTATGCTGTGAGATGTGTGTATTTCTCACTAGATTGTCAGCTCTACAGAAGTAAGGCTTTTATTAGCCCTTTAGTACAGTGTTTTGTATATACAATTAGAAATAATATAATAGGATTATAAGAACTCTATTTTCTGAGACATGCACGCTTTCACACTTTGGTTTACTGAGTGAGCATGGACCATCACATATTAACAATGTGATGTGTATATGATTTTAGTTAGTGCTCAATATATGTGAAATTATATACAAAATTTGAATGTAAAAATGCTAAGGTCTCACTGACTGTTACCTGCTTCATGTTAGAAAATAATATCAGAATATTAGTTCTAATACGTATAGCCTACATCTGATAGAGATCCTTTAATTTCTGTTTCTCGAATTAAAAGAATTCAGTTTTCTCTAGAAAATGCTTGTTTCTCTCAACCTCATTATGAAAACATTTTCTGCATACTTTGCCTAAAATTACCTTGTTTTTCGTTTTAATTACACAACTCCAAATCACTTTTCCTCATTAGTATTTGATAATTATAAGCAAAGAAGCAAATATAAGAACAAGAAGTACATGAGCAATGCAGTCATGCATTTTTTCCTTCTCTCTGTTGATAGCACTGATGAAGTGTATTTAATTTCAATCTGCTGAATGACCACATTCATAATTCGTGTTCATTTCCATTTCAGGATGATTTCTTTCCAATTTGAATCAATATACATAATTTTTCCTTAAGCATACATGTCCACATTCCTTTAAACTTGTTTTTGTCTAGGGAAGGAGAAAAGAAATTAACACTCATTTTGTATCTCCTTTTGACACAGACTGTTTTTGGCACTTGACACATATTATCTCATTTGATTCTGTGTCTAATATTGGGAAGCTGGAGTTATTATTCTTATTCTAAAGATGAAAAACTGATGGCGATAAACCAACATGCCCAAGATTGTTTAATTAGGAAATGGCAGAGCCAGAATTCAATAAAACCATCCTCTTTTGGTTATTGATTTTAATGATACTCTGTTGTTTATTTTCAAGCAAAGATTTTGCAAGAAATTCACAGGAATCTAGAAAGTTGTGAACTTAAAAAAAAATTGGTTTATTTAGTAGTGTGGGTGAAGTCCATGTGTTAAAATGCTTCTCAGAACATGACACTTGAACACGCTCCATGCTAGAGTTTCGTGATGTCTCCAGATTTGCTGACATGTAAAGATAGACTTCAAAGGGAAGCATTCTGAAATCACGTTGTGAAATTATTTCTCTCTATGTGGGCTCTTGATTTTTTTTTAAAGACAGTGATCAGTTCAGTCAGTTCAGTCGCTCAGTTGTGTCCGACTCTTTGTGACCCCATGAACTGCAGCACACCAGGCCTCCCTGTCCATCACCAACTCCTGGTGTTTACTCAAACTCTTGTCCATTGAGTTGGTGATGCCATCTAACCATCTCATCCTCTGTTGTCCCCTTCTCCTCCTGCCTTCAATCCCTCCCAGCATCAGGGTCTTTTCCAATGAGTCAATTCTTTGCATCAGGTGGCCAAAGTATTGGAGTTTCAGCTTCAGCATCAGTCCTTCCAATGAACACCCAGGACTGATTTCCTTTAGCATTGACTGGTTGGATCTTCTTGCAGTCCTAGGGACTCTCAGAGTCTTCTCTAACACCACAGTTCAAAAGCATTAATTCTTCAGTACTCAGCTTTCTTTATAGTCCAGCTCTCACATCCATATATGACTACTGGAAAAAAAATAGCTTGACTAGATAGACCTTTTTGGCAAAGTAATGTCTCTGCTTTTTAATATGCTGTCTAGGTTGGTCATAACTTTTCTTCCAAGGAGCAAACGTCTTTTAATTTCATGGCTGCAATCACCATCTGCAGTGATTTTGGAGCCCAAGAAAATAAAGTCTGTCACTGTTTCCATTGTTTCCCCATCTATTTCCCATGAAGTGATGGGACCAGATGCCCCTGATCTTAGTTGTCTGAATGTTGAGTTTTAAGCCAACTTTTTCACTCTCCTCTTCCACTTTCATCAAGAGGCTCTTTAGTTCTTCTTCACTTTCTGCCATAAGGGTGGTGTCATCTGCATATCTGAGGTTATTGCTATTTCTCCCAGCAATCTTGATTCCAGCTTGTGCTTCATCCAGCCCAGCATTTCTCATGATGTACTCTGCATATAAGTTAAATAAGCAGGGTGACAATAGACTACTTTGACATACTCCTTTCCCGATTTCCCAATTGGGAAAGGCAGTGACAAATTGATCTTAAAATCCAGCTGAGAATTCAGCTAGGTGGAAACCATCTGTGCATTTACCATCACCCACAAGCGTGTTAGGTTTGGGTGACAGTAGTGGAGACTGTGATCACATTCATTTCCACTCCCGGCAATTTAGTTTCATCAAACAAGCCACAGGTTTCCCCAGGGAGTTTTGCTTAGCTGGGTTGTGAGTTGCTCCTTTTGGAATTATTAAGTCTGTAAGCATCCCACTGAGAGGCTATAACATTGTGCGCTATGATGATACTTAGGGTTGCTCTTGTCTTAGTGACAACTTTAAGAGTGAAGCACTGCCTAGGAATTACTGGAATCAGCTCTAGAAAATATAAATTATAATTTCAAAGTAGTTACGTGAACTCAGTCAAGTCACTTAACCCTCGATTCCTAATCTTGGCTTTTTCTTCCACAAAATAAAGAAATTGAACAACAGCATCACCAAAGGAAGTTTCCATTTTTAAATTATTTTTTCCCCCAAGGGAAAAGGTAATAATGTAATGAAAAAAAAATTTAAATCGTACAGAAGAAACACGATAAAAAAATAATTCTTCCAGTCTGGTCTCCTAGCCCTTTTTTGATGCAACCACTATTAACAGATTGTGAGTGTGTTGATGCATATTTTCTATGCCTATACAAATATATACACATATGGCGTATAGTCATATGTGTGTGCTCTGCACTGTTTTTTTCTCTTTTTAATCTCAAATGGGAATATACTGTACTCACGGTTCATCCCAATTTTGTAAAATGGCATACGTCTTGAAGATATTTCCATATCATCATATTTAGATATATTCTGTTACTTTTAGTGATTGCATACTATGTCTTTGTGGATATGCCTTGATTTATTTAATTAGTTTTCTACTGATGGACATTTAAGTTTGCCACAGTGGGCATTCTTCTATATATGATACTGCAAGATTACAAAGGCAAAAGGATACATAAAATGGACTTCTAGAAATAAAATTACTGGTTCAAATTCTTTCAAAAAATGATGGTAGGATATTACACAACAGATTTTTTTAAACATAATAACCTCTTTTGAAAAAAATTCACAAATTTATAAAAATTCAAATAAACAAGAATAAAATAAGAAAACAAGTTGTTCTAATTCACAACCATTTAGAAATTACTGTTTTTTACATTAGTTGAATAACAGATATTTATTAATGTTTATGTAGAAAGCTAGATAGATAAAATTTAATTGAAAAGGACCATGATATATGTGCTAACTTTAAAAATGTGTTGCCTGCAGTTTTTATTTGAATCTAACAGAATAAAATAAAACTGAGGTAAAACTGAAGGAATTTCTACATATTAGATAATTGTTTCATTACCACGAGAGATATTAGTTTCTTAAAATTCTCCCTAAAGTTAAAAAGGAAGATTCCAGAAACACTGCGGATGGACTCGACTCTGAACATGGTATTCCATTTTGCTTCCTCAGAGGCACCTGGCTCCAGAATTTGTTGTTTAAAAAAATTTTGTTGAGTTCTGTAACTTCACAGTCTAGTCTGTAATAATCATTACCTCACTTTTGGTCATATTTTTATATTTAATGGGTTCAGAACTCATATTTTTAAAAACCATGGCTTTTCTATTTTGGGGTTTTCTTTTTTGATTTATTTCTTGATTACCTGGATTTAATTGGCATTATTACTTTTTCAAGAAGGAGTCAAATTACTATTTTTCTAGGTGCTTGAATGTTTGAGAACATGACTGAGTTGTTTTTATAAACACAGGACAAATTGGCCAAGTGTATTATTCTTACGTTCCTCATTTTCCCTCAGAATTTTCTGGGCATTACTCTCTTACAGACTAGAGGGTTGCAGTGGAAATGGTCTGACTTCCCCTTTACTCTTTACCATGAAAATGACTTGCTTTTTCTGTGTACATACCTGAGCTTTTTTTTTTTTTTTCACACTAAAATTTAAAACTTTGAATATGTCTTGATGTAATTTTTCTTCTGTGAAATTTTCTGAGAATTTGATGTACCTGGAAGATCTGCACATCTACTTCTTCCTTCATTCCAGGGAAGCTTTTCTTACATTGTATTTTGCAATACTTTTCTCTTTCATTGGTAAAAATTTTCTAATTTAACATAATTATTTTATGTTGACTCATTTTTTGGTCCTTCGCATCTACTGTCTTCTCTCTAATCTCTGTTTCCTGTGCAGTTTGTCTGTAGTTTTTATCACCAGCAATTTGATTTTTCAGGCATGTAGATTTTTCTCTTGCTGTTTCTAATATTTCTATTAAATCTGTAATGCTGCTTTTTGGTTTTCAGGTTTTTCCCCCAGCTATGTACATTCCCCTTACTCTTCATTTTGTATGTTTTGTTATATTTTTCCTTTTCACTCTTGTTGAAATTAATTCATATTCTTATTAAGTTTTCTTCTTCGTCTCATTGTGGTTTTTTCCCCACGAGAAATTTTAAATGTCTTTTATTAAATTCAAATACCCCAGTTCATTCTACTTACTAGAGATGGTGCCTATCTTTCCATTACTGGAATTCCATTGGAAAGCAGAGGAGCTTTTGTTATCATGGGGTTTTGTTCTCACTGTTTCCCCAGTCTGCTTACCCACCCCCTCAATATGTTTCTCTCTAAACTAGGAAATATTCATGAGATTAAAAAAAATTTTTGTCCTCTAGCATTTTCCCCTAGTTTCATTTCTGAGCCTTGAAAGAGTGGTGATAAGTGGTGAGGGCAGCATCAGCGACTTTTATTTACTTCGTTGGCCACAACGTTTTGAAGATTATGGTATGAAGTCCTTATTCCATTTCCTTGGCTGTTTGCTAATGATACTTTTTTTTTAATCTTTGTTTTGAGAGTTCTTATTGCTCATTTTGTTAGATATGTGTGTGGGGATCCTTTAGTCTGGCAGTGCCATTTATATAAAAATGCTCTCCATTGCAGATATTGGGAATCATCTTCCAAAGTGGTAGCACGGACATGCGTTGCAGTGAAGGAGACTGCAGATGGGAACTGCCACTTCTCAGTCTTTGCTAATGAGATATGTATCATTTTACTGTTTTCATGAACAACTCTTGTGAATATGTTCAGGTGGAAATTCACTTTGTTACTGATTTGTAAGAGCTTTTTATCTGTTGTGTGCAAAGGCTTTTGCAAACATTCTCTCCAGTTTATCATTTTTTCTTTTGACTTTATGCTGATGTCTTTGTTCATATTAATTGCTAATTTCTATGGCACCAAATGATACCAAATTTCTCTTATATTTCAGACTTTTGTGACTCGCTCAGAAAGGCATCCCTCAAGACTAGATTTTTTTTTTTTTGGTGGGCTGGCTGTGCCCCATGGCATGTAGGATTTTAGTTCCTGGATCAGGGATGGAACCCAAGTCTCCTCTTAACTGCTGGACCACCAGGGAAGTTCCAAGACTAGATTTTTAAACAGAAGAAAAATTAGATTCCTGATCTTCCACTACTCGCCCCCCCAACCTGCCAGGCATGTGCGCGCACACACACACACACACACACACACACACACACACACAGACACACACACACACACACACACACACACAGAGCTAAGCCTGAGTCTATGGGCAAGAAACTAGCACGTGTATTTTAAAAAGCTTTCCCTGGCTGAGACTCACTGGACCTTGACAGTCTCTACTGTATTGATATCCTCAGATAAGAAAGTAACAAACATTTTGTGAGGGCAAACGTGCACTACAGGAATTAATTTAAAAAAATATATGTTTGCAGTTCAGGACTTCATAGCTAACGTACAGAGATTTTATAAAGTACAATTTATTTCCACCGTTGAAAGAAAAATGGTAAAATTTAATGATCTCCTTTGTTGGAAGACTTTGTTGAGATCAGACTATCAGAAAAAGATAATCAGAAGGACAAATACTCCTTCAGAGTATTAAAAAATATTTGGAGAAAAGCATGAAACAAGAATGGGTTCTTGCTAGACTGGAAGTCAAGCATATCAAAGGGAATAGAAAGGGAAGAAGGGGGAGAATGAATATTTACTGGAGCCTCATTGCCACCGTTATCTCAGAAACACATTTTATCAAAGGGGAAAAAAAAGGGCTTGGTAAAATGATTACAGACATGTGCCATCCCATCCTCTGAAGTGGTTCTATTAGAATATCCTGTAGTTCTCGAGGATGTTTCATAGACAGGATATCGTTTCTGTTCAAAATGATAAGGTGCAGAACATGTAGCCAAGTGAAATTAGCCAAGTGGCAGAACATTCGCATATAAAATAATTTATAGTTCACCATGAATGTTGTGAAATCTGGGACGTGTACAATGCTGAGTTATGAATTCAGCCCTTGTTAATGTTTCCTTTGCAAGATGTGATGGGAAACAGCTATTAAAAATACTAGCGTCACTATTTATTCAAAGATTCCACATCACCAGAATAAATTGCCTAAGAGGAAACATCTTGTTCATAATGATTTGGAATACAGAGCTTAAAGTTTCACGCGCGGAATGTTTAGCTTTATAATAAGGAAGCATTCATAATATGTGTGTGATATTTGTTAGCGCTAAAGATATAGCTAAATGTTTTATGAAAGAACTAGTGTGCACTTGATTTTACAATAAACAGTTAAAACTCCTGGAGTAGATTTGATGCAAGTGGAATGTTTGCTTAGATTTAGCAGCGAGGAATACTGTAAATAATTCATGGGGTGTAATTTGACTCGATATTTCACTGGCCTTTGAGGTCTGTGGATCTGCCTTTTTTCCCCATGTAACTGTTTTCTCCTTCAGGTAGCAGTTCCTTATAGTTTGCAGTTCAGCTCTGGGGCCAACTGGAAAGTAAATTCAGATCAGCTGATGAAAATGTGTGTGATAGATCAGAGGGAATCTTGTGCCTTCTTGTGCACAGTCATGAAGGCCTTCAGAGTTACCACCTACTCCCTTTGAGAAAGATGATGAAAAAGAAGAGGAGGAGGGCTGCTCTCAGATGGTGCCCATTGGTTCTTGTTCTTTAGTGGCAGAGGTCTCTGCCTCTGACTTCCTTTCCAGCAAATCAAGCGTAATTAGGTGAGAAGTTTAAAGTGAGACCAAAAAAGTTAAAAAGCTAGTGACTTAGGGCCATTGCCCCACATCATTGCAACTGATGTGCTCAGTTGTTCAGTCAAGTCTGACTGTTGTGACCCCATGGACTGTAGCCGGCCAGGCTCCTCTGTCCATGGGATTTTCCAGGCAAGAATACAGGAGGGGGTTGCTGTTGCCTACTCCAGGGGATCTTTCCGACCCAGGATCGAAGCCCCGTAATCTCTTGAGTCTCCTACCTTGGCAAGCAGACCATGGCAAAGGATTAATCGTACATTACTAACTTGAACTGTGATGCCCAAGGCCATCTCTAGGGACTGTGAAGGGCTCTACCCTTCTTCCCTTGGCAATTATATTAAGGCAAAATCAGGTCCCAGAGAAGACCAGGGGCAGCCTTGAAGGGGAAATGGGGAAAATGTGAAGGGAGAGTGCAACCATTCTCCTTAGTGTGACTGGGGGCTTCACCAAGCTTTAGAGTTGCCAAGGCCACCTTCTTCTCAGCCACCAGCTTCCTTTGAGAATAATTCTTGGCTACTTTCCTTAATTTCACTTAAGTTATTAGGAATCTAAATATATTTTTTTCAGTTTTAGTGGTTTAGTCAGTTCAGTTGCTCAGTTGTGTCCAACTCTTTGTGACCCCATGGACTGCAGCACACCAGGCCTCCCTGTCCTTCACCATCTCCTGGAGTTTGCTCAAAGTCATGTCCACTGAGTCAGTGATGCCATCCAACCATCTTGTTCTGTGTTGTTCCCTTCTCCTCCTGCCCTCAATCTTTTCCAGCATCAGGGTCTTTCCCAATGAATCTCTTCTTCACATGAGGTGGCCAAAGTTTGAAGTTTCAGCTTCAGCATCAGTCCTTCCAATGAACACCCAGGACTCATCTCCCATAGGAGGGACTGGTTGAATCTCCTTGCAGTCCAGGGGACTCTCAAGCGTCTTCTCCAACACCACAGATCAAAAGCATCAATTCTTCAGTGCTCAGCTTTCTTTCTTTTAGTGATTGTCAAACTCTAATGAGGTGCTTGATTATTTTGTTTCTTTGATTTGTTTTTGATGTTTCTTTAGACATTGTTTAGAGATAACCTATCCATTACATGCAGTTTGAGTCCACAGATGTTTTTCCTTTCTAGCATGAGTTGTGTTGAAGTAGGCTTCTGAGAGGGGCTTCCCAGGTGGTGCCTGTGGTTAAAAAAACCTGCCTGCCGATGCCACAGATGTAAGAGACTTGGGCTCGATCCCTGGGTTGGGAAGATCCCCTGGAGTGGGGCATGGCAACCCACTCCCAGTATTCTTGCCTAGAGAATACCGTGGACAGAGGAGCCTGGCAGTGTACAGTTTGTAGGGTTGCAAAGAGTGGAACACCACTGAAGTGACTTAGCATGCATGCAGGATTCTGAGAGGGTGACTGCCAGGCCATTCCTCTCCATTTCAGCCTCCACCACAAACACATAGAGGGAAGGATACTCCCCAAGGCCTGCAGGAAGGGAATAACCTCCACTAAGGGATAAATCAGAGGAGAAATAATCATTTAGAAAGACGTTTATATCAAGGGCACTAAACCTTTAGTAAGACTAGTGCATAAAGCCTTCCTTACCGGCCTTCACATGTCTGTGATGGAGAAAGGTGGACTGGAAAGTGTGTTTCCTTCATGAGCATCCTCCAGATAGGATGCAGTTAGCAACCGCTCTGGGAGCCAGGCGAGGGGAAATTCTCACCTTGGCTCCAACACCAGTTAGCTTGTGAAGTTGGCCCGTCCACCCTCCAGCTTCCTTAGGCATCAGCTGATTCTAGAATCCCTTCCAACTTCAGTCTCCTCTTGTTCGAGGCGAGTGTTTCCTGAATTGCAGTCAGACGTATCCTAAAACGGCCAGAGGGGAGCTCCCCCTTTTCAGTGGAAGAAAATGTGTTCCTTTTAATGTGGACCAAGGGAATAGTTTCTGTGCCCAGATGTGGGCCTGTAGAGACCAAAGAATTCTGAGGAGGGAAATCTAGGGAGCGGGGTTTTACTGAAGTATAGAGCCTAGAAGGGACTTCCCTGGCGGTCCAGGGGTTAAGGCTTCACCTTCTGGGGCTTCCCTGGTGGCTCAGTGGTATAGAATCTCCCTGCCACTGCAGGAGACACGGGTTCGATCCCTGGTCCGGGAGAATCCACGTGCTGTGGAGCAACTAAGCTCTTGTGTCACAACTACTGAGTCCACATGCCACAACGACTGAGCCCGAGCACCCTAGAGCCCATGCCGCACAACAAGAGACACCACCACGGCGAGAGACCCGCGCACCGTGACTGGAGAAGACCCACCACTGCCAAACAAACAAATAAATAAAATTACATATTAAAAAAACTCCACCTTCCAATATGCAGGGGGTATGGGCTCAGCCTGTGGTCGGGAAGCTAAGATCCTACATGCCTTGTGGCCCACCCCCCCAAAAAAAAAAATCAAAACATAGGAAAAAAACCAAGAGGCACTATTGTAAAAAATTCAATAAAGTCTTCAAAAAATGGTCCATGTTAAAAAAAAATCTTAAAAACAGAATAGAGCCTAGAAGAGGAATGTATCGGTACCATGATACCATCATGGTGCTCCTACATGGTGGAAGGCACGTTACATTGTATCATACAAGAAGGGTCTCACAGGCCACAGGACGACCCTTCGGTGCTTTCACCCTATGAATGTCATTGTTCTGCTGCCTTCAAGAAATGACCTTCACATGTGTTGACCTGCAGACCACCTCAGCTCATCCAATCCACCCTCCACAGCACCCCCTTGCTCCTTCAAGACCCATAGAATTCCCTCTCCCGGTCTTGACTCCTAATCACCCGAGTACAATCATCTAATGCAATCAATCAGACCAAGACCAAATTCCTTTAAGTAAATGAAAAGAAAACGATGTTTAAAAAGAGAGAGAGTGAAGAAGGATTCAGCAGGTAAATCATCATTTCAGGCCAGGAACCAAACTAGAGGCACTGACATATTACAAAACCCAAGATGTCAAGAATCTGCATGTTATCTCGAGAATCCTTAGGAATGTATTAATGCTTGGAGAACTCTCCGCTGAAAGCAAGGTATTTGCCCAGACAGGGCCACCTGCAGCTCTGCTTTGTAACGTCTTCTTCCAGAAGCCAGAAACTTGGGTTCTGAACCAGAACAGAGGCTCACAGGCCTCTTTCTGAGCCACTGCTTTGTCAGACAATGCTGTGATTTTCTTTGGAGCATGTCCACTGGGGCGCTGACGAGGATGGAACCTATTTAGCTCACAAGTCCTGACAGTTTCATAGCCAAAAGGTGGGTTAAAAGGCAGTTCATCAAAGTTCAAATCATGATAAGAGCCCTAGCATGAAATGGGAGGCTGGACCTGCCATAAAGAGAGGTATTATTTTGGGAAAGGTTGGCATGTTTATGATTCTTGAGGCTATGTGAGTTCAATTTTTCCCCTTAAACATCTGCCACAGGTGCTGGGGAAACACTGCTTGTGTTTTTGTATGAACATGGTGTAAATAATGTCCACTTTCAATAAACCCCTAAAACCAAAACAGCTGCCATTTGGGGCTTAAAAACAACTTGTGACTTCCCGTAAGTCTGAGTGACCTTATCACCATTCTCTAATACTGAGAAATGTTGCCCTCATCCCCTCCGCACCACCTCGCCTTTGGTCTATAGCCCTGTAAAGTTCATAGCACTTCTCTCTGTTTTTCAGAATACGTTGCGTTGGTTTTAAGAAATAAATAAACAACTTGTCCTAGATCTTTAGAGGGGGTTCTGAAGCTGGAGCACGTACTGCTGTCTGGGGAAGAAGGCACACTCTGCTTTGTGATTAAAAAAAAAAAACAAAAACAACAGAAAACCAACTCTTTAAAACACTTCGGTACTCAGAGGGGCTTTAGAAAAATGCGTGTGACTCTTTGTTTCTATGTGTTTGTTATATGTTGTAAGTCACAACAGCTTGGACTTTACCTTCTAAATTCTTCTGTGATTTCCTAAAGATTTGACCCAGGACAGGAAGCAATCTACAAAGCCGATGCATGTAATAAATATTACCTCTGAGTTTTCAGGCCTTTATATGTGTTCTCTTTCTTAGCCATAGCAGATTTCCTTTTTTCCGCTGCAGTAGATTCAAAAGTTTTCCCTTCAGCAAGTCCTTCTTGTGCCGTGGGAGCAGGTTGGTGACATCCAAAGGGGTGATGGATTTCTCCTCTCACTTCTAACACAAATAATGCAGTTTATCTCCTTTAAGATTTTACTTATTTACTTATTTTTTACAATTTTATTTCTGAAGATAAAATGGGAGGGACTTCCCTGGAAGTCTAGTGGTTAAGACTCCATGCTTGCGGTGTAGGGTGTACGTGTTTGATCCCTAGTTGGGCAGTGAAGACCCCTACATGCCTCATGGCACAGCCAAAAAAAATCTGTAACAGTCAAAAGTAAAAAAAAAAAAAGATAATATGTGAAATGGTGGAAAAAGAGAATCCAGAACATTTTTACACATTATGGGATTTGATACGTGTCCAGGGACTCTTTCATAGCTTAATACTCAATAGATAGTTGGGATGCCACAGGTGCTGCTGCTGCTGCTAAGTCACTTCAGTCGTGTCCGACTCTGTGTGACCCCATAGACGGCAGCCCACCAGGCTCCCCCGTCCCTGGGATTCTCCAGGCAAGAGGACTGGAGTGGGGTGCCATCTCCTTCTCCAATGCATGAAAGTGAAAAGTGAAAGTGAAGTCGCTCAGTCGTGTCCGACTCTTTGCGACCCCATGGACTGCAGCCCACCAGGCTCCTCCGTCCATGGGGTTCTCCAGGCGAGAGGACTGGAGTGGGGGCCACTGCCTTCTCCACTTGACAGGTGACTCTGGTAAAGGATCTACCTGCCCGTGCAGGAGATGCAGGAGACGGGGATTCGATCCCTGGGTCGGGAAGATCCCCTGGAGGAGGAAATGGCACTCCAATATTCTTGCCGGGAAAATCCCATGGACAGAGGGCCTGGCAGGCTGTAGTCCGTGGGGTCACCCAGAGTCAAGCCATGGCTGAGTGACTGAGCGCAGCATACACATTAGGTCCTTGAATGGAAGCCTGTTAACTAGAATCACTAGTTTACCTGGTTGAGATCCCTGGTCCTGCTGATTGAGCCTGGTGGCCTCCGCTGGGGTAGTTTTGCTCCCCTGATCCCAGGGGGACACTCGGCAGTGTGGTTCATTTGTGATAATATTGGCAGAGGACGCGCCTCCATCTGGTGGGAAGAGGCAAGGGAGACCACTGAGTGTCCCGCAGCATGGCTCTCACAACGAAGAATTCACTCATTAAATGTCAGCAGTGCTGAGGCTGAGAAGTTCTGGGGGAGAAAAGTGATGCTGGGGTAAACATGGGGTTAAAGGTGAAGAGTTAAAGAGGGTGTGAGAGATTAATTTGAAGATTGCTATCTTCACATGCCAGGTCCTAGCCCATCATCATACAAGAAAGAGAATGCTTCTTCAAGGCACCAGAGGAGACGCTTATGCAGGGGGAGACTCGGGGACCAACCCGAGGGAGTACCCCAGACCTCCGTGTTGTTTTTCCCTTTCTCCCAGAAATCACTAAGCGGCAGAACCGATGAAGGATATTTGTGTCATTTGCAGAGCATCTCCATTGCCCACTCCCTTGTTTTTTTCTAACTTGTTATAACACTTGTTTAATGTATAAAATATAAGCTAAATGGTAGCCATTTAAATATTAATAATATGAAAGTGTCTACAGTAAGACAACTTCTTCTCCCCCGTCTTCAATCAAGACCCCGCTTTGCTGATGTCACGTTACATCAGCTGTAGATTCTGTAGAAACTGTAGATTTGTGAGTGGAATTTTACTTTACACTCTGCCCCCAAGTAATGCATTACTCCGATTTTTTTTTTTTTTTTCATTTAACAAAGATGTGGTAGATGCTTTTGGAACTTAACTCATTTGAATTGACCTTGTAATTTTTAAAATTGGCTGTGTAATTATTCATCCAACCTTTCCTCCCCCTCTTTTGATCAACATTCCTATTGTTTCTAACTTTTTGTCGTGGCAAACAGTGCGACAGTGAACACCTGTGTACATATAGCTTCAGTACTTGTATACTCACCACTTGGTATCCACCTCTTCTCAGATAAACCTGTGAATGTTGAAATCCTTATATAAAATGTTACATAGTATTTACATGTAACCTCCTCACATCCTCCTGTCTCCTTTAAATCATCTCTAGAGTATTTATAACATCTAATACAATATACATGCTGTGTAAATATTTGCCACCAATGGCAAATTCAAGTTTTGCATTTTGGAATTTTCTGAAATTGTTTTTTTCATATTTCCAATCCATGTTTGGTTGAATCCCTGAGTGTAAAACCCAAGGATACAGAGAGCCAACTGTACTCTTATTTACTTAATAGTATTCTTATTTCTGTTGGATTCAAAATGGGATGGCTAAGAGAAAGGTAAAATATTTTTTAATCTAAAAATTGCTGCTGTATTTCTTTAGATGTTTTAATAATGTGACATCAACGAGGTATGAGTGCTTATTTCCCCATGATTTTGCCAGTAAAAGTTGTTAGTAATCATCTTAATTATTTAATAGGATCTAGTACGCTAACGGAGAAGGCGATGGCACCCCAGTCCAGAGTTCTTGCCTGGAAAATCCCATGGATGGAGGAGCCTGGTAGGCTGCAGTCCATGGGGTCGATAAGAGTCGGACACGACGGAGCGACTTCACTTTCACTTCTCACTTTAATGCATTGGAGAAGGAAATGGCAACCCACTCCAGTGTTCTTGCCTGGAGAATTCCAGGGACGGGGGGGAACCTGGTGGGCTGCCGTCTATGGGGTCTCACAGAGTCGGACACGACTGAAGTGACTTAGCAGCAGCGGCAGCACTATGCTAACATCATATATGTGCAAAGATATCCTAATATCATAAAATAGTCACTATAGTTTTTTGTGTTATATTTGTATATATATATATATATACTCACATATATATACATACATATATATATATCTTTAGTCTAGACTTTATGTATGATGTGAAATAAAAGCCTAATTCTATTTTCTTCAAATGGAAAACCAGTTGGCACAAACTATTGTATAACCGATCATGTTCCCATAGATTTAAATATGATCTTTATCACATACTTTATTTCCATAATAGCAGTGTTTGTTTCTGATCATTTAATTATATTACACTGGTTATTTTCACCTCTGCCGTTACCACACTGAGTGTTACCACACTGTTTAACTCTTATAGCTTTATAATAAATTTCTATATCTAGTAAAACAAGTTGCTCTTTTTTTCTATTGCTTCAAAATGCACATAATACAAAATCGATCATTTTACATTTTTAATTGTAAAGTTCAGTAGCCTTAAGACATTCACATTGTTGTGCAACCATCACCACTGTTCATTGCCAGAACTTTCTCATCTTTCCCAACTGAAACTCTGTCCTCATTAATCACTAACTCCCCGATTTCCCCCTCCCCCCGGCCGTTGGCAGCTGTCATTCTGCTTTCTTTCTCTATAAAACAATTTGACTACTCTTGTTGCTGTTATTTAGTCACTCGGTTGTGTCCAACTCTTTGTGACCCCATGGACTGCAGCCCTCCAAAGTCCTCTGTCCATGGGATTCTCCAGGCAAGAATACTGGAGTGGGTTGCCATTTCCTTCTCCAGGGGATCTTCCCAACTCAGGGATCAAACCTGGGTCTCCTGCACTGCAAGCGGATTCTCTGCCACTGAGCCACCAGGGAAACCTTACTATTCTAAGGAACTCATATAAATGAACTCACATAAATGAACTCATACAGTATTTGTCCTTTAGTGACTGGCTTACTCACTTAGCATGATGCCCATGGGCTTCTGTGGTGGTTCAGATAATAAAGAATCTGCCTGCAATGCGAGAGACCCAGGTTCAATCTTGGCACCTTATAAAAAATCATTTGACCATATCTGTGAGTATTTATTTCTGGGCTCTGTATTCCATTCCATTGGTCTGCATGTCTATCTTTATGCCAGTGCCACTCAGTTTTGATTACCATAGCTTTACAGTAAGTTTTTATCTTGTTATTAAAATTTATTTATTTTCCAAAAGTATCATGCCTTTTCTTGCTCACTTTCCCTTCAGATTGAAGTGTGGAGTACTGTCTCAATTGATATTTTGAGCATTAATGTGTAGACTAATTTGAAAATAACAGAGTTTTAGTTTTACAATATTGGTTTTTACCATTCACAATTATGGTAGTTTCTCCTTTTAGTGAGATTATTTTTTGGCTCTGAATAAAAATTTTAATTTGCATCCTTGTCTTGCATATTTCTTATTAGTTTTATTTCATGTATGAGTTTGTCTTAATTTTATCTTTCTTAGTTCTGTTGATTTTTAATGGAATTTTTTCCATTACATTTTTTTATTGGTTATTGTTAGTGTTGAGAACAGATTTTTTTTTTTTTGAGAACAGATTATTTTTGAATTTTGTTGTTTTATCTGATAATTGAACTCTCTTACTTGTTTTAATATTATTCCATTGTTTCTCTCTCTCTCTCTCGGTAGGTTAGATAATCATATTGTCCACAAGTAATGAAATTTTACTTTTTCAATATTCTATTATTTGTATCATTTGTTGCTTTTATATCTTATTGTCTTCTGGTGCCCAGTGCATTGTATTCTGTGATAGTAGTCATGGCAAATATTTTTGTTTTATTTTTGAATGCCAGTGTGTCTAATATTTATTATCAAGAGTAATAACAGCTATAGGTTTCTGATTGATCACCTTCATAAGTTAAGGAAGTGTTTTTCTACATTTGGAAAAAGATATTGAACTTTAGTATATAATGTATTGGCATAGATTGAAATAATCATTATTTATTTTTAATTTATTAAGATGCTAAATTATGTTCTCATTGTCTTAATTTTGAATTATCCTCATGCTTCTGGGATAAACCTTTCTAGGTATACTTTGTTTTCTGTTTTAATACCTTGTTAGGTTCAATTTAGCAATGTGCTGTTTAGAACTTTTTCATTTATATTCATGAGTTAACTGATGTCTAGTTTTCTTTCTTAATTTTGATACTGGGAGTTTCTTACCTTGTGATATGTTTTAATACTTTCATTTTTAGCTTCCCAGTGGTGCTAGTGTTAAAGAACCCACCTGCCAATGCAGGAGACAAAAGGTGTGGATGTTTTCCCTGGGTCAGGAGGATCCCCCAGAGAAGGGCATGGCAGTTCTCTCCAGTATTCTTGCCTGGAGAATCTCTTGGACATAGGAACCCGGTGGGCTATAGTCGATAGAGTCACAAAGAGTTGAATACAACTAAAGTGACTTAGCACATGTGAGTATTAAATAACAGAAATCATCTAGTTTTTAAAGTTTGAACAACAAAACTGGAGGAGGATTAATCTTTGACTAAATTTTCCATTTATTTTTTGGTTATTGATTTAGTCAGGTTTTTTTTTTTTTTAGTCTTTCTTGACTCAAGTTTGAGCATTCACACTGTCTTAGAAAATTATCCATTTCACCTACATTTTCAAGTATGTGTGCATAAATTTTATAAAGTGTTTTCCTAAGGTTTTAACATTTATTATTTCTATAGCTAAGTACCTCTTATTTCTACTGCTGTTTGTATTTTCATTTTTTCCTGATTATATTTGCCCTGCTTACTCTTTAAGCAACACTTCTTTGCTTTTATTGACCAAGTAAACTAATTATTTTCTTTTCTATTTTATATCTCTATTTCTATTTATATACTCACATCTGGTTTTTATCCTTTTTTGTGCATGTGGGGAGGCTCATTTGTTCTTTATTTAGCTGTTAGTATGAGTGCTTTAGTTCACTTATTTTCAGTCCTTTCTTGTTTTCCATAAGATTCTATGAACCCCTAAATTTTGATGTGTGGTGCTCTCAGTATTACCACTTTATAAATAGTCTGCAATATAAATCATCAATTTCTTTTTAATCCATGACTAATTAGAAAACATTAAAAAATTTCTAGTGGATAGACTTTAATTTGACCGTTTTTTTTGTTTTTAATGTTTAGCTTTGTTGCATCATAGCTGTGGGATATGGTTTGCGTGATTTCTACTATTAAAAACTCTTCTGAGAATATTTTTGTGGCCAAATATATCATCAGTGTTATAAATGGTGTTTGGAAAGGATGTTTAGTCTGCTTCCTTTATTACAAAATTTTCCATATATTTACTAAATCAATCATGTTAATTGTGCTATTCAAATTCTCTCTCTTTTTTGGTGTGTTTTTTCCTATCAGTTTCTGAGAAGTATTAAATTTTCCATTATGATATTACATTTGTCAATTGCTTTTTGTATTCAGACAGATTTTTTTTTTAAATGTAGTTTGATAGTTAGCTGTTAGATGTACTGACTTTCCCTTGTGGAGTGGACTGCATTTGTCTTATTTACTGCTGCTTGCCTTGACTAACTAAATTGTTACTCCTCCTGCTTTATATTGTTAGTATTTGCCTACTATATCTTTGTCGATCACTTTATATTTGATCTTTCTGAATCGTTTTGTTCTAGGCATATCTCTTGGAAACAGATATACCTGGGTTTTGCTTAAAAACCTAATCTGAAATTTTGTCTTTGAATTGGGAAATTTATCTGTCGCCATTTACCAGGAAAATGGAAACATTTGGTCTCACTCTGATATCCCTGGTTGGTTTCCTATTTTTATGTAAATTAGTGTTTTTACCTTTTCCTGGAGTGATTTCATTTTCTTTACTGTTATTTTTTTGTTTACTGGTTTGAAAGATACACATACTACCACTGTTATCTAGGGCTTATGCTTATTTCTTAATAACATGTTTGAACATATTCCATTTTGTCATTTTCTAACATGAGTTAGTGTCTCTCACCTCCTCCTTAAACAAGATAAAAGTGTGAAGCTTGGCCTCTTACCTCTTTTCTTCTTTAGTTCCTCCTCTAATTTGATAAGAATACCATTTCATTTTCATGTTTGTCTTTAAATTTTGCCTTTATTTTGTAAGGATTATTTCCTAATAATTGAATTAAGCTTCAAAACACCATTATGAAAAATTATTTTGCTGTAGTTGGAAATTTTTTGTGGTCCTTAACTTAATCATCACTTCTTGAAGCTCACATCTTTCTTCTCCTTGGATTTGTTTTTAATTTTTCTGACACAAAACTCTTGAGTAACTTTTTAAAAAAGGCTTTGTGGGTGGTACTGATTTCTGGAATATCTGTAAATGGCTTTATTGAGTTATTCGGCTTAAGAATCAATAGCCCCAATTTTTTTCCTTCTAACTTTGAAGATATTTTTCCACTATATTTTAGGATTCCGCTTTTGATTATTTTTCAAGTGAAAGAATGAAAAGCTGTCCAGTCAGTTGTTTAGTCCTGCATCTACTCTTATGTTTTAGGCACAATATTAGGCTACAGAAATTTAGAGAAGGTAATACTGATCTATAAGTGATTGTCTGTGGAAAGAAGAGGAATCAAGTAACTGAATTTGCTTAAAATAATTTCTTTTGCAGGGGACACATTTACACTGGATAGTGACACGGAAGCAAACATTTTTGTTAGAGAATTTATAATCTTATCTAGTCCATATTCTGGTTCTTGTATAAAAATGTTACATGGAATTTGATTAGATAAATCTGGACTAGATTAGAACTGCATAGAATTCGAGGAAATAAATATATTGCGACAGCTATGTTCATTGCAACAGCTATGTTCATTGATTTCTGTGCTGTCTGTGGCTGCTTTCATAATATGGTGGCAGAATTGAGTATTTGCAACAAAGATTACGAGTCTTCCGAAGTCTGAAATATTTACTGTCTGGCTCTTTACAGAGAACATTTTCTGACTCTGGTCTAGAACACGCGTCAGCATGAATCAGCGCTTCTGTTAGTACACCTCCACGACCATGAAGGTAGGTTAAAACACCAAATCTTGACTTCCTTAGGGTGGCTGATGAGATTAATAACAAGTTCGGAAACTCGGTTGGCCTGTGTGTTATACAGAAAGTGTGGAAGCTTACCTCTCCGTCTTGTACTGTTGTTAATAATCACTTGCTCTTTAAATTATTTCCTTTTTTCAGTCTTGTTTTTCTCTCATGTTCTGGGAGTTGTGCAATTCAGCACTGCGATTTCCATCCTCTGACTGCGTGATGTGAGGGAAGCTGGCATGTTTGCTAATGTGCTGTTGTGTGGGCTCCGGCTGCTGATTGCTTTTGGCCTAGGTGCTGTGTAGAGCTCCAAGGTTTGGCTTTGTGAACACTGCCTGGCAAAGCGGAAACATTTTGTGAAATTTCACAAATGTCACACACACCCGCACACACACACATTTTCAATTGCAAAATTCACCCCCTTGGCACACAGTTTTCCCCAGGTTTTTGTTCTTCACAATAAATCTTTAACCATCGTTCTTCCTACGGGGGCATTTTAGTGGGTAGACTTGCTTTTGCTTTGATAAAACTTGCACTTAAAAGTCCTTGGTTTCCAGGGTGTTCTGATGATTTTCCCTTTCTCAAAAATTTAATGTGATCTTTTATTCCAAAGAGAAAGCAGCTTTATTTCAAGCCCAACTGTTCCCTCAGACAAAGATTCCCTGATTTAATTTCCAGCAAAAACCATTTTTCAAGATGGAACCCACAGAAACCAGTCTCTCAGATTCACCACCCTGAAATCAGAGTGAGACACAGGGAGTTGAATTCAGAGAAAAACTGGGCACGTTTCATTCTTTTTGTGCATGAATTATAGCATCTAAAAAAGTATAAGAGTGCTTAATTCCAATAAAAGTGCTTCTTGGTATATCTTTCAGTGTTTCCTTCACGGGTAGCTAAGAGCTCTTTAAAAACAAAAATGAGGTCTTTAAAAACTTTAGAATGAGGGGAGGGATGTTATTGTCAGTGGATCACAGATGAACGTTAAACTAGGGAGAGGTAAACTTTTCTCTTTTTTTAATTAAATTTTATTTATTTATTGGCCATGCTGCGTAGCATGTGGGATCCTAGTTCCATGACCAGGGATCAAACTCATGCCCCCTGCACTGGAAGTGCCAGAGTCCTAACCATTCGACCACCCTGGAAGTCCTAAACTTTTCTTGAACTCAATCAAGATGTCACTGGGGGCTGAGCAGACTATGAAGTTTATGGTGTATCTGTTCTGAGCATTTGCCGATTTTAAGGATATGCCTCTGGTTTAAGAAAGTCCTTCCAATTCAACTCTCTAAATTAGTGTTTCTCCCTGGCCTCATGGCTCTGGTTTACAGTTGCGTAGCACCCTTACTGTTATTACTGACAATGACCCCTCACCCTCATCTGTTCCTCTTGACCGCAGGGTCCTTGCACCTGTGAGCTGCCATCCTGGCAGCCTTGATTTGACGGGCTCGGCTCTCCACTATGCTTGCCATGCCCTTCTTGGTTTAGACCTTTTCTGGTAACCATAATTGGGCAGTTGTCTGGATGCAAGGGATTCAGGTGCAACCAAGCCAAATGGGACGGCCTCAGCCACACTGAAACACACTATATTTACCGGAGAACAGACGGCGCACTTGAGAAACTCTAAGGAGAAAATTAATGTCTTTATTTTGTCAAGTTATAGATCCGGCCCCAACTGTTTAGGGGAAAAAAAAAAAATAAAATGTTTCATCCAGTGCTCAGTGTTCTGGGATAATTGTTCAGAATTTGTCAGGGAAATGTTAAGAGTTAAAAATCTGTGCTCCAGAGTTATACTTCCTGGGTTCAAACAATGACTTTGCTCAGTGACTTTGGACAAATTACGTAGCTACTCTGCCTCAGTGTCCTCATGTGTAAACTAGGAAAAATATCTACTTCTGTGCCATCCAATTCAGTGTACACTAGCCCTGTATGATAATTTAAATTTAATTAAAATTAAGTGAGGGTAACAATTTATTTCTTCATTTGTACCAGCCACATTTCAAAGGCTTAATGGACAACATATAGTTAGTGGCTACTGTATTGGAGAAGAGAAAGTAGAATGTTTCTAGCATAAAGTTCCATTCTATATCAAAGGGTTGTTGTTGTTGTGCCCGACTCTTTTGCAACCCCATGGACTGTAGCCCGCCACGCTCCTTTTTCCATGGGATTTCCCAGGCAAGAATACTGGAGTGGGTTGCCATTTCCTTCTCCAGGGGAATCTTCCCGACCCAGGGACTGAACCCGTGTCTCCTGCGTTGACAGGCGGATTCTTGACGACGGCGCCACCAGGGAAGCCATGTTGAAGGGTTGTAATGAGGAGTAAATGAGTTAATAGATCTAAAGTGCTTAAAACCATGCCCGGCCTGTAGAAAAGGGTCAATATATCTATCAGCACCATTATTTCTATGCTTCTCTCCTTTCCTAACGCTTCTTCAAAACGGCAGCTGGGTCTACTGCAGAAGAGTAGGTTTACTTCACTTCCTGGTTATTAGTTTTTTAAAAGTTTTATTTCCTGTACCATCTTGTAAGTTTCCACGGGGCAGGGATTTCTTCTTTCTTAAAGAGAAACATTGTCATAGAGGTGATGTGAGGGCTATAGAGTCAAGCAGTCTGTTTTCTGCCACTTAGTAACTGTGTCCTTACACAAGTTATTTACTCTTTCTCAATTTCTACTAATGTGAGATAATAATATTTAATAAAATCTTCGAAGGTTGTTGAGAGAATTCAGTGAATTAGCGTAAGTACTTAGAATGGGACCTGGCTTTGTTAAGTTCTCAGAAAGTATTACCTCATATTCATATTATTATTTCTGCTCTGTCCTTGACTCTTTTCCAAAATGGCATGGGATACTAGTGGAGAAAGTGTTTGGTTCACTCTTTACTGGTGGGGGGGAGTTGTGGGAGTCTTACTGCTCTTCTTGGTCTTTGGGATGATGTCTGTTTATCCCTAAGCTGGGAATGGAATTGAAAGTGAAAGTGAAAGTTGCTCAGTTGTGTGGGTAGCCTTTCCCTTCTCCAGGGGATCTTCCCAACCCAGGGATTGAACCCAGGTCACCCATGTTGCAGGCAGATTCTTTACGAGCTGAGCCACAAGGGAAGCCCAAGAATACTGGAGTGGGTAGCCTATCTCTTCTCCAGCAGATCTTCCTGACCCAGGAATCAAACTGGGGTCTCCTGCATTGCAGGTGGATTCTTTACCAACTGAGCTATGAAGGAAACCCCGGGAATGGAATTGGTGGTTGACTTAATCTGTGGTTCAGTGTGCCTCAGCCTAGCTAGGCGTCTACAATCCCAGCTTGCTGGTATGGTCATCCTTTGGGTCTCAATGATACCAAGATCCATTGTGTCTCTGCCATATCTTGCTTTTGGTTTCTGATTGGTAGTCACTCCCAGCCTCCACTGCAAAGTCAATTTCTATCTCATCATGGCTGGTCCCTGGGCGTTCCACTCTTCTACACCAAGCTTTCAACCCCATTTGGAAGAGCTTCAGAAACTTCTGGGCATCATACATGTTGGATCCACAGGTTGATTTCACTACAGGTAGTCTGAAATGGGGTTCAGGACAAAATGCCCTGCCCTTGATACTCTCTTCAATTTGCCAGAACCTGCCCCCAGGGAATTCAGATGAAAATTATCCCTGTCATACTCTAGTAGTTGGTCTAAGCCTGTTTGATCCTCTTAGAGGATGAGGTCATCCAGGGCAGGTCTCGGTGAAAATGAAATTTCTTATTCAGACATTCCTTAAGACTGACAGCCACTCCAGAGTGCCTTGAGGAGTTTTCGGATCATTATCTGACTCTCAGCCTGGAGATGCCTTGATAATGACTCCGATCCCTAGCACTTAGTCTTGACTTGAGGTTAGAACCTGGCTTCGGGCTCCTGATTGTATCCAGACATAGCCAATGACCTTATACTCACAGATTCCATCCTTAACTGGTAACTGGAATTCTGGATTAGTGGGCTGAAAAGTTAATGGAGGAAGGCAGGAGATATACATGCATCAAATACTGTGAAAGTAGAGTTGGTACTTTTGGCCGCTGGTTGGGTGTGGGAAGTAAGGAAGAGAAGATTTGAATCTTTAACTTCAAGGTGTTCAACTTTGTGATTGGGAAGACCAATTACATGGAACTGATTGGAACTCATGTGAGTTCCAAACACATGGAACTGAAATACTAGCTATATAATGAATCTTGGCTGACTGTTCCAATGGAATTACTTGTTTTTGTTTTGTTTTGTTTTTTTAGGTTCTGAGAAAGTAGGTCCAAGGGCCAGAAGTAATGTTGACATTTATGAGATTGTGTCTGATATATAACTGTGTTGAAAAATATAATAGGTAATAAGTTGGATATCTTATCATAATATCAATAACTGAGCTTTTCAAATAAAGCCATACATGATTGAAATAAAAGATAAAAGAGATTCTCCTCAGGAATAGTCATTTTTCCTTCATGACTTGGTGATCTGAGTAAGAAACAACATCATTATTAGAGTTTAGTGTGTATCTCAGAAAGAAGAAGTTGCCTTTCTCTTTCTTAAATGAAAATTTGCATGGTATGTAAGATTTTGGGTGCTGTCATGGGAGAGTAATATACCCCCAGGTGCATATGAGTATTATTTAATGATGATGAGTACTTGATCATTGATTTTCAGAATGGTGTTTATACCTACCCTGGTAATAGTAATGATTGATCCAAAGGCCAAAAAAAAAAAAAAAACAAAACCTCACTATTAGATTTAAGAATAAGAAGTTATGCCTCCTAGAAAAGGGATCATTTTTAGTGGTTGTGGAGAAAATGTTGAAATAACTAAAAGAACATACGGGGAACTACCAGCAGACCAATTCATGTGTTGTAGCTATTTAACTGAATTACAAATGCAAAATGCATTCTTTTCCCAGTTTCATTCCATTTAAACCCAAATGGCTATGTGAAATGGTGTCATACACCTGGTGAAAAGCTTTGCTTTTTAAAAATCTTATCGTTTCACCAAAGCGCCTGGTGTTGAACCAACAACAACATTCTTTCTGTATTTTTTTGAACGACTTTACATTTTTCAGAATATTCTCTCTGTAAAAAGACTAAGCATCAAAATAAATTTAGTTTAATCCCGCCCCCCCCCCACCCCGCCCCGCCCTGCCCCTCGGCTCTTTTGACATCAGTCATGATGCTGGTCATTGTCAGGAAAGAAAATGAAGAGGGTTTTTTTTTTTGTTTTTTTTTTTTACCTTAAACCCAGGAAAAACAAGGAGTAAAAAATATTTTTGTTGTTTTTAAAAGTGGAAGACTATGTTGTAAAACAGTAAGAAGCACTCTTCCAACTGCTAAGAGGATGTAACCAAGAACGGAGGATCAAAACCCACAAATTAAAAACTTGGAACTAGACTTGGGAGGGCAACATGAAGAAAAACAGAAATAATGTTTAGTTGAGGCAGGAAAATAAAAACCTTGAGCTCTCTTGTAAAAACAGATTAAAAATAATATTTGGTGTATTGGGGAACATAGGCTATATTTAGTTACAATGAATTATATAAATTGGACACTGCAGACTGTTGGCCCTTGAGCCACATCTGGTATACAGTTGTGTTTTCTTTGATTTACCCACTCTTCCAAAAAAATTCCTATTGGCTACCAACATGTAAAACTTGGAGCATTCACATTAAAATTAAGATCTTTTTTTTTTTTTTTTTTTAAGTTCTTTGGAAAAAGAAGACTCTGGCAGCATTGGGCCTGAGCTTCTGCAAGGTGTCAGCTGGCAGGAACAAGAACCAACTGCTTCCTTTAGGTGGGGTGCGTGTCTTCCGGCTGATCCAGGCCCCACCGCCCCCTGTTGCCTGCCTTAGGATGGGCCCGTTTCTCTTGTTTTTTGTTACCTGGTCAGTCTCGTTGGTCTTCCGAGCTTGTAACTCTTCTAGGTCGTTTATTCATCTTGTCATGATGGGGTTATGCATGCCTATGAAATGCCAGGCTGTGACTGTGGGATTTACACAAGCGCCTGGACTGGCGTGCAGTCAGATACAGGGCGTCTGGGGGTGGTTCTGGGTGAATTCCTCTCTGCCCTGCTATGCTTTGCTGCACCTGATTGCTCTAGTCTGCTCTGACTTAAATATCAGTGGGCTTGACTTTGGCTTTCTGTGACTGGTCAGTCCATTCAGAACGGAGCCAGTGATTCCAGAAACATCCTGGTTTTTGGTTGGCTTGATCTGTGGGATTGGATCTGGGAAATACTCGCCCACTCACCATTTCCCTTGGAGAGTTCAGTTTAGTCACTCAGTCGTGTCCAACTCTTTGCAGCCCCTTGGACTGCAGCATGCCAGGCCTCCGTGTCCATCATCAGCTCCTGGAGCTTGTTCACACTCATGTCCATTGAGTTGGTGATGCCATCCAGCCATCTATCCTCTGACATCCCCTTCTCCTCCCATCTTCAATCTTTCCCAGCATCAGGGTCTTTTCCAATGAGTCACTTCTTTGCATGAGGTGGCCAAAGTATTGGAGTTTCAGCTTCAGCATCAGTCCTTCCCATGAATACTCAGGACTGATCTCCTTTAGGATGGACTGTTTGGATCTCCTTGCAGTCCAAGAGACTCTCAAGAGTCTTTGCCAACACCACAGTTCAAAAGCATCAATTCTTTGGTGCTCAGCTTTCCTGGAGAAGGTAAGGACTTTAGCTTACTCCTTGTTGAAAATGAGGACTCAGTGAAGGATAGAGTCAGTCAGTGGTCTGTATTCAAATATCCCTTGTTATGGGCAGTGGTATCACAAGGTGTTAAATATAGAATGCCACAGTCCATATAAACAACGCCAGAATGACTTAGTAAACTGGCACATAGGTTAGAAACATCAGTGAAGACCTTGTGGGATATAAAGAAGTTTAATTTCCCCATCATACTTTTAAAGTGTCTTCCAAGTAAGAATCTATCTTGTAATGGTTCTGGCCTTCAGGGTAATTATGATTTAGCTGAGAAACTGGGACACATGTGTTAATGAGCAGTAATAATATACAGCAGCATGTATGTGCCAAACAAGTGTTACAGATGGTACGTGGTGTAGGGGTTCGGAGGAAAGAATTTTTGTTGCGGGCTACATCATTTGGGGAGAACTTACTGGTTTTGTTTATTTTTTTTTTAAATTTTTCGCTGCACGGCATGGTGTGCAGGAACCCAGCTCCCCAACCAGGAAGCCAACCCAAGCCCCTTGCATTGGAAGTGCAGAGTCTTAACCCTTGGATCGCAGGGGAGTCCCAGGGAGAACTCGTTAAAGAACTGGCTCGGCCTTAACATGTATTCAAGAGCAATTCCGATTTCGGGTGTATCAACAGTCATTTAGAGTAATTATTCAAGGGGGTGGTTCTGAGGCAAAAAGATTCTCTCAGAGTGTAGAAACCGTCAACGTTCTTCAGTAAAATTCAAAACTCTTTAAACTCACTGGCTCCTCAATCAAATGAAATACGCGTTAGAAAAGAAAAGAAGAACCAAGCCAGTCCATCATCAGCTAGTCTTTCAGCCTAATTCTCTGCTTGGAGAATTGGAGGTTTTCAGCTAGAGACTGTGTTTCTACTTCAGTCATCCTTTAACCGCTTCGTTTTAGGAGGAGACGGGTGTGTTGCCGGCGGTCGCAGAGCTGGGACGGTCTGGGAGGAAGTGCTCCGGGTGGGAGGTACATGTCCTCAGGCAGCTTTGGAAGTAGGAGCGAGCCATCCTGGTTCCGAGCCTCTCACCGGGCCACGTCTGCCTCCCCTGGGTGCCTGGGGCAGCTCTTAAAGTCAAACTGAGTGACACAGACATCAAGATTTATAGAGAGACAGAGCTGGGCAAACCTATTTTTGATTTTCTCTAAGTAGATTTTTCTCATGGCGAATTACCTTCAGTGATGCATATTTTAAATTCTTTTTTGATAGAATTAAACAATCCAATCATGTCATTTGATGGCTCTATTCACAATTTACTTCTGGACCCCATGCAGCCCCCAGGTGGCCTTTTAAGCGAAAACACTTAATTAGTTCCTGCAACCTTAGGGAATGTGGAATTACAAATACTGCTAGATTACTAAAGCACATGTCTGGTTCATAATTTGTCTCTTCTGCTCATTTCCATCATGCAGTCAGTGCAATAGTGTAGAAGACAGAAATACAGACAGCAAGGGGGTGCTTTTACTGTATTCCTTGAGTCAGCTTTTAAATAAGGTCCATTAATTTATTCCTAACGTAGAATATTTAGAAAATGATGAAATGCATTATGGAGCTCATTTTTGTAACATGGCCCCATCATTTTTTTGAAGAATTATAAATTTCTAGAAGTTAAGATACTCCAAGAATAAACAGGACTGTGGAACCTCCCACTCTTTATATTATTTGCATCCCCAGACAATCATATGCATATCTAAGAGATGGCCAATTAGTATTAGGAATTCATTGGTACCTAAGCAGAGAGCTTATTCATGTACTTTAACATTTTAAATATCACTCTTTCAAGTACAACTTGTGACTAGTTTGTTATGAGAATCTGAGGGCATAAAAAGTTCAGGTTTATTTGAAAAAAAAAAAAAAAAAGATTTTTGAATGGAGAGAATTCCAAAAGCTGAGGAAGTTAAAAAAAAAAGTCAGAAATATTGCATTTTCATGACCTTTTCTTTCATGAGTAACTCAGAAAATTTGATTCAAACTTTCCAAAATAAATTTTTTTTTGGCTTGAGACTAAAGCTTAATAATTTTCGGTTCAAAAGGAGCTGTTGGTGGACTCCTTTTTGACAACATGAGAAAGGGAAGAAATTAGGGCCCCCCAAAGAGTACTAGTTTTTGCCTTAATTAGGGAACAAGGACAGTGGCACCGTAATTACTGGAAATGAGCATCCACATCATCCATGTTATTTTGCCAGTAAATTTTTGACTTTCTCTTCCAAGGAAAAATGTGTATTCTGAAATGAAAAATCCCTTTTGATGTCACTAAGCCTACCGTCCATCTATGCTTTGTCTATGGGGAGGAAAGGGATGTGGGGTGAGCGAGATAGAATATATGTTTTAAATCATGAGATGGAAATCCAGACAGAAAGGTTGGAAGGGAGAGGAGGGTCTTTGGAAGATTAGAAGAGATCATGAAGAGAGTGAGAACTTGGGACGTCACGGCCACTTTGCAGATACCTCTCCACACTCTCCAGCTCCAAAAGCAAGACACACTCCTGAGATCTCATGGATGGATGAGAGCATAGGAGGAGGACGCAAGAGGAAGGAGTTTTCTTGAAGCTCTGCAAAGAAGGGGGAGGGAAAAGGGGCTGGAAACTGTTAGCAGTATTCTGCTGGAGTTGTGTCACTTAGTTCCGTCTTGTCTCCCCAGCCCACCAGTCTGGAACAGAAGTCAGCCTCCAGCGCCCCGGCAGACACTGGTGAGCGCTCCCGCTCACCACAGCATGGCGCGAGGCCTGAACGCCGGCCCCAGGAGCCAGAAATGCTGCAGGGCCTGCCAGGGCCCACGCTGGCTCCTCGCTGCCTCTGAATGAACTGCTCTAAGACCAAGGATGAGCTGAGAGATGAGAAGGCCGGAGAACTGGGCTACAGGGGGCGTTGGGAAGCCCCGGACACGTCTCTGGCCGTGTGGGGCTGGTTCCTGGCAGGGGGAGCGGTCCATGACTCAGATCCGCAGGCGGCTGGTGGGTGGTGGGCCTCTGATTTTCTCCTGGGGGTGGAGGAAAGCTGAAGCAGTCTGTTAACTCTTCAGCTTTGCGCCGTTTCCTCAAAACTGCCCCCCACCACGGGCAGCTGGGATGGTGGCTGGGTCTCCATAACACAGTATGAGTTAGGAAAGGTTAGTCACTGTTCATTGTGTGGTTCCCTTACTGCACGTCCATTAATTAATTGATTTTTAAAATATTTACTTACTTGACTGCATCAGGGCTTAGTTGTGGCACATGGGGTCTTTGGGGCATCACATGGGACCTTTAACTGTGGTGCAAGGATTCTCTAGTTGTGGTGGGCGGGAGGGGTTGTAGCTGCTCCACAGCATGTGGGGGTCTTCCTGGACCAGGGATCGAACCCATGTCCCTGCAGTGGCAGGTGATTTCTTAACCACTGCTGCTGCTGCTGCTAAGTCACTTCAGTTGTGTCCGACTCTATGCGACCCCATAGACGGCAGCCCATCAGGCTCCTCCATCCCTGGGATTCTCCAGGAAAGAACACTGGAGTGGGTTGCCATTGCCTTCTCCATTAACCACTGCACCACCAGGGAGATCCGTCTTTAATTTACATCAACACAGTCAGCTGAGTGTCTGCCCATTGCCAGGGACATTGCCGCACATTGAGAGGAGACAAAAAAACACTGGGTTCTTGACCTTGAGATGCTCACTGCTTAGTGTGGGAAACAAAAAGTTTGATATAAAGTATTAACCAGAGGGACAGAGCCTTGCCTGAGAAGACCTTGACTCCAAGGAGGGGCCTTTAGCTCAGCCAGGCTGGTGGGAAGACAGTGACTCATGAAATTGGCAAGTGATGAGAAGAGGGTGGTAGGTCTAAAAAAAAAAAAATGGGGTTACTTAGCTCTTCCTTTCACCAACGTTTTAGCCATCTTCTGCACATGCCCTTGCTTTGACTCAGTCAAAATCTTGGAGTTGGCACCACCAGTGTGATTAATCCCTGTCCTAAATTCCCTGGGAATGACCCACTCCTATCAGACTGCTTATTACTACCCAAGCCAGAAACCCACAGGGCCATCCTAACCCCTCTTTCTCTCTCACCCCGCACCAACTGGTGAGTCTGTTAGTCACCAAGTCCTGACTCTCCTTGCAAATACCTTTGGAACTGGACCCTCACTCTGCCCTGTCTCTGCCATCTCCACCTTTTCCCTAGTTCTCATCTGCCCTCATTTACACTGCCCTCCTTAACTGACCCCTCGACCCACTCTCACTTCTGTTAACCACTGCTGTGAAGGTGATCTAGAAAGAAATTTTACCATGAACTCTTACCATGTTACTCTGGTGCTCAAAATCTACCAGTGGTTTCCTTCTGCAAATAGAATAAAAATCCAACTCTTTATCCTGATCTAAAAGGTCCATTTAAAATAGTTGAACATGTGTGCTCAGACTCTTTGTAACCCCGTGGACTATAGCCCACCAGGTTCCTCTGTCCATGGGATTTTCCAGGCAAGAATACTAGAGTGGGTTGCCATTTCCTTCTTCACGGGCTCTTTCTGACCCAGGGATTGAACCCGAGTCTCCTGCATTGACAGGTGGATTCTTTACCACTGAGCCACCAGGGAAGCCCATCTGATGAAACACAGCAATGAAAAAGAATATGGATGTTTACCATGTCATAGTTATACTGAATGAAAGAAACCAAAAAACAAAACCAAGAGTACATACTGTATATATTGGTTTGCTAAGGTGGGCACCACAGGCTGAGCTACTTAAACCATAGAAATTTATTTTCCCGCAGATCTGGAGTTTAGAAAGCTGATCTCTAGGTGTCGGCACAGTTGTTTTCTTCTGAGCCCCTCTCCTTGGCTTGCAGGTGGCCGTCTTCTCCCTCTGTCCTCCCTCTATGTCTGTGTCCAAATCCCCTCTTTTTAGAAAGACACCAATCATGTAGGATTGGGGCCCACCCTAATGACCTCATTTTAATTTAATGATCTCTTTAAGGATTTGAATACGGTCTCATTCTGAGGTACTTGGGGTGAGAACGCTTGGAGAAACAAGATTCATCCCATAACCCTGCAAGAATCAGTTTATGTAAAAGTATAGAAAATTCGAGCCAATCTATAGTAAGAGGTGGAGGGATGGATTCTTCAGTTCGGTTCAGTCACTCAGTCATGTCCGACTCTTTGCAACCTCATGAACTGCAGCACGCCAGGCCTCCCTGTCCATCACCAACTCCCAGCGTCCACCCAAACCCATGTCTATCGACTCAGTGATGCCATCCAACCGTCTCATCCTCTGTCGCCCCCTTTCCTCCTGCCCTCAATCTTTCCCAGCATCAGGGTCTTTTCCAATGAGTCAGTTTTTCGCATCAGGTGGCCAAAGTACTGGAGTTTCAGCTTCAGCCTCAGTCCTTCCAATGAACACCCACGACTGATCTTCAGGATGGACTGGTTGGATCTCCTTGCAGTCCAAAGGACTCTCCAGAGTCTTCTCCAACACCACAGTTCAAAAGCATCAATTCTTTGGTGCTCAGCTTTCTTTTTTTTTTTTTTATTTTTTTATTTTTTTATTTTTTTAAATTTTTTTATTAGTTGGAGGCTAATTACTTCACAACATTTCAGTGGGTTTTGTCATACATTGATATGAATCAGCCATAGATTTACACTTATTCCCCATCCCGATCCCCCCTCCCACTCCCTCTCCACCCGATTCCTCTGGGTCTTCCCAGTGCACCAGGCCCGAGCACTTGTCTCATGCATCCCACCTGGGCTGGTGATCTGTTTCACCATAGATAGTATACATGCTGTTCTTTTGAAACATCCCACCCTCACCTTCTCCCACAGAGTTCAAAAGTCTGTTCTGTATTTCTGTGTCTCTTTTTCTGTTTTGCATATAGGGTTATCATTACCATCTTTCTAAATTCCATATATATGTGTTAGTATGCTGTAATGTTCTTTATCTTTCTGGCTTACTTCACTCTGTATAATGGGCTCCAGTTTCATCCATCTCATTAGGACTGATTCAAATGAATTCTTTTTGACAGCTGAGTAATATTCCATGGTGTATATGTACCACAGCTTCCTTATCCATTCATCTGCTGATGGGCATCTAGGTTGCTTCCATGTCCTGGCTATTATAAACAGTGCTGCAATGAACATTGGGTGCACGTGTCTCTTTCAGATCTTGGTTTCCTCAGTGTGTATGCCCAAAAGTGGGATTGCTGGGTCTGGCCACAGGCAATCAGAGCAGAAAAAGAAGTAAAAGGAAATCCAGATAGGAAAAGAAGAAGTGAAAACTCTCACTGTTTGCAGATGACATGATCCTCTACATAGAAAACCCTAAAGACTCTACCAGAAAATTACTAGAGCTAATCAATGAATATAGTAAAGTTGCAGGATATAAAATTAACACACAGAAATCCCTTGCATTCCTATACACTAACAATGAAAAAACAGAAAGAGAAATTAAGGAAACAATACCATTCACCATTGCAACAAAAAGAATAAAATACTTAGGAGTATATCTACCTAAAGAAACAAAAGACCTATACATAGAAAACTATAAAACACTGATGAAAGAAATCAAAGAGGACACAAACAGATGGAGAAACATACCGTGTTCATGGATTGGAAGAATCAATATTGTCAAAATGGCTATTTCTACCCCAAAGCAATCTATAGATTCAATGCAATCCCTATCAAGCTACCAACGGTATTTTCACAGAACTAGACCAAAGAATTTCACAATTTGTATGGAAATACAAAAAACCTCGAATAGCCAAAGTAATCTTGAGAAAGAAGAATGGAACTGGAGGAATCAACCTGCCTGACTTCAGACTCTACTACAAAGCCACAGTCATCAAGACAGTATGGTACTGGCACAAAGACAGAAATATAGATCAATGGAACAGAATAGAAAGCCCAGAGATAAATCCACGAACCTATGGACACCTTATCTTTGACAAAGGAGGCAAGAATATACAATGGAAAAAGACAACCTCTTTAACAAGTGGTGCTGGGAAAACTGGTCAACCACTTGTAAAAGAATGAAACTAGAACACTTTCTAACACCATACACAAAAATAAACTCAAAATGGATTAAAGATCTAAATGTAAGACCAGAAACTATAAAACTCCTAGAGGAGAACATAGGCAAAACACTCTCCGACATAAATCACAGCAAGATCCTCTATGACCCACCTCCCAGAATATTGGAAATAAAAGCAAAAATAAACAAATGGGATCTAATTAAACTTAAAAGCTTTTGCACTACAAAGGAAACTATAAGAAGTGAAAAGACAGCCGTCAGATTGGGAGAAAATATAGCAAATGAAGAAACAGACAAAGGATTAATCTCAAAAATATACAAGCAACTCCTGCAGCTCAATTCCAGAAAAATAAATGACCCAATCAAAAAATGGGCCAAAGAACTAAACAGACATTTCTCCAAAGAAGACATACAGATGGCTAACAAACACATGAAAAGGTGCTCAACATCACTCATTATTAGAGAAATGCAAATAAAAACCACAATGAGGTACCATTACACGCCAGTCAGGATGGCTGCTATCCAAAAGACTACAAGCAATAAATGCTGGAGAGGGTGTGGAGAAAAGGGAACCCTCTTACACTGTTGGTGGGAATGCAAACTAGTACAGCCACTATGGAAAACAGTGTGGAGATTCCTTAAAAAACTGGAAATAGAACTGCCATATGGCTCAGCTTTCTTTATAGTCCAACTCTCACATCCATACGTGACCACTGGAAAAACCATAGCCTTGACTAGATGGACCTTTGTTGGCAAAGTAATGTCTCTGCTTTTTAATATGCTCTCTAGGTTGGTCATAACTTTCCTTCCAAGGAGCAAGCATCTTTTAATTTCATTGTTGCAATCACCATCTGCAGTGATTTTGGAACCCAGAAAAATAAAGTCAGCCACTGTTTCCACTGTTTCCCCATCTATCTTCAATGAAGTGATGGGACCAGATGCCATGATCTTAGTTTTCTGAATGTTGAGCTTAACCCAACTTTTTCACTCTCCTCTTTCACTTTCATCAAGAGGCTCTTTAGTTCTTCTTCACTTTCTGCCATAAGGGTGGTGTCATCTGCATATCTGACGTTATTGAGATGGATTCTTAGAAAGTATAAAAAAATTTGGGGGAGGTGATGGGTGTTTTCATTATCTGGTATTGGAGGTGATGTCATGGGTGTATCCTTATGTCAAAACGTTGTACACTTTATTTCTTTTAAATACTGTTCGTGCTGTGTGGCTTGCAGGATTTTAGATTCCTAACCAGGGAGTGAACCTGGGCCGCGGCAGTGAACACAAGTCCTACCCACTGGACCACCAGGGGATTCTGATTATATTCTGATTATATTTTCCTGACTATATTCCACATTAGGTTCTTAGAAGATAGCGAGCATAATCCCTTCTGTTCCACGCTAAATCCTTGTTGCTTATCTATCTTGTGTGTAGTAGTTTGTGTCTGTTAATCCCATTGTAATTTGTCCCTTTCTTCCTTGCTAACCATAAGTTTGTTTTTCAATGGCTATAATTCTGTTTTGAAGATAGATTTGTTCATATTATATTTTTGATTCCATGTATAAGTGTTTAGTATTTATCTTTGTTTTACTTTGATAAGTATAATATTCTCTGGTCCATTCATTTTGCTGCAACTGGCTGAGTAATATTCCACACACACACCACATTAAAAAAATAATTTATTTATTTTTGGCTGCGCTGGGTCTTCATTGCTATACAGGCTTTTCTCTAGGAGCGGCCGGGGGAGCTGCTCTCTAGTTGTGGTGCGGGGGCTTCTCATTGCGGAGGCTTCTCCTGTTGCCTAGCATGGCCTGTAGGGTGCGTGGGCTTCAGTGGTTTCAGCCTGTGGGCTCAATAGTTGTGGTCCCTGGGCTCCAGCGCACAGGCTCAATCGCTGTGGCACAGGGGCTTAGTTGCTCTGCGGGGTGTGGGATCTTCCCGGATCAGGGATTGATCAGGGGCCAATATACGTTCCTTGCATTGGCAAGTGGATTTTTTTTTAACTACTGAGCCACCAGGGAAGCCCTCTATTACATTTTAAACCAATTGGCAAGACATATTTATGACAAAGAAATGATTGGCAATGATGGAATATTTTTACAGGGATCATGAAAAACTCCCAAGTCTGTTAGGACTGGAAATTGGCTGAAGTGCTCCTGAAAAGCTGAAAGCAAACTCAGAGTGTGCCCAGTATAGTTTAAGGCGTGCTTTGAACAATGAAATTGGCAAGGCAGGCTCACTGACCTCTCTCTGGACCCCTTTGGGGACTCCTTAAAATAAGATGTGCTGTTATTTTCTCCTCCAGGACATTTCAGTGGATCCTCAAAGCTGGGAGATCTTTGGGAAAATCTCTCCAAATCAGGTGGGTGGTGAATCGAATCAGCTTGCTGTCCATTGTCCAGGGCACATTAGGGCATCCATCACCCTGGTCCTCCTCATCCTGGAACTGAGGATGAGACATGCTGGGAAGTGGAGTTTAGGCTTAACCACCTTTGTTATAATAAATGCAGGGATTTGGGGTTGTAGAAATACCTGATGGTTCACAAAATGTCATTTTTACTGTTTCCCCAGGAGGCTTCTCATTACCTCTAATTACCATTTCACTACAGTAACATTCAAAACCTGTATAGAATTTTATAAGCCTGGAACATAGTTTAACCAGAGCGTTTGAGCAGTTTTGCTTTCCCTTGGCTTTCAGGGCTAAAGCCCTGTGGATATACCATGGGAGCAATGGTACAGAACAGGTTTGAGGTTTTCTGCTAAGACTTCTCTTTCCTCACCTCCTTCAGTGATGAGGGCGCATGCTCCATGTGACAGCTGTGGGTCTTCCAAGACACCCAGCCATTGAAAGAAGGGCAGTTACCTCTCTTCTCTTTCCATTGCCAATTTCAGTCTCTGGAGGATATGGAATTATTACAGCCCCTTCCTGACTGTTGCTCAATAGGAGAGTAGCTGCCTGGGGCAGAAGGACAAGGAAGGAGCATATAAAAGTCTCTTTTTCCTGTCCTTAGAAAGTCACATAGCAATCTACTGCACATAAAGTAGGGTGAGTCTGATGTGAAGTTTTCCCCACTTTGATCTACTTTGCGGAAACAGTAAAGATTCATTGCATCCTCTGAGCTCTTCACATTAGATCATGGGTTGGCCAACCTTTTCTTTAAAGGATCAAAGAGTAAATAGTTTATACTTTTGCAGGCCAACTGGTCTCTCTCAAAAGTACTTATTTCCACGGTTGGGTTTTCACTGTAATGACAGTAAAAACATGAAAACAGCCGTAGACAATACATAAGTGAGTGAGCATGGTTGTTTTCCAATAAAACTTTATTTCCAAAAACAGGGGGTGGCTGGATTCAACTCACAGCTCATAGTTTGCAGGTACCAGCCTTTAGTAGATGATAGTAAATAAGATTCATAGATTTCTTCTCTTTGTAGCATTGTCCTCTTCTTTGCCATCGATGTTTCTAGAGTTAGTTCTTGATGAATTATATTGTGGGACACATTGTATTAGTATAATAATTAAAACTTGGAAAGGACGCTGCATTTGGGTAGGATGTTATTTCTACAAAATAAAACTCAGTTCCATCAGAGCTTAACCTTATTTGATGCTTATGTGAAAAAGCCCAGGGAAAGTTAATGCAAAATTTCCTCCTTGGATAATTTAAAATGTAATTATTCAGGATTTCTCATGTGTGTCATATTTTACCTTGTCAGTTTCCCAATGCTCAGCCAACTAATGATAATATCCTTTTTTTCAATTTTTCTACACAGATGATGACAATCATAATAGTAGCTAACGGTAATACTCTCACTTCCTTATTCCTGGTTATGTCTCAGGAATAATCTTTAGAACCATTTCTTCAGGATCATCAGGTGTGACCCAAGTCTTTTCCTGAAAATTCAAATAAAGGTTTATAAAAATCTAAATGACACAGTCTATCTGATAACATAGATTAATGGGAACCAAAGAAAGAAAAGAAACATCCTTTGTAAAACATTTGTTAGGTAAGGGTTTCCCTGGTGGCTCAGACGGTAAAGAAGTCACCTATAATGCCGGAGACCTGGGTTCAGTCCCTGGGTTGGGAAGATCCCCTGGAGGAGGAAATGGCAACCCACTCCACTGTTCTTGCCTGGAGAATCCCCATGGACAGAAGAGCCTGGTGGGCTCGTCCATGGGGTCGCAAAGAGTCGGACACGACTGAGCGACCAAGCACAAAGTAGTCTCCATTTGGCAGTTCTGACAACTAGCCGAAGCCTTTGACTGTGTGGATCACAAGCTGGAAAATTCTTCAAGAGATGGGAATGCCAGACCACCTGACCTGCCTCCTGAGAAATCTGTATGCAGATCAGGAAGCAACAATTATAACTGGACATGGAACAACAGACTGCTTCCAAATTGAGAAAGGAGTACATTAAAGCTGTATATTGTCACCCTGCTTATTTAACTTATATGCAGAGTACATCTTGAGAATTGCTGGGCTGGATGAAGCACAAGCTGGAATCAAGATTTCTGGGAGAAATAGCAATAACCTCAGATATGCAGATGACACCACCCTATGGCAGAAAGTGAAGAAGAACTAAAGAGCCTCTTGATGAAAGTGGAAGAGGAGAGTGAAAAAGTTAGCTTAAAACTCAACATTCAGAAAACTAAGATCATGGCATCTGTCCCATCACTTCATGGCAAATAGATGGGGAACAGTGGAAACAGTGACAGACTATTTTTTTGGGCTCCAAAATCACTGTAGATGGTGACTGTAGCCATGAAATGAAAAGACGCTTGCTCTTTGGAAGAAAAATTATGACCAACCTAGACAGCATATTAAAAAGCAGAGACATTACTTTGCCAACAAAGGTCCATCTAGTCAAAGTTATGGTTTTTTCAGTAGTCATGTATGGATGTGAGAGTTGGACTATAAAGAAAGCTGAGCACTGAAGAACTGATGCTTTTGAACTGTGGTGTTGGAGAAGACTCTTGAGAGTCCCTTGGACTGCAAAGAGATCCAAGAAGTCCATCCTAAAGGAAATCAGTCCTGAATATTCATTGGAAGGACTGATGCTGAAGCTGAAACTCCAGTACTTTGGCCACCTGATGCGAAAAACTGACTCATTGGAAAAGACCCTGATGCTGGGAAAGATTGAAGGCGGGAGAAGAAGGGGACAACAGAGGATGAGATGGTTGGATGGCATCATCGACTCAATGGACATGAGCTTGAGTAAGCTCTGGGAGTTGGTGATGGACAGGGAGGCCTGGCATGCTGCAGTCCATGGGGTTGAAAGGAATTGGACACGACTGAGCGACTGAACTGAACCCGACAATGAGCTAGGTTCTTAGAGCCCCAGTGCAGACTCTTTCCTAAGCTCATGTACCCACGCGACAGTGGATGCCCCACTTGGGTGTCTGATACATGTCATCCCAGTAGTAACTGAGCTTCCCTTGTGGCTCAGATGGTAAAGAATTGGCCCACAATGCAAAAGACCTGGATTAAATCCCTGGGTTGAGAAAACCCCTTGGAGAAGGGCATGGCAACCTAGTCCAGTATTCTTGCCTGGAGAATCCCATGAACAGAAGAGCCTGGTGGACTACAGTCTGTGGGGTCTCAAAGAGTCAGACACAACTGAAGTGACTTAGCATGGATGCATGCACCCTAGGTTACTGCCATCATTTGATACTACTGATGATTCTTAATCCTGAAATGCCTCTGAAAGTTGATGAATTTAAGCACATCTATGGATTTATGGAGAAAGGTTCAATTTCTATAACATTATTATTTTAGTCCTTGCTTCTTTCTTTTGCTAGTGGAAGCAATTATAATTTTGTTTTCTTGGAATGTTACATGAAAATACAGTTTTCACAGTGAGGGAATCAGAGGTAGATCCTGTTTTCATGAGCTTGCCATATTTAAGAGGAAGTAAGGCTAATGATGCTGGGAGGGATTGGGGGCAGGAGGAGAAGGGGACGACAGAGGATGAGATGGCTGGATGGCATCACCGACTTGACGGACATAAGTTTGAGTAAATGCCGGGAGTTGGTGATGGACAGGGAGGCCTGTCGTGCTGCGATTCACAGGGTTGCAAAGAGTTGGACATGACTGAGCGACTGAACTGAACTGAAGGTTAAAGAAGAAAACAAAAGTGTTTAAGACAGTGTATCGGTATTATTAACATGTTTCTTCAGATGTAACATGCATTGGGAATTCAGGAGAGGAGAGGTCAAACATTGGAGCCAGAAATTAAGAGGATGAAGTTGGGAGATGGGGAGTATTCTTATGGACTGAATCTTGGGAAGACACTGGATATTCCATGTCATGTGTATGGATAGCCACTTACTGAGCCTTCCACATTTTGTCTAAGTGGCTTGTCATTGTGTGAATGAAGGATAATTAGGCTCTGGTTTGGGGGATATTTTAGTTCTTTTGCCATATAAATTCACTTTTAAAATTCTGTGCTCACGTTGAGGGCATTTCATGGTGACTTCTAAACTTTTTCCTCTTTTTCACTAATAATATATATTGCTGGCCCTTTATTTATTTATTTTTGTCATTTTTTCAGCCTGCATAGCACCAGTGTAGGTAGGTCAAATGAGGAAGGATGATGACATAGGGAGGCTTCTTCCAACAGAAATGGGCATCGGAGTCTTCAGGCATCAGATCTCCCAGTGCATAGCCATAATGATGAGCTGCAGGACAGAGCTCGCAGGAAAAGGAGAAGGAGGGCAGCAGTCGTTGGAGGCTCTGTTGTTTCACAATCAAGAGGATGATGCTCTGCCAGCTGGGTGGGGTGCCAAAAGGGGACCAAAAAACCAGAGGTAATGTCATCAAGGAGAGAAACGGAAGTGGCTCACCTCTTGGGACATTTCATCTCCACCGGAGGGAGTTCTCGGGACCTCCCTGGCCATCCCGGGGTTAAGACTCTGCCTTCCAATGCAGGGGTTTGATCCCCCGTCAGGGAGCAAAGATCACACAGGCTTTGCAGTCCCCAAACCAAAACCAAAAGAATACTGTAATATATTCAATAAAGACTTTAAAAATGGTTCATATCCAAAAAATTAAGAAAAGTAGTTCTCCCTGACAGCGTGTGTAATCCCCCGATGCTTTCAGGAAGCTGAGGCACTTGAGAATAGGATTCCCAGGGACCTTTGTCCCCAACACTCTCCTTGCTACTCCCCATGTATTTTTTAAAGTACCAGGAAACCCAAGAGAACCGTAACTTACAGTTGTGTGAGTTCGTGCAGATTAGCCATTTGGACAGGTCAGACTGTGGTATTTGAAGCTGTTCCATGGACGGACGTCATGGGGCCCTGGGTAGGAGCTGGCACCCAGAGTCTTGGAATGACAAAGCTTACTTAGGTTGTGCCGGATCCTCACCTTCTCTCGCTGTTAATCAGTTTCTGGCATTATTCTACTAATGACTTTCTTTAGAAAATGGGAAACGAACTGGACTCAGAAGCATGAATGACAGCCCACGACTGTCATTGCTTTTCAGAGCCCACATGACATTGTATGATTCTGTATGTTTGGGGTGCAGAGAATTATCATCACAGTTGAGCCCAGCACACAGTTGACGCATTCAGCTCTTTAACCTCTTTTCCAAAACCCTGAGTTCATGTGGGTTCATTATCAAAGTGTTCATTATGTCTAATTATGCCCCCCATTTTTCTAAACACCACAGTTACAATGATAAAATGAAGTAATAGATGTGAAACAGATTCATGCCATCCCTCCTTTAGAGTGCCTCCTCTCAATACCTCAGCAAATATTCGTTGTGGGACATTTGGAAACCCCTCAAAAATTATATGGAAGGAAATAAAAATTAACTGCCGTGCCTTTACCTAGTGAAAAGCACTGGTGACAGTTTGATGTGTATGCAATACAGTTTTGTATCCTTTGGATAGTTTGCAGTTTATCTAGATGATAAATTGGTTTCTATTGTTCTAAGTTGTGTATATCTTATTTCTCCTATTAGAGTGGAGCTCTTTGAAAGAAAGATCAATGTCCTGCAACAACTAGCATTGTATTTTAAGTTAATTTGCATGAGTGGTTGCGATTGCTAATTACTACTGAGTATCCATTCTCCCCTTCCTTCTCAATAAAGAATGCTATTAGACAGCAATAATCCCAGTTTAAAAAACTTTTCTAAAAACCAAAGACACTCTATTTCCCAGACATTCTTGTAGACGATGAAGCCATGAAAAAAGTTGGAGTTATTGGGTAGAACTTCTGGGAAAGTTCCTTAACTCAGGTGGCAGGCAGGTATTTTTCATTTCCTCTTTTTATTTCATCTTGCCTGAATTTGAATGTATTGGCTGGAGCTATAGCAGCTGTTTTGGGATCATAAGAGAAAGGTCAAGAAAATCAGAGGGCCTTTGACCCTGACACTTTGAACCATTAACTGAACTAACATTAAAATTGTTGACACAGACCTTTAGTTACATAACAAAAATACACTCTTGTGTGTTTAATCCACTGTATTGCAGTCTAGCCAGCTGCTGAACTCAATTCCAAACCATACCATCATACCACTTTATTTCAAAAAAGGTTTTGACCGCCAATGCCTCTTTATACATCATTGTATTTTCAAAAGCAATAGGCATTGTGTATCTTCCCAGTGGTAAGTGTTCTATAAATGTGTCTTGAATGAACTCTAGAGAGTTTAAATTCAACCTCACCAATAGCCTCATCTTCCTCCAGTGCCTGACTTTACCGTTTTCTTGAACCCAAGCAGTTACTTTTTTTTTTTTTGAATCAGAAAAATATAATAGTTCAAATCTATAACAGGTATTCATTCTGGGAAATGTCCACCTAAGTTTTTATTTATTTTGGGATAGCCTTTCTTCTGTAGCATCTGATGTTTTATTTCTCTCAATTTGATGATCATTAAGTACTACACCATGAAAATAATACTGTACAATTTTCAATATGTTTAACATATCAAGAACTCAGTAACTATTTTGTTCTCCTTTTACCCACACTTAGCATGGGATAAAAATAGTCTAAATGACTTAGGTTCTAAAAATAATATTGAGATGGGAAAGAAATGTCTTGCTTCCCATTGCTAACTAGTCTCTATCCTCAAGATGTATTAAAGGTTTTATTTAGTGTGGCAGCTCTGCTTAGTGGGTGGAACGCAGTTGACTGTCTGGAGAACTGTGTTAAGTAGGATTCTGCAGCCACATTAAGGCTCAGCTGTCAAAAGGGCAGTAACTGGATTAGCTATCCTGTTGTAGACAAGAGGATAACTAGTGTACCTGGTATTTGCCATTCCACATGTGTGTATGTGTGCTAAGTCGCTTCAGTCATGTCTGACTCTTTTGAGACCCTATGGGCTGTAGCCCGCCAGGCTCCTCTGTCCACGGGACAGGGATTCTCCAGGCAAGAATACTGGAGTGGGTTGCCATGCCCTCCTCCTTCCTGACCCAGGGATTGAACCTGCATCTCTTAAGTCTCCTGCATTGGCAGGCAGGTTTTTTTTAACACTAGTGCCACCTAGGAGATCATCCCACATACCAAGATAGATTTACTTATACACACATGCACATGTGCATACACACTCACACACACACACACACACACACACACACACAGCTGAAAGGCATCATGTTCTTTAGAAGGAGTTCCCTAATCCCAGTCTTTCTCTGCCAATCTTTTCCCGCCCTTTTATATTTATTCAGTCTAATTTTTGTATTCATGTAATGTATATACACATACTGTATGTGTGTGTGTGTATGTGTGACACATGTATATATATATATATTTTTTTTCTGTGTCCCAGTTTAGATCAGATTCCTTAGGCTAAATCATGCATCTATTCTGAGTTTGTCGTTTATAGAATTACTAGAATCACAACATGGTCACACTGTATGCTAGGGTAAAGTTTCCTGATGACAGCATGCTTCTGAATTCACTGGATAACGATCAGTGTGGTATTGTTTATATTTCATCCTTTCTAGGAGGAGGAGATGGTGGATGGCATGTTAAAGCCCCTTTCAAATATTCAAGTGTACAAAGGCTCAGGCCAGGGGTTGGCAAACTTTTCCTGTAAAGAGCCAGCTAATAAGTATTTCAGTCTTAACAGGCTGCATAGTCTGTCACACAGCTAGGCGGTTCTACAATGGATAGTTCAGAAGCAGCGGTAGCAGCAGCAGACAATATGGAAATGAGTGGGCATGGCCACGTGCAATACCACTGGGGAGGGTGGGAAGGTTTGGCCCCTAAGTCTAATTTGCTGACCTCTGCAGAGGGAGTTCGAAGACTGGGAAGGTTCCCTACAGGGCGCTTGTGTGAACTTCAGTTTATGTCTGCATGTCCTTTAATTATCTGTGACGTGATGATGATGATGGTGCCTATCTTCTAGAGGTGCTGGGAGGATTAGATGAGCTGATAGTAGGTGTGCCTAAATGGTACCATATCTGGCCAAGAAATGGACCTCTCAGTTGATCATCCGGTTGTTTTATCCCCACCCGCGCTCTCGCCTCACCCACCTGCAGGCTCAGGTGAGTGGAGCGTGTGAGGCGGCAGAGCTGGTAGAGATGGACAGCAGTGTCCCCCTTAAGGAGCACGCTGATGCTGAGCCCCAGGCCACTCTGCTCATGGGGGACAGGGCTCTTCTTATCGCCAGGTCTTCTGAGTTTTCAGGAGGGAACAGAAATCTGTGTTTTAAGTACAAGATTCCACTTTCAAAACTTTTGCAAACTATTTAAAATTTTAAAACATGGTAGGAGCTTAGAAATGATCATCTAAGTGTAAGGGTCAAGAGATGCCGTTATAGGACCTTTGGGGCATGATTCCCAGGGTCAGGATACTAAGTAAACAGTATAGTTCGGGGACTTGGAAACAAGTCAATATCCAGCCAGGCCTCACATATCCCGTGCTTAAGTGCTAAGCTGTCAGTACTTCAATTAACCATCATAACAACTGGATTCGTTTACTTGGTGGATGCTAAAGACTGTGTCCTCTGTTCCAGGCACTGGTCTGCACAAAGGGCATCTAACAGGAAACGGGGCGGAAAAAAAGTCCCTGCCTTCATGGAGCTTTTATTCCATGAGATCAGTAGGTTCATAAAAATACATGTAGAGGATGAGCCTTCCCTGGTGGTCCAGTGGTTACAATTTCACCTTCCAGTGCAGGGGATTCAAGTTCAGTCCCAGGTTGGGCAGCTAAGATCCCACATGTCTCATGGCCAAAAGCCCAAAGCATAAAACAGAAACAATATTGTAACAAAGTCAATAAAGACTTTAAAAATTGTCCGCATCAGAGAATCTTAAAAAATAAAAAAGAATATATGTGGAGGAACTAGTAATGAAGAGTGACCTTTAGAGGAAATGACGCTGAGAGCAGAATCATTTCTTCCTGGAGTTGGAAAGGGTGGCAGAGTTATCAGCAAACATGAAGGATTATAATAGGAAGACTACAAGTTAATGACATAGAGGTATCCTGACTGGCTGTGCTCCGGGTTCCCTGAGGATAAGTAGGAGGAAACCTGAGCCATTTCCAGGGCAGGGGTTTAAGTAAGATACCAGGAAGAACTTCCCAAGAGCATGGTTGTTAAGGAGAAGCAGGTGGCTAAAGTTGACTGAGAACTCTCTTCCCTGGAGAGCTTTAGGAGTGGCCAAGTCGACATTCATCCAAACATAGAGTCTTCGTGGAGGCCAGGAATTGGACTGGAGCCAGGAGGCCTGAGAACCTTAGTGAAAGATTTTACACTTCTAAATTTCTGACTTAGGTCTACAGAGTCATCGTCTTTAAAGTGAAAAGCAGTTTGTGCCTAGAAAGATTTCTTCTCTCATAGATGAAGCTCCATGGATGAGCTCATGTAAGGAATGCATTTTTTTTTTTAATTTTAGCAGTTTCTATAAATGGGTTTTCTAAACCTCAAGCTGAAGTTGTTACCACGACGGGGAACATGGAGATAATTTTTCATTCTTTCATGCTATGCTGAATGTCAGCAGTGGAAGCTCCTAAAAATAATCATACCTTGTATTTATATAGCACCTTTCCCGGATGTTCTCAAACTGCTTTGCAGACATCATGTAATTAATTCCTATAAAGCATCCTGAAGACAGTGGTGTAATATCAAGTTAATATTTGTCTTCTATATAGAGGTAATGCATTTTTAACTTACACATTATATTTATTTTTTGTTCGGTGAACTCTATATCAGGCATAGGGTTTGCTGCCTGAAACCACTTTCTGGTTTCTGTTTTGCATGGGTTGGCAAGCAGGAAAGATGAAGAAAATAAGTGCAGATGAATAAAATAAGTTCAGGAAGGTAAGAGCACATGAGAAAAGAGAAATTCACACCAGGCTGCCGGAAGTTGGTGAAAGTGTCGATTATTTCTAGGGTTCATGGGAAACCATTACAGGAAGATGGGAAGAGAGAATGGAAAGGGGATTCTAACAGGCCCCAAAGCAGTCTTTTTAACTTACTCAGACCTGTAAGTGACGGAGAGCAGGCCTGGAACATGGTGGGTGATGCCCTCTGTTGACTATTGTTTCTGGGCCAAGTCTCCCCTTTCTCAGCCCTCTTCTCCCCACGGGGCCACACAACTTCCCTTTGACATGCCTTTATCTTCATCTTTCTCAGTTCATCTTTTCTGCACTTTCAGAAAAGGTTCTAACAGGAACCCACTTGCCATCAGTCATAAGTACTTTAGTGTGAACTTAGGCCAGGACGACCTCTGTCAATCATTTCGACCCTTTACGTGTGCCTGAGTGCTGAGTCACGTCAATCTTTGTGAGCCCATGGACTGTTGCCTGCCTGGCTCCTAAGTCCATGGGATTCTCCAGGCAAGAATACTGCACGGGTTGCCACGCCCTCCTACTGGAGGTCTTCCCGGCCAAGGATCAAACCCTTGTCTCTTAAGTCTCTTGCATTGGCGGGTGGGTTCTTTACTGCTAGTGCCACCTGAGAACCCGTTTGCTGTTAGCCATGGACACTGTAGTATGAACTTAAGCCAGGAGAACCTCTCCCAATCATTTTGACCCTTTACACCTCACCTCTAATTTTGCCATGCAAGGGTTAAGTGAGTGAATTTGCACCCCACCTCTTAGAATAGCACCAGACTTGTAGTAAATGTTTATGCAAGTTGTTATTAGTAGTGTTGGCAAAAACATCAGGCCTGGCTGAGCGGCGATGATAGTAGACTGGCTTCCTGCAAGCGTGGGTGCATCCTTCAAATCAGACTGCAAAGGGGTAGCCTTGGATTCCCTCAATGCATCAAACCCACCCTGGCAGCAAATACAGCAAAGGAACTGTTTCCCCGGCCCTAGCAGATGGCTGGAAAATGGACAGAGGAGGGAGGGAGGGAGGTCAGATGTGAGGTGTGTTACTGGGAGGGGGGATGGGGTGCTGTGTATGCTGATAAATTGGACAGAGAGGAAAAAGGGCAGGGAAACTCTGCGGAAGACCCCCAGGTCCCAGCTTGGAGGGGTGGGCAGTCAACTGCTGTGGAGCATGGCGTATGGGTTTGGAAAGGGAAACTGTTTACGTAGGCTCCAGCTTGTGGCTGGCCCAGCAGGCTGCCCGCAGGCTTACAGCTGAACATCACAGTCGTGGCACGCTCCGCTCGGGAGGAGCCAGCACGAGGGGATGGCCAGGGACGTTTCCGCCAGCCCAGAGGTCCTGGCGCCGCCCTTGAGTGCTTTCGCATTGGCAAGACTGGTCTGATGATTTTCCGCAGGCCAGCTCAGTCTTCCATGCTCATGGACCCAAAATTTAGCATCTGTACTGGGTCCAAAATTCCTCTCATGGACTCTGATAAGCCCTTTCAAACCAGCTGAAGACTTAGCACTGTATCCACTTTCAAGTGTGAACAAGGCCTTGAGTTGTCCAGGCCCTAAACCTGAAACGTACTGTCTGTTTTCAGAAAGTTCTTCTTCAAGCACCTAAGCTGGTCTTGGCTCACCCGGAAAAGAAGACATTCTTGAGCCAAGGCCTAAGGCTGTGGAATTCTGCCCTTGGCACTAAAGCAGAAGCCTTAAATGAGGTATTCAGAACAACCTTAGCTGCATTAATTCTGCCTTGATGGAGTCACCTTTGATTCAAGGCCATCCAAGAATGCAACGGACATGGTCCTTTCATGCATCTTAGCTGCAAGAAAGATATTTTCTTTCTGAAATTTAATCAGTTTTCTTAAACAAAAGGAAAGTCATCTCGACCCGTTTCATTTAAAAATGGAAATTTCAAAGAATTTGAAAACAGATTAGCCTATGACATGTTGGATACCAATATTAGCATCTATTTATGCTAGCATTAGTATCTATTATCAGTGTATGAAGCAAAGTTGAATGTTTAGTTTTCTTAAAAGGACAGAAAGTCTACCATTTTTTTCCCCTGAAAATGTTTGTTTTCTGGCTCAGTAATGGAAAAGAGGGGCCTGGCCTTATGTAGAATTGGTTGACAGTTAATAATTCTTCATCAGTTCTGCATCAGTTCTTTGAGGCTAAGCCTTCTTTATGGTCCAACTCGCACATCCGTACATGACTACTGGAAAAACCATAACTTTGATTAAATGGACCTTTGCCAGCCAAGGGTGATGTCTCTGCTTTTTAATACGTTGTCTAGGTTTGTCATAGCTTTTCTTCCTTGGAGAATCTTTTAATTTTGTGGCTGCAGTTACCGTCTGCAGTGATTTTGGATCCTAAGAAAATTAAATCTGCCACTGTTTCCACTTTTCTCCATCGATTTGCCATGAAGTGATGGGACTGTCTACCATGATCTTAGTTTTCTGAATGTTGAGTTTTAAGCCAGCTTTTTCACTCTCCTCTTTCACCCTCATCAAGAGGCTCTTTAGTTCCTCTTTGCTTTCTGCCATAAGGGTGGTATCATCTGCCTGTCTGAGGTTGTTGATATTTCTCCCGGCAATCTTGATTCCAGCTTGTGATGGCATTTAGTATGATGGACTCTGCATAAAAGTTTAAAAAAGCAAGGTGACAATATACAGCCTTGACATACTTCTTTCCCAGTTTTCAACCAGTTGGTTCCACCATTTGGATGCCACCATTAGGATGAGAATTACCTGAAAGCTCTGGGTGCAAGTGACAGAGATGCAATTTAAACCAGCTTGAGACAAAAAGGGAATTTATTGGCTCTACTAGGAAGTTTGAGGACTGGGTATCCCTGAGCTTTTCTGGGTTTGGGGGTGCAAACAATGCCTTTGAAGGCTCAGGCTCTCTTGCTCCCTCTCTGAAATCTTATTTCTTCCGTGTTGGATTTTGCTTAGATAGTGTTGCTCCACATTTTGTCAAGGACAGCTTCCAGCTACTTCAGGCCTCCATCACTCTTAATGCTTAGTTATTAGGCTCAGGCTGGCTTAGTAGCTGAGAGATGGGGAGGAATGATCAGATAGGGATGCAGTTTGGATGTCCAAGGGCAGGGGGAGGAGAGGGGAGGAGGAGATTTGACTCAGGAAGGCCAATCAGAGCCCTTTCCAGTGACTGATCCCAAACTTTGATTCCCTGATCTATCATTAACACCATTACCTTATCAGAATGCTCCCGTACTGTTGGAGGGAATGTAAATTGGTGTGGCCGCTCTGGAAAACAGTATGGATGTTCCTTTTAAAAATGAAAAATAAAGTTGCTATATGATCCAGCAATCTCACTCCTGGGCATATATCTGGAGAAAACTCTAATTCAAAAAGATACATGCACCCCAATGTTCACGGCAGCACTGTTTGCAACAGCCAAGACCTGGAAGTGACTCAAGTGCCTATCAACAGACGATTGGTTTAAGAAGATGTGTACACACACACACACACACACACACACACACACACACACACACACAGACAATGGACTACTACTCAGCCTGAAAGAGAATTAAACTAGAGAATACCATATTAGGCGAAATCAGACAGAAAATGACAAATATTATATAATATCACTTATACGTGGAATCTAAAAAAATAATATAAATAAATCTATTTACAAAAGAGTAGCTGACTTACAGACTTAGAAAGTAAACTTATGGTTAGCAAAGGGTAAAGAGAGGGGAGGGATAAAATAGTAGAGGATTAAAAGATGCACACTACTATACATAAAATGGATGAGTGACACGGCTTTCCTGTATAGCACAGGGACTTATATTCAATGCCTTGTAATAATCTATAATGGAAAATAATCTGAAAAAGCATATGTAACTGAATCATTTTGCTGTACACCGAAATAACACAGTATTGCAAATCAACTACACCTTGATTAAAAAACAGCATTCCGTTATCAACACTCCTAACACTCTGCTCCTCCCCCTGTGTCCCATGTCGCCATCGGACGCGGACATCCTCCTGCTCTTGTGGCATCGTCTCTACCTGTGCTGTGAGGGCAGCAGACTTGTGCTTAAGGCAGAAGAAACCATGTGGTGCAAGAAAGTGGCCAATCCCGGCGGAGGCAAGAGTTCTGTTTCCATAAGAGGCGTCAGCTGCCGGGATCCTAGAACAACAGACGTCCATGCAAGGGTAGATCCGTGCAAGGGTAGAAGCTGACCCGTGCATTAATGGATTCTCCCCAGCACCTGCCCACGAGGGCGGCAACCTGGTCTTTCTGTACTGAACGTCAGTCTTGGATCTGTATCTTCTTCACGTGCTTTGATTCTCCAGCAAAGCTTAGGTTCAGCCCCTGTGAAGTGGGCAAATCAGACAGCTTTGTCTAGAGTCATCATCCCAATACCTTGTCTCATTCCTATCTACTTTAAGAAAGTGTTTACTTATTTATTTTATTTTTGGCTGCGCTCGGTCTTCATTGCTGCACACGGGCCTCCTCTGCTGGCGGTGAGGGCTTCTCATTGCAGTGGCTTGCTGTAGGGCACGGCCTCCGTGGTGGTGGGCTTCAGCAGTTGTGCACACGGACCCAGTCGTTCTGGCACTCGGGTTTCCTTGCTCTGTGGCATGTGGGATCTTCCCAGACCAGGGATCAAATCGATGTCCCCTGGATTGCAAGGCAGATTCTTAACCCCTGGACCACCCAGGGAGGCCCCTATCTACTTTTTGATATGAACCAGGAATATGATAGTAGATGGCTGTCTTCGAACATGATCTCAGTATTTTGATGTTTTAACCTTGGAGATGGAGAAGGCAATGGCACCCCACTCCAGTCCTCTTGCCTGGAAAATCCCATGGACGGAGGAGCCTGGTAGGCTGCAGTCCATGGGGTCGCTAAGAGTCGGACATGACTGAGCGACTTCATTTTCACTTTCATGCATTGGAGAAGGAAATGGCAACCCGCTCCAGTGTTCTTGCCTGGAGAATCCCAGGGATGGGGGAGCCTGGTGGGCTGCGGTCTATGGGGTCGCACAGAGTCGGACACGACTGAAGCGACTTAGCAGCAGCAGCAGCAGCAGCAGAAGCAACCTTGGAGACAATAACAGAAGGTACCATCTCCGTTATCTAGTAAGCGTTTGCTTTTGTTTTTGTTGTTTTGCTGAGTGCCCAGACATAGAACATAAAGACTATATTTTCAAGTCTTCTTGACAGCTAGGTGTGACCATGTAGGTTTTGGTCTCTGGGGCTCGAATGGAACTTGGGTGGACACGCTCTGAGTCATGCTCTCCCTTCCTCCTATTCTGTAGGCTGGAAGGTAGACACTGTGAAGCCTCATTCTGAGTGCTTCAGTTGAGGGCAAAGTCTTAATGATGACCACACAGCAGGAAAGAAGGGACCTGGGGACCCGACTCTGTGTAGCCTTGTGACAGCTGTTGGTTCTGGCAGTCTCCCAGAGCAGAACCACCTCGTCACAAGGATGGGAGAGAGAAATAAATGGGAAAGAAAGATCATCTTTTATCTTGCTCAAGCCACTGTTATTTTGGATTCCTGTCACATGTGCTAAGCCTGTATTCTAACTAAAACAGTGAACCAAGAGCTTTTATAGAAACATTTGGATTAAGCAATCCAGAAGGTGCGGCAGTGAGAATTGGGTTAAAGTCTAAGAGAGCTTAGATTATCTTAAATAATTACTGTCTTGATGTTTGGGGGAGGAGGGGATGTAGCTTAAAAAACATAGACAGTGATAAAAAATAATTGAACAACCCGAGAGCATGGCATTTATCATGCATTATGGAAATAAGAGACTTAGGAAATTTTTGAACTAGAAGGAGTGGAAAAGTTCACTTGGTCTCATCACTTGGCCCAATCACTTCGTTTTAGAGCTGGGTGTCTCAATTTTGGCACTGTATTGACATTTTGGGCTAGATAATTTGTTGTTGCTGGGGCCTGTTCTGTGTATTGCAGTTGACTGGCAGCAACCTACCAGGCTCATCCACCGGATACCAGTAGTAAATGTCCATCTCCACCCCACCCCATGTGATCATGACTATTAAAAGCCAAAAGGCCCCTGTGGGCAAGGGGTTGTCAAATTTGCCCCTAAATGAAAGTACTGTCACAGAGATCGAGAAATTGTGACCCAGCCAACTAGAGTTAATTCCTTCTATATGCTGCTCTATTAGCACCTTTGAAACATGCAAGTCACTTATAATACTGATTTAAAACTTCAGAAAAACACTGAAAGAAAGGTACTTTAAAATAAATAAAAATGAAATAATAGTAGTAACTGGATTTTTATGAAAGTCAAGCTTCTTAGGCGTCCTCTTAATCTTCATGAAAACTCTAGGATTCCCCCATTTCAAAGTGGAGAAAACTGAACGTCATCGATTCCAAGTGAACTTATACAAAGTGATCCATCTAAGAAGCTGAAGATCTCGTGTCTGGACCTGGCTTCAAACCCACACTCTTAGTACTTTCACATAAAGGGAATAACAAGCAAAGCATTTTGCCATGTTGAATCATTTTATCAAGTCATCAAAAGTAACCTAAATATCTGGATAGATTCACATTTTCCTTAATAAACTTATGTATTTCTTTCATTCAATAAAACCAGTTATTGAATACCAACTATATGTATAATATTGAAGGATTAAAAATGAAAAGGTAAAAAAAAGTCTACATTTATTGTCATATGTATTAATTCCTTGAATGAATTCCTCGAATCCTTGCAATAATGCTAGGATATTGGTTTTATGATTATGATCATATCATAGATGGAAATGGAGGCATCAGAGGTTTAAGTAAATTGCTGAAGCTCACACAGATCTGTAAGCAAGAATCGGGTGGAGAGGGCGGTGGGAGGGGGGATTGGGATGGGAAATACATGTAACTCCATGGCTGATTCATGTCAATGTATGACAAAACCCACTTTAATATTGTAAAGTAATTAGCCTCCGACTAATAAAAATAAATGAAAAAAAAAAAAAGAACAAGGTGTTAAATCCAGGCATTTTGACTCTCTAATTGTTTCCAAGGCTGCCATAACAAAGAACCACAAACAGTGTGGCTTAAAACAAAATGAAGTTGATTGTCTCCCTGCTCTGGAGGCCAGAAGTCGGGTGTCAGCAGAGACATGTTCCCTCTGAAGCCGATAGCAGGGTCCCTCCTTACCTCTCTCTAGCTCCTGGTGGCATCTGGCAATCCTTAGCATTCCTTCACTCCCAGCTGCTTCACACTCCAGTCTCTGCCGTCTTCATCACAAAACCTCCTCCCTGTGTGTTCCTGTCTTACCGGGCTATCTTCTTGTAAGCAGACTAGCTCTATTGGATCATGCATTCATGTGTGCGGATTTTGTCAGTCGTGTCTCTTTGTGAACCCATGGACTATAGCCCACCAGGTTCCTCTGTTCTTGGGATTTTCCTGGCAAAAAGTATTGGAGTGGGATGCCATTTCCTACTCAAGGGGATTTTCCTAACCCAGGAATCGAACCTGCATCTCTTGCCTCTCCCACACTGGCAGCTGAGTTCTTTACCATTAGCACCAGCTGGGAAGCTCATATTGGATTACAGCACCACCCTATTCCTTCTGCTTTCCAGGTGGCTCAGTGGGTAAAGAACCTGCCTGCCAGTGCAGGAGACATAAGAGATGTGGGTTCAGTCCCTGGGTCAGGACGATCCCCTGGAGAAGGGGATGGCTGCCCACTCTAGTATTCTTGCTTGGAGAATCCCATAGACAGATGAGCCTGGAGGGCTACAGTTCATAGGGTTACAAAGAGTCAGACACGACTGATCAACTGAGCGCAACGCACAGCACCACCCTACTCCTCATTGAAATTGACCGTATCTGCAGTGACCCCATGGACAAGGAAGGTCACATTGCAGGTATTGGGGGTTAGGACTTCAATACAGTCTCTTTCGGGAGACACAATTCAACCCATAATGACTCTTAACCACCAAGCCATAGTGTCATCTTTTTCCTTTTAAAATATTATTTGTTTGTTTACTTAGCTGTTCTGGGTCTTAGCTGTGGCATGTGGGATCTTTAGTTGCACCATGCAAACTTTTAGTTGTGGCATGTGGGATCTAGTTCCCTGACCAGGGATTGAACCCAGGCCCCCTGCATTGGGAGCATGGAACCTTAGCCACTGGACCACTGGGAAAGTCCCATCATGGTGACTTCTTATAAGAGAGATGCAATCTTTGTCTCTGGAAGCTCACAGGAACATAGGAAATAAGGCATGTGCATGAGCAATAGCAACCATACAGACTAGAATAATCTGATCAGTGTCACAAAAGATGGTGAAAACAACATTGAGCCATGGAAATTCTGAGAAGGTGAACAGATTTAACTGAGGCTGGGGAAGGAGGTGCAATGGATAGGCCATCACCAGGAGGGGTCCCTAGACAGATGAGGGGAGGTTTAAGGACAGACAGAACTGCATACAAAAAATGCACTCAGCTGAGAAAACTCAGGGCTTATTCCTAGAATGAGATGCTACCCAACTATCCACCAAGTCTACAAACCAGGAGAGAGTGGGCCATAGAATCACAGCTTTTCAAATCAGAACTTGACCAGATCACTTAGCCTAGCCTTCTCCTTTAAGAAGATGACAGTATTGCACAGCTGGGTTGACTGAAGCCAAGAGGGGTTAAGTGGCATGCTTTTATTGGCCAGTGATGGAGAGTGGTGAACCGGGACCCAGTTTTTCTCTCTTCTCCTTGCAGCTTTCTATATTTTCTATATTATAAAAAGCTACAAAATAGATTGGAGAGGTATGGTGAGGGGCTGAATGCCAGACTGAGTCACTAAACTGAGTCACAGAGTGACAGGCTTTCCATGCAGTGACTTTGTTTCCAGAGGTTTGCTGGTGGACCAGGGGCTGAAGGAGAGATGGGACTGACGGGAAAAGGGAGGGGCTCCTGGCAGTTCAGAGTGGTGCGATCAAGGGGGCTTGAGCTGTCCCTGGGCAGTGAGAAGGAGCAGGTAGAGGAAAGAGCATCTTCAGAAATAAGAGACAGAAACTCTTGAGTGTTTGGATGAGTTTGGACAGGAGGCCAGTTTTGAGATTTGGAGTCCCGAGATAATCTAGTGCCATTGATAGAAGTGGAAGATTCAGGGGGTGATAGAGGGTGATCAACCATCCCGGTTTGCCTGGCATGGAGGGGTTTCCCGGAAGCCAGGACTTCATCACTAAGACCAAGACGTCTGCTGCTCTGCTGGCTCAGTTGTGTCCAACTCTTTGTGACTCCATGGACTGTAGCCTGCCAGGCCTCTCTGTCCATGAAATTTTCCAGATAAGAATACTGGAGTGCGTTGCCATTTCCTACTCAAGGTGATCTTCCTGACCCAGGGGTCGAACCCATGTTTCTTGCGTCTCCTGCATTGCTGGCAGATTCTTTACCATTCTGAGTCACCTGGGAATCCCAAGACCAAGACATTCCCAGTCAAAAGTTCCTACAAGAGTTGGTCACTTAAAGGAGAAACAGGTTTTGCTTTTATAAAATTAAAATAGTTCATATTTTATCTAAATGTGTTAGACTCTCAGTCATGTCCGACTCTTTGCTACTCTCATGGACTGTAGCCCACCAGGCTCCTCTGTCCATGGAATTCTCCAGGAAAGAATACTGGAGTGGGTTGCCATTTTCTTTTCCAGAGATTTATTTATCTAAATATACCAGTAAAGTAATTATTAAATTTAAATGACTACTAAAAGTTGATTTAGGGCTAGTTAACACAAGATTTAGATTTATAAAGTCTGAAAGTAGGACAATTAGCTCAACAATACCTTTCAGATCTAAAATTCTATGAATCTATGAATCCAGCCAAGATCACTAACCAGTCCTTAACTAATCATATGTACCATGTGGAAATCATATGTGCTTGTGAAGGCCACAAGGAAAGAGTTCATTTTGGAGACCAACATATTGGTAGCCTCCTGCCTTGTGTATTTCACAGTCAGAAAGTTCTGTAAAACCACAGGGTTCCCTTTGCTTGGGTATAAAAAAATGCAAGTTGTTTTTTTTTTTTTACTTGAAGTATAGTTGATTTTCAAAGTTGTGTTAGTTTCAGATGCGAAAAGGGATGCAGAATATATATGCATATATTCTTTTTCAGAATCTTTTCTATTATAGGAGATCACAAGATATTGAATATAGTATCCTGTGCTATACAGTAGGTCCTTGTTTATTTTATATACGATAATGTGTATCTGTTAATCCCAAACTCCTAAATGTAACCCTCTCCTTTCTCCTTTGGTAGGGGTAAATTTATTTCTGTCTGTGAGTCTATTTCTGTTTGGTAAATAAGTTCATTTGTATCCTTTTTGGATAATACTTTTCTCCCTTTGTTGGGGGAAGGGTCTTGATCTTAGGGTTGTTCCCATCAATTCCGCTCTGAGGATATCATTAGTGATGCTTTCACTATTTGTCTGCTAAATGACTTGAGTCACCAGCTCCCATTTCACATAGGGACCTCAAAGGTATGTTGGAAGAGCTCCTGATTTCCCAGGCTCTTCCTGAATCTTATTTTAGATAGTAAGAAGTAATTTTTCAGTGCAGTGCACGTGAAATTAAGCATGCAACTGCTATTATTAATGGGACTTATACATCTCATTTCCCCCCTACACAGTAACATATATGCATGTGGGACGCTGAGGCTGTGCTATAGTTGTTCTACCAGGATTTTATAATCTGTTATCTGTCCCTTGAGATAAATGCACAGTTCATTTTCTCATGGAAGGAAAACTGAGCCTTGGTCTCTGACCTCTCTAAGGACTTGCTCCCAAGAATCTCTTTCTGGTGGTAAGTATTTGAGTAGTATGTTTTATTTTTTATTTTTTTAAATACATCTCCTTTTCATTGGAACATGCTGAAAAATAGATATAGTCCTTTCTTTTGTGATGTTGTGAATTCAATACCGACCAAATTCTGCACATCACCTCAGCACGTGAGGCCTACATAGCCTCTGTTTATTTATAAATTGCCATGTTTTATGACAAGAAAAGCTCTTCCACATTGCTTTTGTTCAATGCCTCAGTGGTGAGGGGAGATGCCTGTTCCCTGAGAGGTTAAACAGTTTTGGTCTTTGATGCCTGAATTTTGACTAGAAAAAAATTTTTGACTTAAAAAAAAAAACAAAAACAAAACAAAACCGGGACTGGAAACTATTAGTGGCCTGGTAAATATTTCTGGTGACCTCATCTGTTCTCACCCTATCTTGGTTGGTCTAGTTTGGGGGCAGTTTGCGAGTTTAGTGGAAAATCGGGATCAGTTATAGTGGACGAGTGAAATGGGATAAACAGGAGAAGAGCGAAGAGGTGGCAGCTCGCAAGAGCAAGAAGCCAGTGAAAGTATCTGGCATAAAAGCACATCAGTGGCCAGGCATGATGGTACCACCTGTGATTTAGGAAGGAGGCTTACTTCTGTGCCGTTGAGCACTTTGTGAGTTTCTCTTGGCAAAATTATTGATTGTGGCTCAAGGCCTACAGGTGAAAGCCATTACTTAAACTATGAACTTCAGTAACTTCCAGCTTAATCATCTGGGCAGGCTTAGCTACCAGATCTTTCTGCTGGGAGCAGATCCACCGTCCAGAAGGCCAGTGTCGTTATTAACGCTGCTCACAGCGAAGTTCTTTTGTTTTGTCTTCTCCGTGTTCCAAACTGACAGTAAGTGTAACTGACATCAGCTTAGGAAATAGGAAAAAGATGTAGGACCCAAGCAGATACTTCTTTCCGATCCAGACCGGCTCTGAAATCTCTTAAGGTGCTTGGTTGCCACAATTCTCCCCCCACCTCCAAAGGAATTGTTTTTCCTATCTTCTAAGTTTCTTTTTTCTTTTTTTTCTGAAGAATTTAAACTTGGAAATATGCTCCACCACGGAGTGAAAACTACCGAACAAGTCTCTCCAGCTGCTCAGGATGGTTTTGCAGCCATTCATTTAAGTCTCTTCCAGCCTTGAAAAGCTGCCTGCTTTGGGGCTGGGTTTGCGCGCCACCCCGTTTTGTATTTTCATGGTCGCTTTTAGCAGACATGTGGATCATGGCATAGAGCTCTATACCGTGTCTCCCACATCACGCCGGTACGCTGTATGCACAAAACCCTCATCTTCCGTGGCATAAACTCCACCAGCACCTCTGCCAGAGATGAGCGGGCAAGAGCCAAAGCGAAGAGGGAACAAATCCACCTGTCACACTGCTCCTGCCACTCTCCCGCCTGTCGACAGCATCAGGGTCATTTCGAAAGCCCTTTGTACAGTAAACCATTTGTTTCTTATAAATGCATGTTTAGATGTCAGGGAAAGTGACATCTATTTTCCAAAAAAAAAAAAAAATCACGGAGTAGCATATCCCCTGTTGTCCTACCATGCAGGCAACAGCTGCGGAGAAAACAGAATATTTTAAATAAGTTAGCAAAACAGCAGCCCCCTGGGGACCCTGGCTCCGCCTTAAGTATGTTAAACAAAGCACCTTAAAAGGGCTGAGTTTTATATACATGTAAGTTGTTTAATTCCCAAGGACACTCTTCTCCCCATCGAGAATGTGTGCCTGTGTGTATTTTTTTTTTTTTCCCTTTCTCAAGAACTTTTCTTTATGGAAGGTTTGTGTGCCGGTTCAGCGGAAATTATACGGCATCTTTTCTTCAAACAGAGCTGCATTAATGTGCCAATGCCCTTTATTTAATGCACTTTAAAATTCTGACGCGCCTTTTAAAAAGTATGAGTTGTGTTGGGAAAGTCTAATCACCGTTCTGCATGAACGGAAATGTGCTATTTTTGCAAGGGGAGTGCTGGGAGTCGGGTTTGTAGCAGAAGGGTGTCTCTATAGTACAGATGTCCGAAGACACTGGTGCGTTTTGTTGCCCAAATCAACCCGCTAGAAATGTTACTTCTGCCAAAATTAGTCAGAGGAACTTCAACTCATCATCATTTGAGCAATTTGGGACTGAGCAACTCTGAAGACTGCAGGGAATATTTAGAATTCATTCTGCAGAAACTCAGCTTGGAGGGCAAACTTTCTTTTGCACTCCAGAGTGTGCATCTATTCCGCAAGATTATGCTGTGTGCCTGTAATGACTTCATACAGATTTTTTAGAAGTCTCTTGGGAGCCTATCGTTTTGGTTTGCTGATCTAATCCATTTTCCTTTCTTCTCTCTCCCCCCCGCCTCTCTCTGGCCGCCTCTCTTTGGCTCTTTCCCCATTCCAATCAGTATGTCCTTTTGAAAAATGTTTTGTGGAGGTTGAAGTTCCAAGGACATCACTTTCCCTCTTTGAATAAAATGTGCCCTCTTGTTTGAATGCAAACTGCCTGTGCCCTGACTGAAACATCAAAAAAACGGGAAATATACCCAGTGCACTCAGGCAAAATTGGTGTGTAAGTCTCTTGGAAATGTCTAGTAACAGGTGCAGTCAGATAGGCTGGCAAAGCATTCTGGTTTCATAACAATTACTAATAAGAAAATAAACGTTAGGTATGCATTATTTAAAATATTTTGTGGGTTTTTTCCTACTAAAGAAACCCCCAAACTGATCTGGTAAACAATTCTATAGCGTTCAAAACCATAATAATAATAAAAAAAGAAGCCATCCGACTCCATCTCTCCCAGCTTAAGCTCTCTTCTTTCTATTTTAGCGAAATTTGCATGTAGATGTTTGTTCCTACAGAAAGAAAATACATGCAGCTTTTTACCCAAATCTTTGAAAATCCGTGTTATCCATCATGTCGGTAGGAGATTCTTAGAACTGTGGCTTTGATGATTATACAACCATATTTATTACATGCCTTCCATATCCTCAAGGAATGTCAGTTGTCATAAACCAGTAGGCATGCATACATATTTCCCTTTTTAGTAAAAGGAAATGTTTGCCAATTATTTAGAGATTTTGGGGTTTCTATGAATAAGGGTGCTAGACAGTCTTAGGACTGGCTCAAATGCACTTTGGTAAGAAAAGCTGCTTGCTGTATTTGGAGATTTCAAAAACAAAGCATTAATTAAGAAATTCTGACTTAATTTGCCTGCATGCAGTCAGAAACATACCTACGTATGTGGCAATTTGATCATTTCACATTGTTTGCTATCTGTGCTATTTTGGGTAGAATCTGCAAAGAAAAGGAAATAATTTTCTTTCATAACCAACAGAAGAGCATACTATATACCAACATCTAGTAACTTTTTTTTGTTAGACTTTGGATTTCTGCATACTTCGTGGTGTCCAAGTTTTACAGCATCCAAAGCCAAAACATCAGGTTTTGTATAAAAGAGGGTAGCCATGTTATTGTTGTCATTGTTGTTGTTTTGGTCGCTGAGTCGTGTCCAACTCTTTGTGACTCCATGGACTATAGCCCGCCAGGCTCCTCTGTTCGTGGGCTTTCTCAGGCAAGAACACTGGAGTGGGTTGCCATTTCCTTCTCCAGGGGGGTCATGTTACAGAGATCTTTCATAAATTGAAACCAATAGAATTTAGGGGAATGTAGAGTATAAGGATTTGAAATATATCAGGAGAGTGGGGTGGGAAGGAAGAAGCAGAGGAAAGCCAAAAGCGGGGGGCAAGGAGGAAATCGATCCAGTTCAGCAAAAATGTTTAAGAGCCTTAAATTCTAAGGAATGTATTGAATTCACTGCACAGCAACGTGAAGTGTTTGCGGGAATGGAGTTCTAATTTGACACACTCTACAGGATTTCTAGGGATTAAGGTTGAGAAAACTTGAACACAACATGGGTCTAGATATTATCAATGCACTAAAATAAGAAAATGACTACAGGTGAGAAGAAACAATCAATTCTGAGCCCACTTTGAGAGGCAGAGGAGGAAGACGAGACAATGGCTTCAGTTCTTTCCATTCGTGAAAGCTCTCATTCCTCCCACATGTCCGGATGGGATTTAAATTCCGAGAAGCTCGGGCTGTGGTAAGCCAGCCACATTAAGCAGGGGACGGAGAACAAACTCCCTTTAGGCCAGTCACCTGTGAGGCTGGGTGGTAAAGCAGAAAAAAAATTACTTTCCGCTCAGAACGTGTTGGTAACTTCAAAGCATCAAGGACTAAAAGTGTTGCAGAGTCTGTGTGTGTGTGTGTGTGTGTGTGTATGGTGTGTGAAAGAGAGAGAAAAAGAGAGAGAGGAGAGAGAGACCAATGAAACGGATGAATAGGAGAGAGGAGAGAGAGAAGAAAGTTGTTATGATGAGTGAAATTGAAGAAAGAGTTCCCTTAGGAACATCCATATATTCACATATTAAGGAACATATGTAAAACTATATAAATGGAACCTAAGTATTTCTAGCTGTGTAATTAAACCCACACACACACTACTCTGTATACCTGTGTATGTGTGCTTGTGACTGCGTTTTATTGTTATCGTTTTTTGGTAAGGAAAAGGAAATCAGCGTTGTTTCACCAGTGATATCATCGAATGTGCAGCCCCTGGCCCCAAGCCTCCTGACTCCACCAATTAGCCTTGTTTAGCTTTTCATTACCCCCATTGCTTGACCTGCTTCCATGCATAATAGGGTTAATCGTAATGAGATGAAATCTTCTGGTTCTGTTCATTGCTTATACAGTATGTCCTCCAGACTTCCTTCTGACGTGAGGGCGTCAGGGAATGCTGCTCATCTGCTCCACTGTGCTCCCTCTGCTGGCTTCTCCGAGGGGACGGGAAGATCACTGGCTCACACGGAAACAAGGACTGTTTGGGAAGGTGCACATACACACCCCCCCACACACCCCTAGAAAAACAGTACCAGTGAAGTGAGAGTTAGTTCTGTACCCTTTCGACCACAGAAGCGCCATCCGCATAACATTTTCTACCCAGAGTGCCATGATCCCCGGGGTATAAAAGCCTGGGGTAGGGGTGGGGGCCAGGGGGCTGGAGGAGGAGATGCCAGCTATGTTAGAGCCGAGGCTTGGTTAGAAGCATACAAGTCCCACCTCGTGAGTTTATTTCATCTCCTCTGCTTGCTGCTATCTGCTAGTTCCTAAAGGGGAGGCGGAAGGGGGCGGTGCTTTATCCTGTGAGTGTCCCCCAGCATGAGCGCAATTTGGTACAAATAAATTGGTCACATTTCTTTCCACATGTGGAACTGGGCCTGAGACTGGGTCATGGAATTAGTTAAAAGATGTGTCTGCTTCTTAGAATCGCTTGATTCACGGGAATATATGGTTATTTATTCAAAATGCATCAAGTGAAAACTGCTGAGTTGATTTTTCAAAATGAGTTAGAAAATTTAATAGAAAAAATTTAGGGAGAATTTTGAAAATGTATAATATATAAATTTTTATTTAAAAACACATTCCATTTAGTAATAAAATTGGTTCAACAGCTACTTAAACTTCTAAGTATATTTTAGCTACAAATCTAGACATTAGGAAAAATCAGGCAACTATGAAAGGTTTCCATAAATGGATGGATTACGTTAACCTAACATAAAGTGTGTCTTTGTCTTGAAGTCAGGAAAAACTGCCTTTTTCTCTGAGGTACACAAAATAAGTTTTCGCCCTTTGTGGAAAGATTAACAGAGTTAAGTCTTAGCTTCAGACTTGGAGCCATTAGGAGATTTTAAAAAAGAAGAAGAAGAAAAGGAAGGAAGGAAAGAAAAGCATGGAATAGAAGCGCCCTGTCTAATGTATAAATCAGTCTAAATTTTTAATGAAGTTTCCTAATATACTTGATCATATGGCATACAATTTAAATATACACCTCCTTACTCAAGGAGTTTCTTAGGGGAAAAAAAAACACACAACCAAAAAAGATAAAGCGAATAAAAGAAATGAGTCTATAAAAATCTGAATAAATAGGAATTTATACTTTATTTAATGCCAATCTGCTCCAAATTTTATGTTTGTTATGTGTACTCGCGTACATGTCTGGCATCGGCATTTAATGAATTGTTTTGGTATCGAAATATACTCTCTTGCCATTCAAATTCATGCAGACTCTACTTGTCCTTCAAAAAGGAAAACATCCTGTTTTGGTTAATGGGCTTAAAAAAAACAACAACAAAAGTAAATTGTGATAGCAATTAGGTTTCTCAGTGAGCATGCTCAGTGGGTCTCTCCTGGTTGCTAGGCAACCAGCTGAAGGTGTGTGGCAAGAGAGGACCCCAAATGTAAAAGCATAAGCACCTTTGGCATAGGTTTCACCTAGTCTAGAAGCCCAAGCTCATTTATCTAATTAATGGTGGGATATCCTTGGGTCACTTTGATGGCTTCCCTTTTCGCATTTTTGGGGATAGGATTGAGGGTCAGGAAGGGATAGAGTGGAGGATCCAGCGGAATGGGCTCAAGAACCATAGTGAACGTTTCCCGAAAAAGCCCTGTGCTTGACTTGGGTTGCAGGTTTGGAGTGTGCGTGTGTGACAATTTATTTTCCATCTCGAGGGTCGCAGTTAGCTCTAAACCCCTTGGGCTGCCTGGTTGGTACCTCCCAGGCACAATTTGAATCCCGCCTCGCATCAGCCTAACCCTGTCCTTTGGACCTTTATGTCTTTCAGATAGAGCCACTTTCACATCCTCGAGTCACAGAGCAGAAAGCTCCCAGTTAAACCACAGCGTTCCATTAAACGTTGCCACCCGTATTCAAAAGCCCATTTGTATACCCGAAGAAGCACTTACAGCAGTTCAGAGACCGTTGCCGTGAAGTAAAAATGAATCAACTTTTAGAAACCACACAGAACGCTCCGTCTTTGGTAAGTACAGCCCTGTCTCCATCAGCACCTCTTAAGTAGCAACCCGACCAAACACCTGGTTCGGTCCACAGTGACAGTTCACTGTCTCTCCGGTGGTAACAATTTAGAGGCATGATGCTAAACAAGATATATACATGATGTCAAATATTGGCTGCACACATCTAAGCCAATCACTTCTAAATAAATTAACCATGGCACTGCCTAATACGATCCACCTGCTTTCTTCCCTCCGTTGTTCCAGACCCTACCTGAACCCCCCTTTGATTAAATGTCAAAAGCTTGCCTTGTGCCTACAGATTTCACTGAAGGCGGATAACAGAAAGGTTCCTCCTGTGACTCCATAAAACTGAAATAAATTCCACTGGCATCTTGTAAATTTTTATTTTCTAGAATGACTGCAGGCCCCATCTGCGGCCCAGCTGTTATTAGAACGGAAAGCGTTGGCCCTTCTGCATTACAAAACAGCATAGAACAGTAATTGCCAGTGGAAGAGATTAAGTGTAGACACTAAAAATGTTTACTCGCAATGAATATGCATAACGATGGGTAGGAAACAGCACTGGAAGATTAAAAAGAGAGAAGGGTTTGTTTACAAGGCTGGGAAAAAAAAAGAGAGTGGAATGTCATTTGGCCCCGAGCCTGAAATAGGAACGAAAAACCTTTGGGCAAGGCATTAGGGAGAAAAACAGATGGTTTGTGAACCTTTTATTAGATAGAAAAATCATTAATCAAGCCCAGGCTGGAAATGGCAGGGTTTTTGGTAGTTCATATTTTAGTTTATTTTTTCTTAAAGTGACAGTATACTTTTTTTTTTTTTTTTTGTCTTTTTGGGACAGTCATCTATGGATCTTATGTCACTAGGCACTGCTTTTGTACAACATTCCACATTAAAGCCAACTTCATGTTAGGTTAGTGTGAGCCCTGATTTGTTATATGGAGAAAATTCCTCCAAAGGGTTTCACATTTCAGCACCTGTTTTGCCTGTATAGCAATTAAAAAAAAATTACAGCATGAATATTTTTTTTTCATTCATGTTCCATTCCTTTGGTTTCTGAAACTTGGGAAGAAAATAGAGAAGGGGAAACTTTTGCATGTAAGGCCTTGCTGACTAGGTTGATTTATAGCAGTTTATGCAAAATACGTAATAACAATAACAATAATTACAAATTGATTCATCTCCTGAGAGGGAGTTCACACCATTTCATTGGAAAAAGTCATCAAGAGAGTGGAAGGGTCCCCTTTGAAACTGTACTCGCCATAAAATTAATCTGTGCCCTTTGTGCTGGAAGAGGCTGCATTTTACTGTTTTTTTAAATAATGGTAGTGAAAATCTCGGGGAAGGACATGTCATTGAGAGTACAAAATCCTGGAATTAATGGTACAGAGTCCATCATCTGCTACTAGCCAGTCACAAACTCTTAAGAAGTACCCTATGGTGGAGAATTATTGTTTAAATGAAATACATGTAACAGTCAAATACTCTCATTAACATACACTGTGTGTATTTATATATACAACTATATACACAGACACTTGGGTGTGTATTATATGTTCAAGATTTGGAATGTGATTGCTGTATAAACTTCTGGAGTGGGATGGCAGGGTAGGGCAATATCAGAATAAGGATGCCTATAGCCAGACCCAGAATAAATCTTCATATCACAGTCCTGGAGTTATGCCATGGTCTACCATGTACTTGGAGCTAGTAGTGCATTTCTATTTGGTTGGCCAAAAAGCTCGTTCAGATTTTTCCATGCCATCTTATGGTAAAACCCAAACAAACTTTTTGGCCCATCCTACTTTGGGAAGCTCCTTTTCTCCCCCCTCCCCGCCCCGAATGTTTACTTATTTAGCTGTGCTGGGTCTTAGCTGTGCCAAGTGAAATCTAGTTTCCCTGATCAGGAATGGAACCTGGGCCCTCTGCATTGGTAGCATAGTCTTAGCCACTACACCTCCAGTGGACTCCCTGGAAAGCTACTCTTCAGCTTATGAAATGTGCTTGTTCCTGTTTTGTGTATTTCCTACTGAATAGGGGCTTGGATTCATCTGGATTGTTACTCTTAGACCTAAGTATCCTTAGGTCTGAGAAGTCCATGAATGTGCAGTGGGACAATTTCTTTTTAAGGAATGAGAAGGTACTTCAAAAGTATCTCATTCATGGTTTCACTCTCCTAGTAGAAAGCAGTTTCAACAACTTTATTCACTAGTAAATATCAGCAACTCATAGGGCAATCATTCTTTGGCAAAGCATGCTCATAGATAAGCCACTGGTTTCCTTCCCTTATTTCCCATGAGATGAATTTTGGAAGTCAAGGCCAAAGAACAGCTGCTACATCATCTAAATTGTCCTCTGGTCCGCACCTATCTTCAGTATTAAGGAAATGAGACCCGGTGAAATGTCACATGAAAACAAGGAGAAGAAGAGATTCTCAGACTGCGGGTCTCTGTTGTGACGTCATTACTGTGCGCCTGCTCCGATCATCCTCCTGACCATCTGAGCTGCGTTTCTTCCCTTTCCTTTGCCACCCGTTTCCTTCACGGACCTGCTTACCTTCGTCATTGTCAATAAAGAGCGCCAATGAGAAGCGAGCTCAGCAGTGCCCTTCTGCACAGATTCTCAATCAGCGCCAATCTACCACCTCAGTGTCCTGGGTTGACATTACAGAAACAGAAGTTCAAAGACATGGCTGATATCCTCCTTTTAAAAACACTTCAACGATGCAGTCAGCGATTTCTGTTTTCTGACATTCTTTTTCAAAAGAGATGCTTAAAGCAAAAAAGGTTTCCTGCCACGAAAATGACATTAATATTTCGTAAATCAAGAACGAAGATAATGTTTTGGCTGCTGCAGAGACGTTTACCTTATGTCGTTTATCTAAATGCTTTTCGATTCAAACATGACACAATTTTTGGACTGGCTGTAACCGGAAAAAACAATTCCAAGAACTTTCTTATTTCAGAGCCTGAAATTCTTTAGTATATTCCTCACCAGAATTCACTGTGGAGGATACAGCCTTTCAGCTCATTGAAAAAGACTTCCCAAATAATAAATCTTTCCCCACGATCATTTGTAAGCACTAAACCAAATAATTTACTAAAGTCAAGACGAGACTTTCAAATGAAAACTGTGTAAACATGTTTGTTAACTTTTGAGTTAACTGCATTGTTACCAGGGATAAACTATTTTCTGTATTGACTTTTGAAAGAACTGATATGTTTAAAGATCAGACATTTTGTCTAAAGTGAAAAAAGAAAACGTTTATAGATAATAAAGCCCTATCGAATGAACCTCTCTCTGCTAGTGGAAATACTAAAATCACAAAAGCAATCATGAATTTCAAAGCTTTTCACCTATTTGAAAAGTGTAAGGAGGATTGAGGTATTGCAGGCTGTGCCATAGGGTAAAAATATGATGTTCTGGTATTACACACAAACACTGTCGATTTTTTTCTTATGAGTTGCTAAAAACAAGCATTTTATCTCTGACTCTTTATCATATTTTATCTATGGTTAATGAAATTTTTTTTTCCTTCTAAAACCTTAAGGGTTTTACCAATTGATTTTGACACATTTAGATTTGGAGAAGGAAAACACACTTACAGAGCAGCTATTTCAAAACATCGAGGAGAATAACAGTTGCAAAAAGACAAAAAAAAAAAAAAAAGCATTAAGGTTCTGCCATAAACCATTCAACAGCAAACGGAAGACTACAATTAAGGCCAAGCTGCTTCTCCAGGGAATGCTGAAGAACAATTTCTTTTCCGACTGTGGATAGGATTGAAGAACTGCCCACAGAGTTCCCAAGTCCTGGACTAATAACTTCCTGCAGGAGATGAGCCCCCTTGAAGCTGTGAGGGGCTGAAGGTGGCTGTGGCTGCCGGGAGGAGGGAGAGGGCCAGGGTCTGGAAAAAGAAGGCACCACGGTTGTTGGAGGAAGAGTAGCTAGGATCGCTATGCGTTAGCTGTAGCACATCATTAATAACGATGATCAAAAGAAAGAGGAGATCTTAACAGCTGCATTAAATTATTATGGAAATTGGCATTTTCAAATGGATTCAGGGTGAAACAAAAACAAAAGAGCAGCTATGGATGGGATGGGTCACGTTGGGAGGCCACAGAATAGTTCACAGAGGTGGAGGAACTGTGATCGAGCAGATCCTTCTCTTCTTTGGCTTTTCCTTACATTGATAGAATTTACAGAAAAGATGGTCTTCCCCACAGCAACTGAATGAAGAAAGCTGCTTCAATGAGATTGTGTTCTCTGGAAGGCATAAGAGATAGTCAATACTATAAAACTATGTAAATATCCTAACTAGAAGACCTGGATGAGAGACTGCCGCAATCTATAACTTTAACAATAATTAAATATTGCTAAACCTTAGTTTTGAAATAAAGAATTTTTTCAGGGAAGCAAAAGATTTTGACACAATCTGACTTCGATGTAAATATTCTGTATTAATAATAAAAAAAATAAAGTACATGTGAGGAGCTGCTCTGTCCTATCCCAAGAAAAGGAAATGATAAGAAAAAGTAATTTGGAGTTGCAGGACATTGGAATCGTTGATTTTGAAGGTGTTTTCTAAGTCCTGTACTTTTTCTCTCAAGAATTATTAATCCATTAATCCTTTTTTATGTAGATATAAAAAGTCATGGTTTAAGGATTTTACTGAAGTTATACAATTCTCAGAGTATCTGATGAAAAGGTGAAAAACGGTCAGACAATGAGGTGGATGTTTTTCTCTGCAGACCTGAGAGTCAGAGACTGGCTGTATGTTCTCCTTGCTGTGTGGAAGTTTTGGTTCCTGGTGTAGATCTAACCTGGACCTCTTTCATTACAACAGAGGAACTATGAAAGGTCTCTTTCTCAAAACTTTAGAATGAGGGACAAATGCTTGGTAATTGGTTACTAGTACCACAGGCAAAACGAAATCCTCCATGAAACACTTGAAACTTATACCTCAACCAAGAAAAACACTGCAGGTCAGTTAAACTTTTGTTCTGGAGGTCAGTAGTATACATGGGGTTTCTTTTATACCTTGCTACAGACTTCAGAAGAACATCAGTTGACAGAAGGTAAGGAATATTTTTAATTTGATGGCCTTGGACGTTGTGATTGTTTGGGAAGATGAAGCCTCATCCAGTTGTATTTTTGGCAGTAGTCGTGTCCACTTTGGATGCACCCATGTTCTTTGGCTCTGCTGAGTGCAGTCTCTCAATTGCAAATATACCTTCTGGACTATTAGAGGGAAAGCCTTCCCGGGAACTTTCCCAAGAGCCAGCTGCCATCATGGTAGTTGGGACTTCTGGCTATCACAGTGTTATCTCTGGACAGGAAGAGAGCCACCCTCAATTGCCTAATGTGTTGCCTCTTGGTTGTTCTCTGATTCCTGAGTGTTTTTGACTTACAAGCCAGTAAGGACCTCCATAGCCACAATGAGCTCAAGAATCCAGTATTTTTGTGGGTCTCTAAGTTTTATTTTGCAAGTGTGCATGAGCAGAGTTTTGATAAACACTTACCTCCTTATCACTTTTCAGTCCTGGTCACATATTGAAAATTATCTGCAGATTTACATTTTAGAAAATGTACCAGGGCTTCCAGGTGGCACAGAGGTAAAGAATCTGCCTGCCAATGCAGGAGACACAAGAGATGCAAGTTTGATCCCTCGGTCAGGAAGATCCCCTGGAGAAGGAAATGGCAACTCACTCCAGTTATTCTTGCTTGGAAAATTCCAAGGACAGAGGAGCCTGGTGGGCTACACTCCATGGGTTGCGAAGAGTCAGACACAACTGAGCATATACACACACATCAGATGTTGGAACCTCCAACCACCTGAGTGAAAATCTGGAGTCGAAGCCCATGCTTCTGCATTTTAATAAAGCTTTAATGGTAATTCCAATACACGGCCAGATTTGAGAACTCTACCCTATATGGGCTCATGAACCAGATCATATATACGACCTTAAAACATTGGAAGGTGAAATGTTTTTGGTTCTGTTACTTGCCAGTTGACTGTGAAACACTCACACAGTAAATGATATACCATGAGTCTGAAAGAATGCATATACTTCAAGGAGTGCTCATGCTCTGAGAATAATTTAAAGATCTAGTCATTTCAAGCTCCTGGAACACGGGCATCATTGTCATCAGGGTATAGATGAATATTTAGCAGATATAATGGGAATATCCCAAATGGGCTTTGTAATATCCAAACAGCTTTGCCCTGTTGCATCTGTTTGCTGGATTTATCTCAGCCTGAAGACTTAGCAGGTGCTTTCTCCACCTCAGCTTCCTCATCATCAATGGTGCTTTTGTCTCCAAGGAATGATTTGAGACCAGAGAACTGCCAGGCTGTGGAACTAACAGCAATATAGCCCTTTAAAAATACTATATGCACCTTCGGGTCCAAATGTCTTTCATTCATATTCTGCAAGAGGCTGCATTTCCCTTCCAAGAAAGACTTCTGATTTTTTTAAAAAATATGTTTACAGAGTGGGAAAAAATGTGGAAAGATAAGGTCTTCTGGGGGGAGTAGATCATCCCTGAGAATGACTTGGAATGAGTTTTCCTGATGAGTTATGGGAGCATGAACACATATCCTGTTTTCCTTCTCAATTCAGAGAGGTTTTCACAGAGATGCCTGTTTGCTCTAGCCCATTCATTCTGTTTGCACTTCTTTATCGAAGACATCTGAAAGGAAACATTGGCTCGGAGGTTCAATCCCAGGTGTGATGAGGATTTCTGGAAAGACAGCTCTTGTTGAATGTTATTACTGTCCGCTTTTCAGTTTTCCTTTCTAAGGAATTCCAAAGTGAGTGAGCCACTCCCCATATCCCAGATGTTGTTGTAAACCAGAATTTTGGAACATTCGAATGAAAATGCAATCCCCTAAAGTTCAGCTGAGTCCCAGCTTCTCCAACCAAACAGGGACAAAAAAGTATTTGTGCAACGGCTCACATGACTTCCTCAGCATGCTGCATCCTTGGCTGAGTGACTCAGGCCTAGTCGAACTGACGCACCTCACTGTCAACTTTAGAGCCGGCAAACTCAAGGATGCTAGAATCGAGGCCCTGGTTCATTGTTTCTTTTGAGAGACTAAAGTTCTGGAAACATCTTTCCATGTTCATTTTTTTTTTCCCCATGTTGATTTTTATAAGACCTCTAAACAATCTTTTTTTTAAAAAAAAACAAAAAACAAAACAGAAGTGGATAAAAATTTCATTTGTTGAAAAGTTTCCTATGTAGTGTTGGCAATCATTTCAGCAGGACTAGTATTCTGAAGAACATGTCTTAGGGGATGAATCTTATTTGTCATTATTATCTTGTCCGGACTGAAGCAGATCGTTTTGGGAAATGTCAATATCCATGGTTTAAAAACAGTCAAGAGACAGGCCAACATATATATTTAATAAAAAATGCTTTCGAAGGTTTACATACCATCTTGAATGTTCAGTTTTAACATATACAAATTTCAGTTTTCCACTCCACTCTCTGCCTACCATTCACCTGTGTTTGTCTAATAGAAACCAGTCAGTGCAGCTCTGGTTACACATCTGTTTCATGCATGTGCGATTACAAGCCGTTTTAGCAACTAGTAAAACTACAGGTGTCTGGGTTTTAATGTAACCATTTTAAAAGAGCAGTTCATGGGCCTCTGATTATTATTTTTTATGGCTGGCTATGTTCCTACCATATAGACTGCCAGCTCAAGGGTTAAATGTAAGTCTATTGTTTTCTCATTCTGGAAGGATCTCTGAAATCATTCATAAATTAATTTCTTAAACTTGGAATCCAAACGGCCAAATACAGCTTTTGTATTCTGCACAGACAGCCTGTACTTCTGTGTCTATATGTCTCCAGTGACAAAATAATTAACCGAATTTTGAATGCTGGAGGCTAACATCATTAAGTATATGTATCTGTTTGGCTTGCTTACTTGCTTACTGTATCATAAGATCACACTTACCATCAGATCACTTGGAGAAATTATGTGGACACATGTTCTTGTAACAGTTTTAGAATGTCTGTCGGTGTACGCTTACCATCAGTTTGTGTGTTAGTCACTGTCTTCTGTCTGACTCTTAGCGACCTCATGGACTGTAGCCCGCCAGGCTCCTCTGTCCATGGGATTCTCCAGGCAAGAATACTGGAGTAGGTTGCCATTTCCTTCTCCAGGGGATCTTCCCAACCCGGGGATCAAGACTGGGTCTCCCACATTGCAGGCAGACTCTTTACGGTTTAAGCGACCATGGAAACCATCAGTTTGGTTCTTTATAAATGAAAATTTTGACTTAGAGATTCTTCACTTTTACCTTTCATCATCTGAGTGTAACTGGAAGATCTAAGAGTTCCAGAACTATTCTAACAACTCCTGAAGTTAATCATTTCTACTCAAATACTCCAAGAACAAATTCATCTCTTTGAAGCAAAAGATGGGTGTGGAAGAATTGTAAGTGGAGAAAACTTGTTTGCAGATTAATTTAATTAGATTAAATTAGCCCTTAAAATTTTTAAGAATCCTGTCTAGTTTCACAAAACTCAGCACACATTGGAGGAGGGGCAAGTCAAAATCAATTACAAATATGACTTTGCTGCATAGTAATAGAGACAGGTCACGCTGCTATATTTAAGGCGCTAGTGACATTTCTATTACAAATATAAGCATTATTTTCCTGGGATTTATTGCTCAGGCATAACCATTTTTAGACAGGATCATTTATGAAAATCTAGTGCTTGGCTCCCAAACCAGATATTTTTATTTACTTCTTTTAAAATAATAAACAGATTTTAAAAGTTCTGGATGAATGAAAACAAATTAATAGTTATAATTGGGAAAGTTTGCTTTGTTAAATAAAGTTCGGCCACTTCACATAAGTGTTAGAGACTGCAGTTAATTTCTCGGTAATATATTTTCATTTGCCCTTTAACCATAACAGCATGATGAGGTTTCTGTGGCAGAGATGGAACCTAGGATTAATGGCACCCCAAACATTCTAATCCTCTGTATGCTAATTAGTTACTCAAATTAGAGAGAGAGAAATTTCTTTCTATTTTATGACAGCTTTAAAACACAAAGTAAAGACAAATTTTCTAGAATATGTGAGAATTTGACTCTGGGATTAGTTTGAATAATATTTTAAATATGTCAAGATACCTTAACATGTTTAAGTATTTTAAAAATAAAAATCCTTAATTAAAATCCTCAATAGTGACAGTTGTCTTCTAGAGAAAGTCATCATTTTTAAGGTGCTCCAAAAATCTGTTCCCTGCTTACCTTTTCCATGTCAGCTTTCACTGCTTCTCTCTATGAACCCTCCTCTGCAGCCGACTGTGACTCCTAGCTGGTTCCCAGACACATCTGACCTCCCTGAAATTTTGCTTTTCGTCATAACCCATCTTTATTCAAGCCTCTTTCATTCTCCTAGGCCCAGTTCAAACACCACCAACTCCAAAAATGTTTTCTGAAGTCATTTCTTCTCTACGAACACTGAAAATGTTTGGTTTGTCCATCAACAGAGGAATAGATAAAGAAGATAAAAAAATATGTGATAAACACACAGGTGTATACATGAGTGGGCTTCTCTGGCGGCTCAGATGGTGAAGAATTCGCCTGCAATGCAGGAGACCTGGGTTTGATCCCTGGGTCGGGAAGATATCCTGAAGAAGGGAATGGCTACTCACTCCAGTATTCTTGCCTGGAGAGTTCCATGGACAGAGGAGCCTGGCAGGCTACAGTCCATGGGTTGCAAAGAGTTGGACACTACAGAGTGACTAATACTTTCACTTTTTTCGTATATATGTATATATATAAATGCAATGGAATATTACTCAGCCATAAAAAAGTAAATCTTTGCCATTTGCAACAACATGGATGGACCTGGAGGATATTATGCTTAGTGAACTAAGTCAGACAGAGAAAGACAAATACTGTATGTTTTCACTTACATGTAGAAACTAAACAGTAAAACAAATGAGTATAACATAATGGAAATAGACTCATAGACACAGAGAACAAGCTTATGGTTATGAGTGGGGAGAAGGTAAGGGTAAGAGCAACATAGAGGAAGGGATTTAAGAGGTACAAACTACTAGTTATAATATAAAGAAGATACAAGGATATAAGTACAGCACAGGGAATATAACCAGTATTTTATAATAATTTTAAATGGAATATAAGCTATAAAATATTGAGCCACTATGTTGTACAACTGAAGCTAATATAATATTTCAAGTCAACTATACTTCAATTAAAAATATTTGGCTTTTACAATCATTATGAATATATACATTATCCATGTTCTATATACTAAAGAGGAGCTTAGTCAAGGTTTGATCACATAAACAGATAAATGAATAAATACCTACTATGTTTGGTCTTATGCTTTTTATTCAGTTCAGTTCAGTCGCTCAGTCGTGTCTGACTCTTTGCGACCCCATGAATCGCAGCACGCCAGGCCTCCCTGTCCATCACCAGCTCCCAAAGTTTACTCAAACTCATGCCCATCGAGTCGGTGATGCCATCCAACCATCTCATCCTCTGTCGCCCCCTTCTCCTCCTGCCCCCAATCCCTCCCAGCATCAGGGTCTTTTCCAATGAGTCAACTCTTCGCATGAGGTGGCCAAAGTATTGGAGTTTCAGCTTCAGCATCAGTCCTTCCAATGAACACCCAGGACTGATCTCCTTTAGGATGGACTGGTTGGATCTCCTTCCGCTCCAAGAGACTCTCAAGAGTCTTCTCCAACACCACAGTTCAAAAGCATCAATTCTTCAGTGCTCAGCTTTCTTCACAGTCCAACTCTCACATCCATACATGACCACTGGAAAAACCATATTAGGGTCATGCAATAGATAAGAGTATGACATAGAAATATGTTAATATAAATATATAATATTTATGTTAATACTATATTTTTAGGAAATCTTAGCCCATCCAAAAGTAAGTAACATTTTCAAAAAGAGCAAAATGGAAACAAATGTGATTTGCTCTAGGTCAGGCTCTTATTCATCAAACCTAAAAATACTAACCTTGTGCTTTCCAATGCGATGGATCTGAAATGTCATATTTGTCCACCCGCTGCCCTTCCTGCCCGTATGAAGCCTGCACCGTCCCTTGACGGCAAAACGTTTCCAAACAGGCTTCTTTGATTCCAGCTTTATCCATCCTTCACGGATGTCATGGCTGTCAGACTGAACTTCTGACACAAAAGACAAGAGGATGTCAGTCCCCTGCTCAGAGCTCTCTGCCGGCTCACAGACAAGCTTCTGAAGGTCCACCTGTGAAGCTTAGATCCCTGACACGGCCATTCGGTGTCTCAAACATCTGTTTTCAGTATGCCTCCCCCAACCCCTCTCCTCTCGCCTCCCACCCCATGCCCTACGCTCAGTCTCATGAGAAACTTCACCTCACCTTGAAAATGCCACTGTACATCCTTCCTATGGACTGGAGCATTCTTCCTCCCGTTCTGACTGTCCATTGCTTCCTACTGTTCTAGGCTTAACTCTAGTGCTCCAGTGTCTGCTAAGCCTTCTCTGATCCTTCCGGTCAGAATGGGGGTGCATTTCATTTGTTATTCACCTATATTTCCCTGTGCCTAATCCTACAATGAGTTACTTGCAGTTTCAGCCCTACCAGATTACATGTCTATTTCCCGAGAACAAGAACCATGTCACCATCACGTTTGCACCTCTTTCATCAACAGTACCTTCTCACTTTGCTTTGCAGGCAGTGCTTGCAGCCTCGTGAGGAATCGCGTCTTTGGGATGTGTGAAAGTGAAAGTGTTAGCAGCCCAGTTGTGTCCAACTCTTTGCAACCCTATGCACTGTAGCCCACCAGGCTCCTCTGTCCATGGAATTCTCCAGGCAAGAATACTGGAGTGGGTTGCCATTTCCTTCTCCAGGGCATCTTCCTGACCCAGGGATTGAACCCAGGTTTCCTGCATTGCAGACAGATTTGGATGTATAATACACTACAATGAGAATTGTATTCTTAGAATAAATAAATAACTTTAGAGAATTCTGATTAGCAGTCATAAGTTAATAATGGATTTAATTGCTGAAGCATTGAATGGTTGGTGGTTTTAAGTGAATTATCTCGATATAAGTTGTTTTCCTGTATCAAATATATTGATAAATAAGAAAAAATTTTGGTATTTAACCTCAAATCCTTTTTTGAAATCTAGGACAGTTTGAAATTGAATTATCTCTGTATGGATAAGTATAATAATAATGCCTTCAGTGTTGGTACATTTATTTAAGTTTGGAAAGTCAGGTGGAATATAATAATACCTATGGAGTGAGTGATGACCTCATTCTCCATGGCAATAATCTGCCTTTCAGAAAAAGTCAAACAAACTCCTTTATTTATTTTTTATTAACCTTTTTATTTTGAAACAAGCTCCTTTTGTACAGAACAAAAGTAGTCTTGAGTTTAACTTTGCTGGTTGTCTGGACTATAAAAATGAAAGTATAAGCCAAGTCACTAAATGAAAAGAAACAGGGGGTGTCTTTCATTTGGAAAAGAAATTGTAAAACAGCTCACACCAGGCATTTATTCATTTTTATATTTCATGCATTTTAAGAGTTGTTATTGCAACTATAATATTTTAAATACTTAATTTTGGGGTGTGTGTGTGTGTATGTGACTAAGGCTAAGATTCTAAGTTGTAGGATGGGGTGGTTCCTTCTCAAGATGCAAGAGCTCCAAGCACTTTTACATATAGGGTCTTACTCTATATGTAGACATTTATAATTCCTTAAGAAAATATTCTAGCACATGTCTGTTATCAGATTCCTACAAAGGGCAAGTGAACATTGTCCGTTGGCTGGAGATAAGCGGAGTTCTCTAATGACTGTGGAGGTGAAGGTGGAAGATTATTTTAACATGATAATCCTGGAAATTCTGCATTATGGCATTTGGCAGTATGAAATCACGCTCAATTTACCTTGCAGATAATAATACAAAATCCAGAGAATGAAAATAACGTCTCTAGACAGGGGCCAGTCTGGACTAAGACTTGTACTTTTCTCAATGCTTGTTTTTTTTATCACCAGCTCATTCTTCTTACCATTATAGATTTGGGAGTTTTCATCCTTGGTAAACATTGTGATCCATCCCTTTAATTTATTTTGTTCCCTTCTGAGCTTGGCAGTAAGTTGGAGGTAAGCACAGCTGCATGACTGCTGAGCATGCTTCCAGATGCTTTCAGATGGAGACAGAAGCTCTTTTATCCTGCAAGCTCCAGCTGAATCAGGAGGCCAGAGGCCATGACTACCTGTACACATTTTCTTTAACGTATCCAGCCAGCTTTGCTGACAGAATTGTATGGTTCCACATGTCTTAAGTCAAGAGAGACTTATTTAGCTAGGGATTCCTGGTAAAGTGTGTCATTTTGAAAGCATTCATGAAGCTCCATAAATGAGTCAACTAGACTTAATTGAAAAGAAGATTTTGCTTTGTATGCTCCCTTTAACGGTACTGTAATGACAGAAACATCCTGTGTGGGGCTGGTCAGTATGGTAGCCACTAGCAGCATGTGACTACTGAGCACTTGAAATGTGGCTTGTGTGACTGGAGGAAATGAATTTTAAATTTTAATTTAATTTAAATATTTGCATGTGATCAGCAGCTGCCATAGTTGACAGAGCAGCTCTATAATAATATGTGATTGAAATACAGGAAGAAAAGTTTTATAGTTTTCAGTTATTGCCCATTTCTTTATATTCAATGACTGATATATCTTCTAATTGATATATCACTATAAGGGGTGAGTAACAAAGATCTGTGTGATAATATGGCTTCATTGAAACTATGGTGCTGCTGTGAAATAATGGACCTGCTTGCAACATTTCTATGTTATAGAATCAAAGCGTGCCTTCGAGAGCTAGAAGATCTGGAGGCAGAGGACTTACCTTTCAATTTGGCCCTATTTTCTGAGTTCAGTTCAGTTCAGTTCAGTTGCTCAGTTGTGTCTGACTCTGCGACCCCATGGACTGCAGCAAGCCAGGCCTCCCTGTCCATCATCAACTCCTGGAGCTTGCTCACACTCATGTCCATTGAGTTGGTGATGCCATCCAACCATCTATCCTCTGACATCCCCTTCTCCTCCCACCTTTGATCTTTCCCAGCATCAGGGTCTTTTCAGATGAGTCAGTTCTTTGCATGAGGTGGCCAAAGTATTGGAGTTTCAACTTCAGCATCAGTCCTTCCCATGAATACTCAGGACTGATTTCCTTTAGGATGGACTGGTTGGATCTCCTTGTAGTCCAAGGGACTCTCAAGAGTCTTCTCCAACACCACAGTTCAAAAGCATGAATTCTTCTGCGCTCAGTTTTCCATATAGTCCAACTCTCACATCCATACTTGACTACTGGAAAAACCGTAACTTTGACTAGATGGATCTTTGTTGACAGAGTAATGTCTCTGCTTTTTAATATGCTGTCTAGATTGGTCATAGCTTTTCTTCCAAGGAGCAAGTGTCTTTTAATTTCATGGCTGCAGTCAACCATTTTCTGAGTTATCTTGGGCAATTAATATTTGTTTTTTTTTTTTTCCTTTTATAACCATCTTGCTTTCATTTTCCATTCCTCTCTGTATCAATTAGCTACTACCCCATTAATGCTGTATAAAAAAACACCTGAAAGTCAGTGGTTTAATATAATAATTGTTCTTGTCTGTGTACATGAATTTGCTTCTAGAGGTGTTTAGTAGATCTAGGCTAACCTCAGTTGGTGTTGGCAGCAAGCTGCAGGTTAGTTCAGGTCTGTTCCATGTCTCTTTCATATTCCTAGTCCCTATGGCAATAAATATGTATATACTGATTTATCTATCTATATCTATATATTTCTCCTCTTGAGAGAGTTTGGGAAATCATTCTCTTTCTTTTTAGTGAATGAAGAAGCAAGTTGTCCTAGTTGCTGCTGGGAGGTATTCTGCAACTGGGTCAAAGAGAGGCTGAGCTGTGAGAATGACAGGGAGAAAACTGCAGTCCTGACAGGGGTCTCCCCAAACCTGCTCTACCTGTTAACTTTCAATGATGTGATTTATTCATTGTTCCGATCATTTAAGCCTCTTTGAGTTAGCTTGTGAGTCTTCATTTTCATTTAATTATGCATGCTATTTAACTTCCTCCTTCCTTATTAATTTGTTCACTCGTTCATTTGTTCATTTAATATGATCACATGAAGGTCACTGAAGTGCATAGTTCTCACTAGTCTTTAGGAAAGATGCAAGATGAATTTAAGAAGCAAAAGGACAGTCGTTTGGGGATAAAACTGCAAAGTAAAATTATGCTTTAACAAAATCCTTTATTTCAAACACTTGGCAGCTGCAGGGGGAATTAAAAAAACAGATAACCAAAATGACATAGCTAGGTACAAAAATGAGTAAACATCTCTATGGATCACGAATGAAACAGAAACACCAATGTGAGCAGGGGTGAAGGTGTAGATCTGACAGATTCCAGCTCTGGCAGCTTGGAGCGGCTGCACTGTCTGCACCAGGGCAGATGGCAGACCTAGCCACACTTACAGCTTGAAGCCAGGACGGAGGTGGGCCAGCCACCTCCTCACTTGAGGCTGAAGAAAAGTTATTGCTGACTCACTGTCTGAAGCCGTAGCTTTATAGGACTCAGTGGGCCCAGGCAGACAAGCAGACAGAAAACACCGCCTCAAAACAAGGAACTGAGCCAACCCACCTGATGACTGGATTTGTGGTATCTCTCAAATCAAGAAGGAGCAGGAGAGAAATCCACTGTTGCATAAACTGGATGTTGACTGCTCACTCTTAACAATTACAGACTGGAAGGGAGAACCCAGGAAAAGAGATGAAAACAGAGAGAGAATAGAAAAATTCTACAGACAAATATCCTAAACAAGAGAAGGATGATGCTAAACAAAATAATCAATAAAATCAAGAAACAGAATAGAAATGAACTTAATGGTATAGTCAGAAAAAGACTAAAATGAGAATGTTTAGAATGCTTAAAGAGATAACATAAAACATTTTGCTCATTAAAAAGAAAAAGATTATGAAACAAAGGCAGCCAGAGTTAAAACAGGGACAGAAAGATAAGAAAAAAATTGAGATCATAGTAATAAAAGTAGAGCTATTGAAATAAAAATAGAATAAATGTGATAATATCTAGAAATGAACAATTGGTATCTTAGATTATATTACTAAACAATAAGCCATGTCTCAGGACCAAAGTTTTTAAGAGACTCATGTATCATGTCTTTGTTTATTTCAGAGCATAGAGAAGGACAAAATTACTATAACTTTGGTAAAAACTTTAGAAGGAGAGTTAAAGAAAGAAATATAGATTAATAATACTTACCTAATTGCATGCATCCTGAATAGAATAACAAATTATCTCTCTAGTATACTTTAGAAAGCATGAACAAGTAGAGTTTACTGCAAGCATGTAAGAATAATTTAACTTTGGAAAATGTACTAATGTATTTCAGATTAGCTGATGAATGAGAAAAAATGTGGTTATTCATTTATCTGTCCATGGATACTTAGGCTGTTTCCATGTTTTGGCTATTATAAATAAGACTGCAGTGGACATGGGGGTGTAGATATCTTTTCAAACTGTTGGTTTTGTTATCTTTGAATAAATTTCCAGAAGTGGAATTGTTGGGTCATAAGACAGTTCAACTTTTAATTTTTTGAGGAACCTTCATGTTATTTTCCATTGTGGTTATACCAATTTACATTCCTACCAACAGTACACAAGAGTTTGCTTTTATCAATAGCCTCTCCAACCCTTGTTATTTCTTGACTTTTGATAATAGCCATTCTAACAGGTGTGAAGTGATATTTCATTTGTGGTTTGAATTGCATTTGCGTGGTGATTAGTGATACTGAGCACCTTTTTCATATATCTATTATCTGTGTTTGTATCTTCTTTAGAAAAATGTCTATTCAAGTCCTCTGCCCAGTTTATTCTATTGAATTCATTTTTTTCTACTGAGTTGTATGAGTTGTTTACATATTTTTGACATTAAATCTTTTGTTGTAAACCTAACTCCAATATTTTATGTCAATAATTTGTTGTTGTTCAGTCACTAAGTCGTGTCTGACTCTTTGCAACCACCAGGGACTGTACACAGCAGACTCTTCTGTCCTCCACTGTCTCCCAGAGTTTGCTCAAATTCATGTCCATTGACTCAGTGATGCTATCTAATCATCTCATCCTCTGCCATTCCCTTCTCCTTTTGCCTTCTTCAGTCTTTCCCAGCATCAGGGCCTTTTCCAATAAGTCACCTCTTTGCATCATGTGGCCAACATGTAGGAGCTTCAGCTTCAGCATTAGTCCTTCCAATTAATATTCAGGGTTGATTTCCCTTAGGATCGACTGGTTTGATATCCTTACAGTCCAAGGAACTCTCAAGAGTTTTCTCCAGCACCACAGTTTGAAAGCATCAATTCTTTGGTGCTCAGCTTTCTTTATGGACCAGCTCTCACATCTACTATTATATGATGTGACTATTATACATGACTATTGCAAAAACCATGCTGCTTAGTTGCTCAGTCCTGTCCAATGTTTTGCAACCTCAGGGACTGTAGCCTACCAGGCTCCTCTATCCATGGGATTCTCCAGGCAAGAATACTCGAGTGGGTTGCCAGTCCCTTCTCCAGGACTGGGAAAACCACAGCTTTGACTATATGGACTTTTGTCTACAAAGTAGTGTCTCTGCTTTTTAATATGATGTCTAGATTTGTCATAGCTTTCCTTCCAAGGAGCAAGTATCTTTTAATTTCACGGCTAAAGTCACCATCTGTAGTGATTTTGGAGCCCAAGAAAATAAATCTGTCACTCTTTCCACTTCTTTTTCCACTTCTGTTTGTCATGAAATGATGGGGCCGGATGCCCCAATCTTACTTTTGTAATGTTGAGTTTCTAGCCAGCTTTTTCACTCTCCTCTTTCACCTTCATCAAGAGGCTCTTTAGTTTCTCTTCATTTTCTGCCATTAGAGTGATATCATCTGCATATCTGAGGTTGTTGATATTTCTCCTGGCAATCTTGATTCCAGCTTGTGCTTCATCCAGCCCAGCGTTTCTCATGATGTACTCTGCATATAAGTTAAATAAGCAGGGTGACAATATACAGCCTTGATGTACTCCTTTCCCAATTTTGAACCAGTCAGTTGTTCCATGTCTGGTTCTAACTGTTGCTTCTTGAACCTGCATACAGGTGTCTCAGGAGACAAATAAGGTGGTCTGGTACTCTTGTCTCTTTAAGAATTTTCCACAGTTGGTTGTGATCCACACAATCAAAGGCTTTCTCGTAGTCAGTGAAGAGAAGTAGATGTTTTTCTGAAGCTCTGTTGCTTTCTGCATGATTCAGCTAATATTGGCAGTTTGGTCTCTGGTTCCTCTGCCTCTTTGAAACCCAGCTTGTACATCTTAATTTTAAAAAGAGTGTAGTTATCTTAATAGAGGTAGATAAAAGTGGTGAAACTCTATGTTCATTTATGATTAAAAAACAAGAACAAAATACAAAACTCACAGTAAATTAGAAATAGAAGTAAAATTTTTAAACCTGAAAAAAGAAATATGAGAAACTTTGAAAAAACATCACGTATCTGTGAATCATTAATGAAAATCCAGTTTGGTCAGAAAAAAGACAAGAATGGATTCCTGTTATTAATACTCTGCAGTATTTTACCTGCAACCTTACCAGCGCAACAAGAAAAGCAAAACCAAATGTACACAATGCCTCAGCAGGTAAAGACTCTGCCTGCAGTGTGGGAGACACGGAAGACTTGGGTTTGATCCCTGGGTTGGGAAGATTCCCTGGAGGAGGAAAATAGCAACTTACTCCAGTATTGTTACCTGAGAAATTCCTTGGACAGAAGAGCCTGGCAGGCTATAGTCCAAAGGGTCAGAAAGAGTGGAACACACCTGAGTGACTAAGCACTCAGAAAGAGACGAAATGGTTCTGTGTGGAAAAATAAAGAATCTCTGTAGAACAGTTATTAGAATTAATAGAAGAGTTTAGAAAGGCTGCTGATTCAGGGATGTCCATATGCCAAGACTGAATACTGTTTCTCTTCAATGAAATAACCAGTTAAAATATAATTAAGATGTTTCAAGTAGTAAAAAGATACACTAAGGTGCATAGAAGTTAATTTAATAAAAAATGAGCAAGATTTTTGTGGAGTGCCTTATTAAAGTAAAAAAGAATGTCAGAATAAAAAGATAAGCCATTATTTTGGTTGAAAAAGTTTAAAATTGTAAAGATATTAATTCTTATCTCCATGGCTAAACTGTGAATTAATGCTATTTCAATAAAAGCAGTTATCATATAACTCAAAAACTGTTACTAAAACACAACGAGTCAAGAAAAATTAGTTTGATTCTTAAAAATAATAAAGTAGTGGAATAAGCCGTTTTAGCTCAACAAATGAAGCTGGAAGAGTTGGTTCCCCAAATTCCAGGGATATTAAGGATCTAAATGTTACTGCAAAAACAATACTTCCAGAAAAGATATAATAAAATATCTTGGTTGGTGAAGATATCTTCTTTAAATAAGATGCAAAAAGTAACAATCATAAGGGAAAAGATTTATGACTATCAATGCACTAAAATTTTGGATTATTATAAACCAAAAAACAAAGGAATGTTCAACAACGACAACAAAAACCAAACAACTGAACAGTGGAAGAATATATTTACAGTCAACAACTAATAGAAAACTACTAGACAGGAAGTACAAGTTCTTACAAATCTTTAAGAGAAAATCTAATATAAAAACAGGCAAAAGAAGTGAACGATCGATTCAAAAATCAGTATCCAAATGGCCAATACATTCATGTTTATATGATCACAGGGACTGTTGATAGAAAATTTTAAACCAGTTGGATCATTAAAAATGATTAGCAAGTAAGTGAAGTAACAAGAATTTTCAGAATGTATCAAAGCCACCTTTGAAAGAAATTTGTCACTAGCTTAGCTGGTAAAGAATCTGCCTGCAATGCAGGAGACCCCGGTTCGATTCCTGGGCTGGGAAGATGCCCTGGAGAAGGGGTAGGCTACCCACTCCAGTATTCTTTTGCTTCCCTAGTGGCTCAGTGGTAAAGAATCTGCCTATAATGTGGGAGACCTGGGTTTGATCCCTGGATTTGGAAGATCTCCTGGAGGAGAACATGGCAACCCACTCCAGTATTCTTGCCTGGAGAACCCCCATGGATAGAGGAGTCTGGTGGGCTACAGTACATGGGGTCACAAAGAGTCGGACATGACTGAGCAACTAAATGCAATACAGCACAGCACAGTAAAGTTGAAGATATCTGACCCATCTCAACATTTGTGTATCACAGGAACTGTCATACTTGTGCATAAGGAGACGTGTATCAGAATGTTAATGCGGTATGTCACGATCTGCCACAGGGAAAATGGTTTTAACATTTGGTGTATTTATGCAAAAGAAGGCTTTGTAGCTCTTACAATGAATGTATATTTAATAATTAAATTTCAAAAGTATTTTAAACAGCAAATGAAATAAATATAGGATAATATGTACAGTATGATACCATTTATGTAAAGTTTGACATCATGCACAGAAAAACTCTTTATTATGAACATTTATGCATGAAAATGGTAAACACTAGATTAGGGGTTATGTAGATTCATTTTAGTAGTCTCTCAGGGAAGGAAATAGTAAAGTGGAATAGAGACATATTATCTATGCATTAAAGATTATTTATTATAATACATTAGCTCTTAAAAATCAGAAGTAAGTGTTGCAAAAATGTTAAGATTTGACAGAGCTAGTAGAGGGAAGGGATACATGGAGTTCTTTAGTTAATGCTCCTGTTTTTTCTCTTTGATATATTTCATGGAGAAATCGAAGAGCGGATGAGTGTGGGATTTTGAAGATGGAGTGATGATTATGGATTTATGACAGATGAAGAAAACATTTTATTTTCACTAGTTAACTAGTTCAAACTGTGACAGACAACAAGGTTTCTGATAGGGTTATTATTTCCCTTCCTGAGTGAGCTTTTCAATATCCTCTCCCTGTCCATCACCTCCAACCACTTTCAGCTCAATATACACTTCTGGATTCAGACGAGTGGGGAAGAAGAACAGCAGTATCTCAGGCATACACTCTTTATCGGGAGGGGTGTGTGTGACTGGAATTCTCTTGTCAAGATTATAGAAACAAAAGACTTTTTGTCGGATGATCTGTGGCTTTGGGAGGTCATGGAGATCTGTGGCTTCCAACTGGTTCAGAGAGGTAGTTAATAGGCATAAACAAATTTACCCCAATATTTTCAATAGCCTAACAGTAATTGAGCAGTTACCCAAGCCGACTCCCAAGGCTCCTAATGTTTCTTTTCTTTTTTAAACTTTTGCATGAAATGTGTCAATGATGTATGGTTTTGTTAGCTACTCCTTACTGTTAAAGTCCTCTCATAGAGTCTAATAACATTATCAGAACGTTTGAGCATCTTAGGGAAAATTAATGGAAGAACCCAGAAGCTTAAGTAGGAAAGATCTGGAAATACAGGTTTGTATCAGTGTCTCTAAGATTAAAAAAAAGAGAAATTTCGTGATGTATTCAGGTCTATTCAGTCAGATACAGCAGAGGCAAGGCTTAAGCCTGGACCTTCTCACGGTCTGTTCAAGCATTCTTCCCATGGACTGCGGTCCTTTCTCTCCAGTGTGTCCCACGTTAGGTTCAGGCTCTAACTCACTTGAAAGCCATAGGCAGGTTGAACTAATTCCAGAAGCGAGGTTAATGTGTTGCAGTAGCACACTAGCGATGTGTGTGGTAGCACAAAAGCAATCCACACATTGTTGTAGGTTTAGTCAGGTATATGTTTTGAGTCCTGGAGATTCTACTAATTGCTTTGCAGCATTGTCTTCGTCTTTGGTAGCATTGACATGACTTACTAAGTCATGTCCAACTCTTTGTGACCTGTTGGACTGCAGCACGCCAAGCTTCCCTGTCCTTCACTATTTCCCAGAGTTTGCTCAAACTCATGTCCATTGAATCAATGATGCCATCCAACCATCTCATCCTCTGGCGTCCCCTTCTCCTGCTGCCCTCAATCTTTCGCAGCATCAGGGTCTTTTCCAATGAGTCGGCTCTTTGCATCAGGTGGCCAAAGTATTGGAGCTTCAGCTTCAGCGTTAGTCCTTCCAATGAACATTCAGGGTTGATTTCCTTTAGGATGGACTGGTGTGATCTCCTTGTTTTCCAAGGAACTCTCAAGAGTCTTCTCCAGCACCACAGTTTGAAAGCATCAATTCTTTGGGACTCAGCCTTCTTTATGGTCCAACTCTCACATCTGTACATGACTAGTAGAAAAACCATAGCTTTGACTATACGGACCTTTGTTTGCCGGCAAAGTGATGGGTTTGCTTTTTAATACACTGTCTAGGTTTGTTGTAGCTTTTCTTCTGAGGTAGCATAGAATTGCACTAAAAAGCATCAGCTCAGACAAGGATTATTTCTTAGCACCATCGTCTGTGTCCTGGTGGGATTCATGTCACTTGTTCAACCCAGGAGATATCAGCACAAGTTGTTGTATCATTTCAGAACCAAAGATCTTAGTACCTTTAAATGAGTAAAATAAGCAAGAATACTTATTTTACTTCCTCTTTCCCCATCTGCTTATAGGTTGCAGAAGCTTTGAAGACTAAAGGAGGCAGGTACAAGGAGGCTGGATTTCTGGATCACCTCATGAGTGACTCTCCATCTGCCAGGAACATCTTTTCGGGGCTTCAAGATAATGAAAAAGTAAGATTTGTTGTATTAAGTTGCTGAAACTTTGGTCTTTATTTGTTACAGCTGTTAGCATTTCTCTAAGTAGTATGCAGGCCTCTTTCTGGGTCATTTGCTCTTCTGTGCTTCAGTTTCCTTATCTGAAAAGGGAATGGCAGTCCCTAGATTCATAGGATTATCATAGGTCTCCAATGAGATGTAAGAAGAAAGTGCTAGATAAACTGAGGCATGTTGAGGGCAGCCACTTAGAGCTTGACAACTTAAATCCCCTCCTGGCAACTAAAGGAAGCAAACAGGAATCATCCTGCAGCCGCCACCAAAATTGAATCAACTTTAGACTTTAACCACACCAGTCTCCCTCTGTAATTCCTTAAGCTTTTGGCCTGCTTCCCACTAGTGACATCTCTTGAATCAATCAGTTAGCCAGTCAATCAGTCAGACAAATAAATAATTATTTCAAAGTTAGTTAGTAACTGCCATGCTCAGGGCATGCAGTTAAGCCACTCCTAAGTCTTATGTATTTAATTCCAATGATTAATATTGACCTTGTTGTCTATTTTCCTGTTTATGGAGAAAAACCAAAATAAAAATTAGCCATAATCCCACTTTAGTGATAATCACACACGGGTGAGAATTTTGTTTTCTATACATATGTAAATTTTTAATAAAAGAAAAGGGAACCATAGTTTACATACAGCATTGTGAATGTGTTGTGTGTAGTTTTTTTGACTCAAATTATCATGGGAAATTTTTTCCAGGTCAACAAATAAAGAACTTTATAATCATTTTTAGCAGTTATGAGGATTTCACTGTTTAGTGTTTATTTATTCAGTTAATTCTCTGTTGACAAACATTCAGGTCACTTAATATTTTTCAAGATTATAAATAATGGTGCAACATTAGTTTTGGTACATGTACATATCTTTGGCATATTCGTTTGATTATTTCCCCAGGAGAACTTAACATTTGTGTTTCTGCATCAAAATAAAACCACATTTTTAAGGTTTTTCATTCAGAGTGCCCAGTTACTTCAGAAACATTTTTATCCTTCTATTTTCCAATAAGGCTAAGTATTTACATTTGTATTTTAAAATCCTTTATATACGAAGAAATGGAAAGACAATTAGTGCCCTGTGTAGTGTTTTAGCCATGACATCTTAGATCCCAAGATGTCCTCATTTTCTTGTTAGTTTCCTGTTGTTTTTCTCCACTTTTCGGTCACTACGCGCTTCTCCTTTGCGAGCGAAGCCTTCGTGCTGGTCCCTTACTCCTGACAGATGTTCACAAAATCTGTACCGAAGACCCTGCCCCATAGAGAATCTGTACACACAGACCCTGCTCCATATACAATTACCCTCTGGCTCTTTTTATCTCTTTTTCTCCATCAAATCTGTAATGCCTATAGTGAAGATTTATCTCATCTGATATTTAGAGGGATATTCTTTAATTTAGGTAATTCACAAGGAATGAATGGCAGATAAGTGTCTTCATGGTCTCTCCATGCAGACTGTAACTCCCAGCAGACTCTAACCGTGGTAAAGATCTTTTTGGTTATGGACTTAACTAACTCTTAGTTTTGGATACCAAGTGCTAGCTATACAAGGTCTTACTTTTAACTATTTTGGAGCTTATAGTCATGCCATTGATTGTCTTCTAAGCAATAAAAAAAAGGAAAAGAAAAAGAAGAAAGAATGGAAGGTGGGTAGGAAGGAAAGAGGGAAGGAGGGAAGGAGAGAAGAAAGGAAGAAAGGAAGAAAAAAAATCCCAACAGTTTCCTTTTTGAGTGTTTTATAGGTTGCTGTTGTTTAGTCACCCAGTCATGTCTGACTCTTTGAGATCCCGTTGACTGTAGCCCAGCAGGTCCCTCTGTCCATAGGATTTTTCCGGCAAGAATACTGCAGTGGGTTGCCATTTCCTTCTTCAGAGGATCTTCCTGATCCAGGGATCGAACCCACATCTCCTGCACTGGCCAGTGGATTCTTTACCACTAAGCCACCAGGGAAGCCCCGTTTTATAGATTAGAACAGCCTTAATCAATAATTACTGCATTGATCTCTTGAAGCAGTTTTTGTGATGTAGAGGTTATGATCAAGATGATCTTAATATTAATCATTAATATTAAGCTCCCATTACATCTGTGACAGTTAACTTCTCTTCCAACAAATAAAGAAAATGCAATCTAGCACTCATGAATTTTATAATTCAAATGAAACAACACAGATAACAAATGTAGGAAATGATTTAGGAAATAGGTTAAGTATATTCAAAATTAACATACATGAAGCATCTCGACTGCCATATTTCAATGACTGAACTGCATAGTGACTGTTTCTTAGTACGAAAATGCACCCTAGTGCAATTTACTGAGTTATATCATGCTGGCTACCTGGAAAGGAAAAAGGAATTAAAGATGTCTTGGTATTTATTGTCATTAGTCTCTAGGTAAATATAATTAAGTGAGAATATAGGAATGGATTGTAATCTTATTCATATCCTGAATATAAATATGGTTTGAAGTAGACATGACTATGGACATTTGTCAGACAAACTGACATGACTTGGCAGAAAGATTTAAACAACTCTGTCCTTCACCACTCCTTCCAGCTTTATTGACATAAAATTGACATATAACACTGTGTAGGTTGAAAGTGTACCAGGTGATGACTTGAAACATGTATATATTGCAAAATGATTAGCACCATAAGGTAGCTAATACGTCTACCACTTCACATAGTTACCTTTTTTGCGGTGAGAACATTCAAGATTTATTCTCTTAGCAACTTCCAAGTATACAATAAAGTATTGTTAACTATAGTAGCAATGCTGTCCACTATATCCTCAGAACTTATTTATCTTATAAATGAAAATTTGTACCCTTTGACCAACATCTCCTTATTTCTCCTGTCAATGAACAGTCCACTATATTTCTGTGAGTTCAGTTTTTTTAGATTCCTCATATAGATGAGATCATACAGTATTTGTCTTTCCCTGTCTTAGTTCACTTAGCATAATGTCCTTGTTTCATCTATATTGTTGCAAATGGTAGGAGTTGCTTCTTTTGATGGCTGAATAGTATTCCATTGTATGTACATGTGCATGTGTATTTGTATGTATGTATCGGTCTTGCATTTTCTTTATCCGCTCATCATCTGAGTGGAGACTTATGTTGTTTCTTTGTTTCCATGTCATTGCTGTTGTGCATAATGCTGCAGTGAATGTGAAAGTACCGGTGACTCTTTAAGAGAGTGATTTCACTTCCATCAGGTGTGTACTTGGAAATGGGATTGCTCAGTCAGAGGATAGTTCTGTTTTTTAATGTTTTTAAGAACCTCCATAATGGCGGTAACAATTTACATTCCTACCAAGAGTGCACAAGGATTCCCTTTACTGCACAGCCTCACCAACACCTGTCTTTTCTTGTCTTTTTGATAATAGCCATCCTCACAACTGTGAGGTAATAGCTTATTGCAGTATTTTATTTGCATTTCCCTGAGGATTAGTGGTTTGAACACTTTTTTCCTGTACCTGTTTACTGTGTTTTGTTTTTGTTTTTTTTTGAAAAACGTCCATTCGGGCCCTCTGCCCATTTTCTTGATTATTTGCTCTTTTTGCTATTGAGTTGTACGTATTCCTTACATAGGTTGAATAATAACACACTATCAAAAGTATGGTATGCAGATATTCTCTTCCATTCCACAGCTTGCCTTTTCATTTCGCTGAAGGTTTCTTTGCTGTACAGAAGCTTTTTAGGTTGATGCAGTCCCACTTATTGATTTTTTTCTTTTGTTGTTTGTGATTTTGGTATCATTTAATAATTGCCAAGGGCCATTTAAGAAGTTTTTCTCTATGTTTTCTTTTAGACATTATATGGTTTCAGTCTTAAATTTATATCTTTAATTCATTTTGAGTTAATTTTTTAAAGAGTAGTGTAAGACAGGGATCCATGGATACAGTTTCATCCTTTTACATGTGAATATCAGCTTTCCTCAGACCATTAATTGAACAGATTATGTTTTTCCCATTGAGTGTCCCTGGCTTCCATGTCAATTAGTATTAACAGCTGATGGTGTATGCATGAGTTTATTTCTGGGCTTTTGATAATGTTTCACTGGTCTATGTGTCTGTCTTTATGCCAGTACCATACCGTTTTGATTATTATAGCTTGGTAACCACAGTTTGAAATTGGAAAGTGTGATTCCTCCAGTTTTGTTCTTTTTTCTCCAGATTGCTTTTCCTATTCAGGATCCTTTGTGGTTCCTCATGAATATTGGCATTGTGTTTTATATTTCTGTAAAGTATGCCGTTGGCATTTTGACAGGGTTTACACTGAATCTGTGCATGGCTTTGAGTAATATGGACATTTTAAAAATATTAATTCTTCTGATCTACAACACAGGATATCTTTCCATTTATTTGTGTCTTCCTCAGTTTTTTTTAATCATTGTCTTAATCCTATTCTTAATTGTCATGGAATCCCTTAGGGTACTTAACCTGTTTGCAATATTTGTATATTATTTTACAAAGTATTTACTACTAAAAATTATCAGTTCAGTTCAGTCGCTCAGTCATGTCCAACTCTTTGCGACCCCATGAATCGCAGCACGCCAGGCCCCCCTGTCCATCACCAACTCCCGGAATTTACTGAAACTCATGCCCATCGAGTCGGTGATGCCATCCAGCCATCTCATCCTCTGTTGTCCCCTTCTCCTCCTGCCCCCAATCCCTCCTAGCATCAGGGTATTTTCCAATGAGTCTACTCTTCGCATGAGGTGGCCAAAGTATTGAAGTTTCAGCTTCAGCATCAGTCCTTCCAATGAACACCCAGGACTACTAAGAGATCAACCTAAATCTGAGTTTTTAGCTTTGTGAGTTCTGCTGTGTCTAACCTGGGTGAAAGATAATTGGAAATTTGGATATTGAAATATAAAATAATTCTATTGACATTATAATGGTGAGAGATGGGCACATATGACTCTCAAGTATATCACAAGAGATTTTATGTCATGTAGGATATTAGTGTCATTATTAATACCATAGTTTTTGAAGAAGCAAGTTAGCAGCCTCAGAGTACTAATACAGATTGTAGTACCTACCAGAAAGTGACACGCAGACATATCAAATTCTTAAAATATGGAAGTGGCTTTGGAATTGGGCAATGGACAGAGGTTGAATGAATTTTGAGAAGCGTGATAAAAAGGTCTAAATTGCTTTGAACAGACTGTAAGTATAAATATGGATGTTAATGATGCTGCTATTGAGGGCTCAAAAAAAAGTGAGAAGTATAGTAGAGAAAGCATATATCACCTTAGAGAATGTGTAAATTGTCATGAACAGAGTGTTGGTAGAATTATGGACTTTAAAGACACTGTTGGTGAGGGCTTGGTAGGGAATAAGGAGCATGTTATTGAAAATTGGAGGAAGGAAATTCTTGTTAAATAGTGGCAGAAAGCTTAGGAGAAATGTGTCCTGCAGTTATGTGGAAAGTAGAACTTGTAAATGATTAACCTAGATATTTAGCTGAGATCTCCAAGCAAAGTGTTAAAGGTTCAGTCTGGTTTCTTCTTGATGCTGACAGTAAAATGTGAGAGGAGAGAGATAAATTGAGGGAAAACCGATAAACAAAAAGCAACCATGACCTGATGACTTGAGAAATGTTCTGCCTACCCAGATTGCAAAAAGTCCTAATATTATTAGATTCTCTGTCAGGAAACTGCACTAAGGGAAGACAACAACAACAAATTGAAGTGTACCTGGAAAACCTTTTGCTAAAATCAGAAAGGTCAAAAGGTCAGAGTATTCAGTCACAAAAGACTCTTTGAAAAGGTTAAATATGTGATTTCTAGATTTCCTCAGTCAGCTCAGTAGAAACCAAGATAGAGGTGAGATTATCTAGGATAGATCTGTGGAAAAGCTTCTTGTCTAATTGAAAGACATACATAGGGGACCCACAAAGCTCTTGATAATTTCATACCAGTAGAAATGTCAGCTTGAACTGAAAGGGACAGATAAAATACAAAATGAAAAAAGGTTATTGAATTTCCAAAATTCTATAGACAGGAAGTGGGTTGATAGAAATATTCAGCTACAAAATATGTGCTACTTTTAGTGAAAACTCAAGGTTTTTACCTGGTTCTCCTACCTCAGTCAGACTTATTTTGATCACCTGGGGTGTGCTACCTTTAAGCTTAAAAATTGATCGCTACTTCCCAACACTAGAAATAAGTTCCCCTCTCCTCTCTTTCTCATTCTCTTAAGTCTCACTCAATAGATTCTTTCTTGAGATAGTATAGAGCTCTTTAAAAATTTAACATTCTTGTCACTCTAAGGAATACATACCCTGAGGCCAGGAATAAAACCTGACTTATTTTTTAACAGTACTTAATTGAGGTATAATTTATACACAGTGAAATGTTAAATGCATCTCAGTAAGTTTTTATATAATCATCTCCTAAATCAAGATAAAGAACATTGCTGTTAGCTCCAAAGTTTCCATGTGGATTTGTTGTTGTTTAGTCAGCTGTGAGCAGCTCTTTTGTGACCCCATGGACCATAGCCCTGCCAGACTCCTCCGTCCATGGGATTTCCCAGGCAAGAATACTGAAATGGGTTGCCATTTCCTCGACCCAAGGATTGAACCCATGTCTTCTGCATTGCAGGTGGTTTCTTTATGGCTGAGCCAGCAGGGAGCCCTGTGGATTCACACACAACCATTATTTTGATTTCTATGCCATGTAATCAGTCTGTTCTTAAATATTATGAAAATGAAATTGTACGATAGATACTCTTTTGTGTCTGCCTTGTCTTGCTGAATATCAGCCACGGTTGGACTTCACTCAGCATAGCTTTCATCTGACCTCTCATGGAGGTGCTGTTGCTTTCTCATACTGTGGTGTTTTTTGCCCCTAATTGTTGAGATCCTATTAGATTTTCTAGGATAAAGAAACCATAGGATAAATCCTTTAGATTACCTTTAGGTTTGTGAAAATGAAAAGTTAAAAAGATGTTTGCCTTAACTCTGTTTTTTTCAATGTCCTCACTTTATAATTGAACAGAAATATAAAGTTACAGAAAGCATATAAGGTGATAACTGAGATAGATGATTTGCTTTTTTGCCCCTTTAACATATATTGTATGTTAACATATGTTAATATAGCATGTAATTATTAATTTCTTTATACTTTTCTAGTAAATACTACCAACTTTATCTTAAGCCTTTGTACAGAATTTGTTTTTGAGATGCATCTCTCTCTTTCTGTTTTTACAGCAAGTCCTTGCAATATGCAACTAGGTCTCTCAATGTGCCTGGATAGAGTACCAGCTTGACTCCCTGAGACATAGAGCAAATTCCCACTGGCATTAAAATGGTGTATAACATAACCACATTTATTTAAAAATGTATTCCAATATCAAATAGCAAAGTTCAACAATGCAAAACTGCAATTACTTTTCCACCAACCTAATATGTATAGTAGTGTGTATATGTTAATCCTGGTCTGCTAATATATGACTCCCCTCAATGTTTCCCCTTTAGTATCTATAAGTTTGATTTAGAGATCTGTGAGTCTGTTTCTGTTTTATAAATAAATTCATTTGTGTCATTTTTTATTAGATTCCACATGTAAGAGTTATCATATGATATTTGTCTTTGTCTGACTGACTTAGTATGATAATCTTTAAATTCATCCATGTTGTGGCAAATGGCATTACTTTTATGGCTTTTTTTTCATTTTCATTCTTTTTATGGCTTTTTATCCATTGTATATTTGTACACGTCTTCTTTATCCATTCCTCTGTCAATGGACATTTAGGTTGCTTGCATATTTTGGCTGTGGGCTTCCCAGGTGGCGCTAGTGGTAAAGAACCTGCCTGCAAATGCAGAAGATTGGAGTTTAATCCCTGGGTCAAGAAGATCCCCTGGAGGAGGGCATGACAACTCATTCCAGTATTCTTGCCTGAAGAATTCCATGGTCAGACGAGCCTGGCGGGCTACAGTCCACAGGGTCGCAAAGAGTGGCCATGACTGAAGCAACTTAGCATGCACGAACACATGCTCGTGTATCTTGGCTATAGTAGATAGCTCTGTAAAGAACACTGGGGCGCATGTATCTTTTTGAATTATGGTTCTCTCCAGATACGTGCCCAGGAATGTGATTGCTGGATCATATAATACCTCTATATTTAGTTTTCTAAGGAGCATCCATACTGTTCTCTATAATGGTTGTACTGGTTTACATTTCACAGGCTTTGGATGCTCAAAGCAAGTCAGTCAGTTTTTCCTTCATACACCTACCCAAGCCATAAGACACATGTTAAAAAGAGGTTTGATATAAGAAGCTGCTGTTGTCCTTAAAATAATTTTTTATTCTCCTGATCAAGATAATACATGCTGTCATAGAAAACACAAAGTGGTAAATTTGCTGAGAACAAATATGAAGATAGCATATTAAAAAGAAGAGATATTACTTTGTCAGCAAAGGTCCATGTAGTCAAAGTGATGGTTTCCAGTAGTCATGTACAGATGAGAGAGTTGGGCCACAAAGAAGGCTGAGCGGCAAAGAATTGATGCTTTTGAATTGTGGTGCTGGAGAAGACTCTTGAGAGTCCCTTGGACTGCAGGGAGAACAAACCAGTCAATTCTAAAGGAAATGAACCCTGAATACTCATTGGAAAGGCTGATACTGAAGCTGAAGCTGAAGCTCCAATACTTTGGCCACTTGATGGAAAAGTCCCTGATGCTGAAAAAGATTGAGGGCAGGAGGAGGAGAGGATGAGATGGTTGGATGGCATCATCGACTCAATGGATGTGAGTCTGAGCAAACTCTGGGAGATAGTGAAGGACTGGGAACCCTGGTGTGCTGCAGGTCATGGGATCACAGAGAGTCAGACACGATTGAACGACTGAACAACAGCAGCAATAATACAACCTATGGCAAAAATAGCAAGAGGTCAAGAAAGTACCATATATTTCAATTGCAAAAAATCAGATCAACAGGCTCAGCTTCTCCCTGTGACCTACTTTCCATTGGTTATGTCTTTGGGTTCTCTCTGTGACAGCTCACTGGACAAGGTTCTTCCAGGATTCTGCAGTCAGGAACATGGCAGATGGTAATTAAAGACTATAGGTGGACAGTGGTCTTCTCTCTGTAATAAGAATTTTAACTTAGAAAAAGTATTCTATTAGGTTGACTGTTCCACTTACCAGAATTTAGCCTTTTTTAAAAAAAAAATTCTCATGAGTATTTGTATGGACTAAAAATACCCTCTTGGCCTGGGGAATAGAACCTTTCTGAATAAAGTAAAGAGGACTAAGAACAATATCATGGAAAAGTAGAAATGATTTCTTCTGGCAATTTGTATGCATGTAGCTCTCCATTATTCATGAGCTGCTCCTTTAGTTTTAAATGATCAGTGTCTTTGCTGTTCTTTCTTTTCCCTTCTGTTTCCACCATGTTGGCATTTCACTGCTCATTAATAATTGTGGGAAGAAAAAAGAGAATACATTAATTGATGATTGCATCAACCACTACATAATTTTCCACTGGTATAAAAGTCCCAGTGGCATTTTTAAAAGGGTAGATACTGATGGCTAAACTACCCGTGGGAGGCGGAATGGGTTTATGATTATTCTTCCTTATCAGAAGAGCATGTGATGGTCCTCTGGCTTTCATGAGGCAGAAGAAATACCCTAAAAGAATAGGAAATAGAGAATATACATCTTTGAAGTTTCTATTTTGGCAAGAAACAGGAGAGGGAATTTTCCCTAGTGGTCGAGTGGTTAGGATTCTGAATTTCCACTGCAGGGGGCACGGGCTTGATCCTTGATTGGGGAACTAAGATCCTACATGCCCAGTGTGTCAAAAAATAAAGAGAAGAGATAGATTTGAGAATTTTCAGAAATGTGTTTCATGCCTAGCTCTGGTATCAGTACTGTGTATATACAGAGGTGGATAATGGCAGAATAGAATTAGGCAAGGCACCACCTCACCAAAATATTTGCTATGAACTATCCTGTCCTGTCATAACCCAAGAAGCCATCTCAGAGACCCACAGTGGTCTAGTCCGTGGACTAATAGAATGGTCAGTAGGCGCGGACTCCCCAGCTCGCCTTGTCCATGTAAATGGATGGCGTCGGGTGAACTCACTAGCCTGATTTAAGAACATTTCCACAATTTCCTTGAGCGCCATGTGCTTCTAACTTCACATGGGATCAAGGATCTCTATAGACCCTTTTATGATGTGAGTTGAATTTTGTACTAGAAACATAAAGATATATAAAATACTTGAAGGACAGATTATCATCTAGAGTAAAATACATATAAGACTAAGAAAGTGAAATAACAAACCAAGTGCCAAAAGGATGGCACAGACATCATACACTGGTGGGAGGGAGAAGTCCCTGAGCATTGGAGTGCCCAACACAGGCTTGGAGAGGAAGAGAGAGACCTTGAGCTCAGCCTGAAAGGAAGACTAATGAGAAAAGGAGGGAGCATTCCGGGCATGGATAACGGCAGGCACAACAGCCCAGATGTGGACAGGGGTACGGCATTTTGGGGAATGAAAGAAAGGGAAAGATACACCAAACTGAATGCAGAGTTCCAGAGAATAGCAAGGAAAGATAAGAAAGCTTAAGTGAACAGTGCAAAGAAATAGAGGAAAGCAATACAATAGGGAAGACTAGAAATCTCTTTAAGAAAATGGAGATACAAAAGGAACATTCATGAAAAGATGGACACAAAAAAGGACAAAAACAGCAAGGACCTAACAGAAGCAGAAGAGATGGCAAGAATACACAGAAGAACTATACGAAGAAGCTCTTAATGACCCAGTTAACCATGATGGTGTGGTCACTCACCTAGAGCCAGACATGCTGGAATGCAAAGCCAAGTGTGCTTTAGGAAGCATCACTATGAACAAAGTGAGTGGAGGTGATGGAATTCCAGTTGAGCTATTTCAAATCCTAAAAGATGATGCTGTGAAAGTGCTGCACTCAATATGCCAGCAAATTTGGAAAACTCAGCAGTGGCCACAGGACTGGAAGAGATCAGTTTTCATTCCAATCCAAAGAAAGGCAATGCCAAAGAATGGTCAAATTATTGTACAGTTGCACTCATTTTACATGCTAGCATGATTAGGCTCAAAATCCTTCAAACTAGGCTTCAACAGTATGTGAACCCCCAAATTCCAGATATACAAGCTGGATTTAGAAAAGGCAGAAGAACCAGAGATCAAATTGCCAACATGTGCTGGATCATAGAGAAAGCAAGAGAATTCCAAAAGAAATCTACTTCTGCTTCATTGGCTATGCTAAAGCCTTTGACTGTGTGGATCATGACAAACTGTGGCATATTCTTATAGAGATGGAAATACCAGACCACCTTACCTGCCTCCTGAGAAATCTGTATGCAGGACAAGAAGCAACAGTTAGAACTGGACATGGAGCAATGGACTGCTTCAAAATTGGGAAATGAGTATGTCAAGACTGTATCTTGTCACCCTGCTTATTTAACGTATATACAGAATACATCATATGAAATGCTGAGCTGGATGACTCACAAGCTGGAATCAAGATTGCCAGGAGAAACATCAATAACCTCAGATATGCAGATGACACCACCCTTAATGGCAGAAAATGAAGAGGAACTAAAGTGCCTCTTGAAAGTGAAAGAGGAGAGTGAAAAAGCAGACTTAAAACCCAACATTTAAAATATTAAGATTGTGGTATCCAGTCCTATTACTTTATGGCAAATAGATGGGGAAAAAGAAACAGTGTCAGATTTCATATTCTTGGGCTCCAAAATCACTGCGGACAGTGACTGCAGCCATGAAATTGAAAGATGTGTGCTCCTTGGAAGAAAAGCCATGACAAACTTAGACACTGTATTAAAAAGCAGAGACATCACTTTCCCAACAAACATCTGTATAGTCAAAGCTTTGTTTTTTCCAGTAGTCGTGTATGGATGTGAGATCTGGACCATAAAGAAGGCTGAGTGCCTAAGAACTGATGCTTTCAAGCTGTAGTCCTGGAGAAGTCTCTTGAGAGTCCCTTGGACTGCAAGGAGATCAAACCAGTCAATCCTAAAGGAACAACCCTGAATATTCCTTCTGCTGCTGAAGCTGAAGCTTCAATCCCTTGACCAAGAGGTGTGAAGAGTCAACTCATTGGAAAAGACCCTGATGCTGGGAAAGATTGAGTGCAAGGGTAGAAGGTGGTGACAGAGGATGAGATGGTTGGATGGCAATGTACATGAGTTTGAGCAAACTTAGGGAGATAGTGAAGGACAGGGAAGCCTGGCATGCTGCAGTTCTTAGGGTCACAAAGAATCAGACATGACTTAACAACAAGGGATCCCCTAGGCTGAGTAAAGCAGAAAGCATACAGAGGTAGTAGGTCTGCACTGCTAAGAGGGCAGAAAGTCTTGACTATGTACGGTGTTGGCTTTGCCCAATAGTTGGTGAGTATCCTTAAGAGGGTTCATATTTGAATCTAATGTTGGAGACTTTTTTTCTTTCTCTTTCAAGATCAGCAAAAAAATTCCTTTTGGTCAAAGAATGTGGTAGTGTTATGAGAAATGAGTCAGTTGACAGTTTGTGACTGTTCCTGGTGCTAGAGATGAAAACAGATCATCCTGCAATCTATCAATCCTTCGGGCTCTGGAAGATAGAGCCAGAGGTCACAGCTTTGGTCTGTTATTTCCAGAGCTCAAGCTTAACAATTGCCTTGTACCACAAGGCAGCTAGAGAAGTTTGCTAGCTAGAGAACTTTGTATGGAAGGAGCTATCCAGAGGGGATTACGTTATGGGACAAACTGCATTTCATCTTCTTCATTATTACTAATAACCGTGGTGACTGTCTTGCTACTTTCCTTGTGGGCTTTATAGTCTTCAACATGCTTTCAAGTCCGTTCTGTCTCTTGATCCCCACAACAGCTCCGTTAAGTAGCAAGAATTTTAAATTATAAAGTTATTTCTGGGCTACCAATTATCTGTGCAATTAATCCTGGTTGCATATGCAGTGCTCTCATTTGTATTGTCGTAAAAATTATAATGAACAGTTTGCCCTTCTTTTTTTTCCAAAATAGTTTAAAATTCAGGACAGGTTGTTGAAATTCTCTCCAAAAGAGTGGGCTTATTTTAGCATTGCATTTTTCTCAGATTTAGATCCTCCATCTCGCATCAAAATAAAAGCTCGGCTGCCACAAAAAAATCATTTAGAACAAGGCGCTGTGTCTTTAACACTTCCTAATTACAGCTGGATAAGGTGATGCACTTGGGAATCCTCAGAGAATAGGCAGGCAATGTGCTACATGTGTTTATTTATCTAAAACAATTTAGCAATTTACAATGGTATCGGCTTGGGTTTGCCTGTCGTGGGGCATTTTCTTGAACTCTTTGATTTGGTTGGTCTGCCTCACATATTCTTTTCATATCAACTTATCCTCCAAGCAGTATTGGAGGATACTTTTGTTGTTATTGAGCCAAAAGTTGCCCATACCCCTTAAAGAGAATTCTGTAGAACACACGTTTAAAAATTCCAGTCTGCAGGAGACTAACTTCATTGGTATGAAACTTGGACCCCCCTCTTATTAAACACTGTTAAATATTCACTTCATTTTCAAGACAAATATGAACAGAAACACAACCAAACATGTACTGTATTAAAATCATTGATTCACAATATTTAAATTTTCAGCTAGCCTCCAATTAGCAGGCTTTCCAATATTTGAACGGAAGACCATTTTAATGTAATTACAAACACATTTTAGGCATCTAAATTTTTTGCATAATTAGTTCCCTATTAAACTATTTATGTAGCCCTTTTTCCATCAGAAACAGAGAAAGCAGAACAATTTTATTCCTTACTGTTACAATAATTAACTATGCAAGTAGAACAGCATATTAATAGAGTATAATTTGTTTACATTTAAAAGAAAATTGTGTTAGATTAGCATAGCAAAAGACTATTTCCATATCCAGGCAGTAATATGTAGGCCTAATAGCAATTTACAGTGTAGTTAAAGAATATTATTAATAAAGTAATACAGTGTAATTCTGTTTGCCCCACCATATTTCACAATGTCCTTAATTACAGCTAATTCCATGGAGACTAATTTGGGGGTTATTAAGCAGTAGACACAGGAATCTTAAATACAACCTTTCCTAATAATGAATTTAGAAGTTACTATAGAACTTGTTCTTCTAAAACATAGGTACAAGATGAGTATTTGTATTTTCTCCCCAGGGTAAAATATATAAACATACATGTATGTAATTGATACCTAAAAACAAGCTTTTCTGGATCCAATGTTTTGTTAACTACTCAATGAGAGGTTTATTATAAATAAATATAGTTCAGGTGAGATGGGATGGAGACTAGCAATTAGGGAACAATTTAGATTGGTAATTTTTTTAGGTGAACAAATTTCACTTAGTAATGGCTTTAGTTTTTTCAACCAAAGCAATAATGGGAGTGACTACACCAGGGGGTATGTGAGTCCTTCCCCTGGAAAGTCGCAGCAGTAATAACAGTACCTCCTGTCTCACCAGTCACTGTGCTCAGTACCACATATGTATGTCATCTTCGGTCCTCAGGGTAACCCTGTGAGGTTGGTGATACTGATTCCATTTTCCAGTTGAGAAAACGGAGTCCCACAGGGTCTAAGGGATTCACTAGAGGCCACACAGTTACCTCACAGAGCCTCAGAACTCACATTTTCCAGGTGTCATGCTGTTTCCATTTTAGGATATACCTTTGGTTTTTCAAAATGGGTTGCAAAAGAATTCCCCCAGCGTTGTTCCCCTTTTGGTAGTGCTTTAATGTATGCTCCCAGTTTTGAACTGTGTGTGTACAGATGCCCAAGTGGATGATGCCAAGTCTAATAATGGTGTAAAATTCAGAACAGGCAAAAGTGTGATCATGTTTGGCTCTCTCCTTTAATACATCTATTTATTGATAGTTGTTTCTTTTTTAAAGAAAACATGGGTGATAAATGTGAGTAAAATCATTTCCAAGCGGTGGAATTCCAGTTTTGCTTTTGCCTTTTTTTGATGGGCTCAAGATTCAGAATTGGTGTTTGAAATGTAGAGGCCCTGACACTGATACAAGTTAGAAATTCTTTGGTGTTTAAAAGGCACAGAGCAATAAATACTTCATTTTTAGATTGCTAGTGGGTGTGCTTGAGATTCAACTTTTGAGTCAGAGTTTCCAGTACATTCTATAAATGAGAATGGTGCTCACTGTGCATCCTTTAAAGAGATTTTGAAAGTTGGTTTGCGTTTCTTTAGTGAACACAGTGAATTAAAGGCAAAGGAACTATCTGTAGGCGAGGTGGTGAGTAGAAGCTTCCCTGGGATGAGGCCACGTGACCTGGGGTCAGAAGACCAAGCTCTGGCTCTGCCGGGTAGTGGCCAGGTGGAATGGATGAGTCGCAATCTCTTAGGGCTGTGCTGTCCAGGAGAACCTTCTGCAGTGATGGAGATGCTCCCGATATGTGTTATATCCAGTGTGGTAGCCACGATCCACACACAAATGTTAAGCACTTGAAATGGGGCTGTGAGACCAAGAAACAGAATTAAATTTTTATTTTAATTTGTTTAAATCTAAATAACCACATATGGCTAAGGGCTAACGTTTTGGAGAATGCAGTCTTAGAGCATCAATCACTATGCTTATAAAATAATGATAAAAGCAACCTCTCTAAATATTTCAGAGTATAGCTGTGGACTTAAGATCATACATGCAATTTGATTCGTAAACTCTGGGGCATCCCTCAAATATAAGTCATTAGTAATGACCAGAACAATAACTGCAACAATACCAATGATGGCCACTACTTGGACATATCTCCCAAAGTAGAAAACCTCAAGTTACCAAGTGTGGACTTCATCATTGTCTCCTACTTTTTTTCCATAGTGGTGTTGACCTGTGATTCCACACTTCCTAGGGACAGATGGCAATCATTGCAAACTTAATTACATATACTATAGGGGACCAAAGTAGATAGACAGGCAAGGAGTCCGGAGAATTAGGTTCTAACTGTAAAACTGCCATTGGCTACTGTGTAATCCTGGCTTCTGCTAAAATCCCAGGAGCCAATTTTCTGCAAGCTTTGATGAAGGAAATTCTTGTAATAGTTTACAGGCTCATAGAATGTTAGTGAGAAAAGGGAACTCAGAGATCATCTTGACCAGTCCTTTCCTTCTTGGTAAGCACACTGAAGCCTAGAGTTGGTAAGTGACTTGCCCAAGCTCACTCATCTAGTTGGTGGGCAGAACCAGGTCTAGGACAGTGGTCTTTGGCCCTTCCTGCTGGACTCCATGCTCTGGACTCCAGGACGGAGGAGTTAATACCGTTGAAGACAGATAGCAACTGGTGATCACGTATCCCCACAGGACTTCATCACAGTTCTGTAAGAGCTACATAAACCCTACTGTAATTAGCACCATGCAGTAGATTCATTCCCAGAGAACACATTCCATTAAGTAGCTGTGCAACTCAGCTTCCATGTTTATGAAAGGATGGAGTTGGATGAGTGGATTTCCAGGGTCCCATCCTGCTCTCAAAGTCTATAATTCTAAAATTCATGAATCATACAATTTTTAAAAAAAAATATAAATAAATTCTTATTTTACTTATGACAGTGGTTCCTACAAATATTTGAAGTGCTGTGATATATATATTTGTGAGTCATATTTTTCTGTCTGTGTGCATGTATGCTAAGTAGCCACAGTTGTGTCCAACTCTTTGTGACCCCATGGACTGCCAAGTTTCTCTATCCCCGGAATTCTCCAGGCAAGAATGCTGGAGGGGTTACCACTTCCTACTCCAGGGGATCTTCCTGATCCAGGGATCGAACTCTTGTCTCTTTCATCTCCTGCATTGGCAGGCAGGTTCTTTACCCCTGGGCCACCAGAGAAGCCCCTTTGACTGTTTCTTACTCTGTAAGTTCTAGAGGATAAAGGAAGGGAAGGAAGAGCAGACCAACCGATTCAAGGGAAGCAGAATGAGAGTGGCGCTGTGCAACCAGTGGTGTTAAAAATGTTGAGACGCTTTGGTTGACAAGCAGAATAAATTACTACTTGTTGCGGACCCCACTCTTTTAAATAAAAGTCATTTGGTTCATTTTCACATTCATTTGTGAAAAGACTTATTCAGTTTGGTTCAGCTCAGTCACTCGGTCATGTCTGACTTTTTGTGACCCCATGGACTGCAGCACGCCAGGCCTCCCTGTCCATCACCAACTCCCAGAGTTTACTCAAACTCATGTCCATTGAGTTGGTGATGCCATCCAACCATCTCATCCTCTGTCGTCCTTCAGAATAGAACAAAACTGATCTCTGCTTCCACTCATGGTGAGGGATGGAATGAAGTCATATCTTGAGTTGATAAAACCAAGATGACCTGATAGTTCTTGCCATTTTCATTTTTATGGCTTTTTGTTTGTGAACAATGATAACATTTTCTACTTATGAAGGGTGACTGATATATATTCATTAAGACTTTCCCCTAAAATGAGTTTTTCTACTTTCTTCTTTTGAATGAATATTTTATGAATGTCTCAGCTGTTATGAAACATAATGCCTTTCAAAATCTACCTCTTTTTTATGGAAAATCCATAAAATTTTATTTTTCCTTCTTATTGAATTTTATATTTTCATCTTGTTCAAGACAGAGTACATTTTATGAAGTTCAGTTCAGTTCAGTCGCTCAGTCATGTCTGACTCTTTGTGACCCTATGGACTGCAGCATGCCAGGCTTCCCTATTCATCACCAACTCTTGGAGCTTGCTCAAATTCATGTCCATGAAGTCGGTGATGCCATCCAACCATCTCATCCTCTGTCCTCCCCTTCTCCTCATGCCTTCAATCTTTCCCAGAATCAGGTTCTTTTCTAATGAGTCAGTTCTTCACATTAGGGGCCAAAGTATTGGAGCTTCAGCTTCAGCATCAGTCCTTCCAATAAATATTCAGGTCTGATTTACTTTAGCATTGACAACTTGGACTGGTTACAGTCCAAGGGACTCTCAAGAGTCTTCTCCAACACCACAGTTCAAAAACATCAATTCTTCGGCACTCAGCTTTCTTTATAGTCCAACTCTCACATACACATGTGACTTCTGGAAAATCCAGAGCTTTGACTAGATGGACCTTTGTTGGAAAAGTAATGTCTCTGCTTTTTAATATGCTGTCTAGGTTGGTCATAGCTTTTCTTCCAAGGAACAAGTAGTTGGAGTATGTTATTACATCTAAGGCACTATTCAGAGTGCTACAGGGAATACCAGAAATGTGTAAGAGATTCCTACCCTCAAGGAGTTTAAATTTGGTGCAATGAGATAAATAACCAGGTAGCTATGAGAGTGGACAACACTCCACTCCAGTACTGTTGCCTTGGGAATCCCATGGATGGAGGAGCCTGGTGGGCTACAGTCCATAGGGTCACAAAGAGTCAGACATGACTTAGCGACTGAACAACCACAATGCATCTACTAGTGCTGCAGACCCTACCAAATCAGACCCTTTAATTCTAGTTGAGATGTGGAGACTTTCCAAGACTCTTGGGGGCATGGACAGCTGCACTTTTCTTCTTGCCTTAGACTGATAACATTTTCACTTTGATAGTGAAAGTGTTGTCCCAAATAAAGGCAGCCCTATTCCCTGACTGCAGTCATTAAGCTGGAATCTTATCAGTCACAAAGGCGGCAGGAGACCCACCAGCTCTCATCCTGAGTTAATCAAATTAGAAGGTATTTGCCACTTGCCCTAGCTAGCAAGAAATTAAGTTTCACTGAAGCATTTGGGTCACACCCTTCATATCTAAGAATAATCTCCCTGCAAGATATATTTACAGTATTCAGTTGCTTTGGGGCATCATCTTTTTTGATTACTTTCTTCATAGAGTGAACCTGTTGAAGGCAGCATTCATGTTTTGCAAACGGCTGTTCTACTTTCAGGATCAGCATCCGTGTGGTCACGTGCTAACCCTGGCATAGTCACCACTCATGTCAGAGGAGAATCTGGAAAAAATTGTACGAGTGTTTTCTCAAAAGCTATCAGTTGGGCTTTTTTTCGAGCACGTGTTGTTTTCACTGTAAAACAGTGTCCAGTTCTGATAGACATTAAGCAGTAGTGGCAGCCTAATCTGGAATGAAAACAAGATTAATCGGCCTCCAAAATGATTGGTTTCTACGAAGGTGTTTTTCTCATTCACATTTTCTGTCCTTTTTCCCAGTGACTTTGCAGCTGTTTCTCAGGTCTGGCCAAGTTCTTGCCTGTTTTTCTTTTCATGCTGTTGAATATCTGGGACTCGCATCTTCCAGTATCATAGTCCTAAAACAAGTTTGACTCTTGGTACACTCTCTGACATTCATCAAGTGAAGAAAGGCATCCTTCAGTTTCCATGTGATATAGACTTGGAGGGTTTCATTCTCAAGTTCTGCTATCTCTACTTAAATACAGGATTTTAGAAGGATTTGAATGGGGGCAGGGGTTGGAATTCACAGATCGAAGAACCAGCAGATCATATGACGAGCTCTTTCCCATTTGATATTCTCCCATCTCACACCTGAATATTCATTGGAAGGACTGATGCTGAAGCTGAAGCTCTAATACTTTGGCCACCTGATGTGATGAATCAACTCACTGGAAAAGACCCCGATGCTGGGAAACACTGAAGGCAGGAGGAAAAGGGGATGGCAGAGGATGAGATGGTTGGATGGCACCATCAACTCGGTGGACGTGAGTTTGAGCAAAGTCTGGGAGACAGTGAAGGAAGGACAGGGAAGCCTGGCGTGCTGCAGTCCAGAGGGTCGCAAAGAATTGAACATGACTGAGTGGCTGAACGACGACAGTTTCACACCTGGACTCCACATGGTTTTCATGGGCATTTGATAACGTTCGGAAAATTGCTCCCTTCCTCTCAGAAAAAAGGAAGAAACCTTACCGGGAGAGAAAATCAGTGGCCCTCTCTACCTTTCATCCCTTTATCTCTTTTGTTGATTCTATAAGAAAGACGCTACATGAGTGCCTCATTTTCATTTTAGAATTAAAATTCAGAATATGATGAGATTATCTCTGTATTATATTAGTGCACAAGTCTAAGGCTTTTTAGGTTACAGATGGCCTGTATTTGACAATTCTGATCAATTCTAAAAATATCCGTATTGACCCTTTTTATTTCCCATATTTCTGACTTCCTAAAAGAGGAAGCAATTATGACAATGGAAGAGACGAATGAGCATAAGTCCTCCTACTACCCTGAGGGTTGTTGGGAAGTCTGTATGTTCATTTTTATTTATTTTTTACACTTTTCCACTCTTCCGTCCAAAGTTGCCTAGTCAAATATAATCTTTGTGCTTACAAATAAATTCAAACAGCTTGCTACTGTTTGTCCCAATTTTCATGTTGGCCCTTCAAATCTTGCTTTCTTTTTGTAAAAGCCACATTTTACATTCATAAACCATTGCATGTTGCTCATTTAACCCTGTTCCCATGCTCCACTCCAAATGCATTACGGACTGACCCCGCATGTCAGCACTATAGCATTGTACAGTAAATAGAGTGTTTTGCTTCATAAATCAAGCATTGAACTTATAGCCAACTTCAGCATAAAAAAAAGTCACTGAAATAATATGGCCCAGCTGCTGGAGATAGACATTGTATTCATAAAGCTAGCCCTAAATTACTGACATTGAAATCCAGATTTGACAAAGCTAAGACTATTTTGGAGGATTCTGAGTAATCCTTATGAAATTCCAAATTTCTCTTTTGTTGTTTTGAAGGAGATTCATTTTTGAGAAGAAAGAGGGTTAGATTTTCTTCTCTCTACAGGATCTTTGATGGTATCAGGAAGGTGTACTAACGTGGCCGGTTCACCTCATTATTGAAGTCTCTTTGCAAATCATCTATTTTTCCTTTGGGAACCCGCTCTTCTGGGCTTAGTGCTCTTATTTTTATTGTGTCTGTCAGCAGTAAAATGCAAAGGTGATTGGGAAAACTCAGGTTTGGATTTCTCTTCCCTCTAAAAGAGATCGACACTATCTCATCAAGGGCATCCAAAGATAGAAACTTATTTTATTTCAAGCAGCAATTTGTATTTCTCTATTGGAAAAAAAAAAGTCTACAAGTCCCACAGTTGGCAGGACTTCTTGCTTTCCCTGTTCTCTGTTCATCTTTCTTTATAGGTAGCAACTTTAGCATTAAAATTTAAAAATATGCCCCAAATCCCCAGAACCATAAAAAAGTACATTTCCAGCACTTTCTCCAAAAACATGCTTTGAAAATTCCCTATAAAGAGAATGCCTTGTCCATGGTGGATTGTCAACATATCAGCTAGTTTAGGCCATAATCTCTTTAGTCAACATGATTTACTGAAATAAATTAAAATCATTTTCCTTTTCCATGAAATTTCACTCTTCCCACCTCACCAAAAAAAAAATATCATCTTTTATAAAGCACAAAAGTAAATGCTTATAACAAATGTAATTACAATAGTATAAGAATTAACGAGATGGGAAAAGCTAATGTCTGTATTATATCTTTCATGCAAGTGGATTAAAACCCATTACCACATTGTTAAAAGCATTTATCTGCTAACTGTAAAATGAGTTCAACTAGTTTTTTTTTTTTTTTTTTAATTTTAATGTCCTTAGTACAGGTATTTTCTTTGTTCACCCAAGATAGAAGAGTCTGACTGAATTATGTTCTGGCGCAAATTGCCTTCTGGAATTCAACTACTTCTTTTTGGAAAGTAGCAGTATCTTCAAATTAACCTCAGTTAACACGAATGGACTAAAAAAATTGTTCAAAAATTTCTGTAGTTCAAAAATTGTCAGATTTGTTGAAATGAATAATGTGTTTGGATTTTTGGAAGACCTTTACAAATTTTGAACCTCCTGCAGTTCCATTTGGTGTAAAGAATTATACTATAAACAAGGGGCTCCATCTGTACTTTTGAAATAACTATTCAGTTTTCCATTTCAGACAAATTGACACGAGAAACTGAAAAGCAGAAGTTAGTGTTCAAAGAAGTTCAAGAGTAAACATTTAGTCAATTCGTCTGCTGAGACCGAGAAAGCCTCCGTGCCCAGGATGCTGAAGGGAGGTTCTAGATTGGTGGTGAAGACTCTCTGTACTCTTCTCCCAGCTTCAGGTCACATGCAGAATGAGTCTACTCATAGCGTCCTCACTATTTCTGGGCATTGTGTTCACATCATGCTACATTTATGAAGGAGAAAAAAAAATTATACTAAAATTTCATTTACTACCTTTATTTTTTTTTCTGGTCTTCCCACTGATGATCTCGACCACTATTTGGTCTCCATATTTGGCAAAGGGGCTAAGAAACTACATTTCTAAGAGACGGAGTAAGGTGATAATGGCTGATGGAAACATCTTTGAGAGGGCTCAGCAAGACAAGTTCTAGAAGGCTGTTTTAGTCATCTTACTTCCCAGTTCAACTCAACAGGAAATTACAGATCACCAATACACAGGTTTTGTCTATATGTGCTGTGATCTGCTCATAGCAGGAGCTGTCATTTTGAAAGCAAAATTTAAGGTATGTGGAATCAGGGTGTGAAGGGCGATAAATACAGCTTCACCCAGAACAGTTGGTACATATCGTTCTCTGGATTACAAATTCCATTTTCCCCAGCACTTGCTATCCAGGGTCTGTTGCTCAAGGATTCAGGGGTTCCCGGCTTGGTCGCTGGGTCTCTCATTGTGCCTGAGGGTCATGCATGCCCCAAGGAGCTCTGCATTCTCACTGTGTCTGCATGAGATCGTGCGCCGCCCCACGCGAGCCTGCTTCCATGCTGCTTGCCTTTTCAATAACCCACTCGCCTCTCCCTGCTATTCTTTCTGTGCAGTCTCTTGTATTTGGCCTCACGTAAACCTCCCATCCTCGGTGCAGTCTGGGCCTGCAGTGCTGCCCAGCGGGGCTCTGCTCGCCTCTGACCTCCCAGAGCACATGTGGTCTTTATCATTCATTTGGAGTGCCTCGTGCATAGCTGGGCATTGTGAGCTATCTTGTAATCGCTGTGTTTTTCTCTCCAACGAGATCATGGATTCTCTGAGAAATGAGGATGCCACTTCGTACCCTCTGGCGTCAGTACCTGGTAGGCTTTCAATGACAGCTGGCTGATAGAGGGATGAAGCATTGTGGGGAAGTCTGTGAACGTAGAATGAGTTGACATGATGTACTCCCGTGGTAGTTCATCTCTGCAGACTTGTGTTGGATCAGAATCATCAGGCTTAGATAAGACCATTTCAGCGACTGACTGACTGATGCAACATTGGTTTTGCAGATGAAAAGTCAACTAAAGCTAAACCTCTCTCTAGTGTGGAATGCATAGAAATCAACTTAAATTTTGAGAAAGGTTGTTTATTACAGGCACAGCATTAAATTCCTCAAGTCTTCTTTTTCACAGGGAACATTAGAGTGTGATCACAATATATGCTTTTCAGGTCATCATAAACCATCCCTTTAACAGTTGGATTATCTCCACTCAATATCCCAAAACCTATAGCAAGGAAACTCAAGATGAAGTCAGAGAAGGGAATTAGCATTCAATGAATTCATACTTTTTGGCACTTAGTTCTCCATGATAACCTTACAAGGTGGATGGAATTATATCTCCATTGTTTGCCTGAGAAACCAGAAATTGAGGGATGTTAAATTAATTGTCCAAGATCAAACAGAGACAATGCAAGCTTCTCTGTTTTGGGTCTCTTGACCTATTCCACCACTGTTTTGATTTAAAAAAAAAGCATCAGCTCTTCTAATAATGGGTCAACATCTTATTAAAACTTCTGATTTACCTCCAATTGGAACGGAGCTAGCCCTTTCTTCATGCGTGGTGCTGTGCCATTGCTATAGATTTGGGAGGGTGGAGGGGCTCTGGCCTGAGCAAATCTGGTTTGCTTCATCAATAAGATGAGCCCTTATAACGTTCTCCAGTTATGTTTTCCAGTTACGTGCTTGCTTATGTTTAAACTAGGGCTTCCCATGTGGCGCAGTGGTAAAGAGTCTGCCTGCCAGTGCAGGAGATGCAAGAGATGCAGGTTCCATCCCTGGGTTGGGAAGAACCCCTGGAGTAGAAAATGGCAACCCTCTCCAGGATTCTTGCCTGGGAAATTCCATGGACAGAGGAGCCTGGTGGGCTACAGTCCACGGGGTCGCAAAGAGTCGGACACGACTGAAGAAACTTGGCACACAAGCACTCGGGGATAAACAAGACCCAGCCCTCTTTGCTGAGGACGTGCATCTGGTGGGTGAGAGAGCGATTTTACACGTAAGTTCAATAATGCTAAAGAGTGTACGGATAACCCTGAGGGTTCAGAAAGAGGGATCAGTTCAATGCAGTAGGTCACGGAAGCCTTCAGCGAGGAGGAGTCACCTGGCTACGCGTCAGGAGGAGAAGGCTGTTCAGGCGGAACATGAGAACGGGAAGCAGAAAAGGCGCAGTCGCGCCTCAGGCGGGATGCAGAGTCGGTTGCAGCAGGAGAATGAGGTGCAAGTCACAGAGATCGGCTGGAGGGCTTGCTGGGCAGAGCTGTTTGCAGAGGGCCTTGTCTAGCTGCGCCCAGAGCCAGGGCAGAGCCCTAGAGTTCCACACGGCAATCCAGAGGCCAAGAAGGGCAGGAGGAGAAAGAGGACTCCACCCCAAAGATCCAGATGCTCTCTAATCATGTCAAAGCCTGCTGCTTTCTCCCCAGTCATTTCAATTTTTAATTTCTATAGCAAAAAGCATATATGGGACATTTATTATGTGCCTCACACTGTGTTTCATGCAGGAGGGGTTGTGTTTAAACCAGGTGTGTGGTTAGAAGCTGAAGAGAATTGGAAGGAGATACTACTTTTTAAAATCGAGTACCTGAAAATCTACCTGACTTTTATCACTGAGCATAATGCCTTCCAAGTCCATCCACGTTGCTGCAAATGACAGCATTTCATTCTTTTTCATGGTGGAGTAGTACTGCATTGTGAATATATATATACACATCTATTATTCACACACACACACACACAAACGAGAAAGAAGCAGGCCCACAGATATACAGAGAACAAACTAGTGGTTAGCAGTGGTGGGGAGCCAGCATAAGCATGGGGGAGTGGGACATACAAGTAAGATAGGCTAAAGGCTAAAGTGCAATATGTGGAGTGTAGCCAATATTTTATAATAACTATAAATGGAGTGTAACCATTAAAGATTGCATTAAAAAATAAATTTTTGAAAAAAGACCTTGGGACTTCTCTGGTGGTTCAGTGGTTAAGACTCCAAGCTTCCAATGCAGGGGGCATGAATTCAATCCCCTACTGGCAACTAAGATCCCATATGCCCTGGAGTGCGGCCAAAAAGAATATAAATAAGTAAATAAAAAGATCTTTCTTCCTTAAAAATCTTAAATGGCTCCCTGTCCTCTGGAGAAGGAAACACACACACACGCATACTCACACACACACACAGAAGGACCTGAAAATCTATATGGGAAGATAGGAAAATGTGCGAGAAATAATAACTACATGATAATATAAGAAAGTACAGGGTTAATTGCTGGTATATATCCCAAGAGTGATAAGGGGCGGGGGGTCCTTTTCCTTTGCAAGAAGTCTTTACAACTTAGCATCCTGTTACTCTTTAGAACACTGGGTGGCTTGATCTCTGGGGCGTCAAGCAACATGGAGATTTGCTTAATGAACACATTGCAGAGACAGGAGCTCAGTGTTCTTTGAAACACTGAAAGTGAAAGTTGCTCAGTCGTGTCTGACTCTTTATGACCCATGGACTGTACAGTCTGTGGAATTCTCCAGGCCAGAATACTGGAGTGGGTAGCTGTTGCTTTCTCCAGGGGATCTTCCCAACCCAGGGATTGAACCCAGGTCTCTGAGTTGCAGACAGATTCTTTACCACTGAGCCACCAGGAAAGCCCAAGAATACTGTAGTGGGTAGCCTATCTCTTCTCCAGGGGATCTTTCCGACCCAGGAATTGAACCAGGGTCTCCTGCATTGCAGGCGGATTCTTTAACAGCTGAGCTACCAGGGAAGGACTTCACGCTATTATGTTTACTGATCTCTCCTCTGTAAGCTAGAGGGGTCAAGGATGATTGAAGTCTAGAAAGTGACAGGATGTAAATAGTTAATAGTCAAACCTAGGGGCCGCTCTGAACCTTTCGAGGCAGCCAGTAAATTGAACGCAGCAGTAAGAAAACAGCCACTCTGCTCATCCATGGAAACAGTCGAGCTGCCGTAATTTGCACAAGGTGCAGTAACAGATCAGCCTTTCAGGGGACCCTGCACACACCGCACATTGCCGCAGTCTCACCTCGGTCACAGAGCCGCTGCCTCACAGCTGGGCTGAAGGAATTAGCTTGCACACCAGAATATTAATGTCAGCATCTTTTATCACATGGGCTGGGGATTTGCAACCATTTGGAAAAAAAAAAAGCAACCACCAATTCTGCTCGTGATTATCTGTGATTTAGAGAAAGGGGCAAAGTTATTTAAACACACACACACACACACCGTCTGTCATCGAATGCATGGTTGACGTGTCTCCATGTAAGAAAATGTAAGTCGAAATATTTGAGATGCTCTCTTATTTCTGGGCAGTCGTGACAACGGAAAAGCAAAACAGAAAAGCAAAAAAACTCCAGAAGGTGCTTGAGAAAAAGAATGAAGAGAATGATCCCCCACTTCTGCCCATCCCCTCAAACCCACCTTGCTGTGAATTGCACCATCTAGGCAGAGAAATATGACAAAATGCTTTTGGATTGTCTGTGGGGATTTCATGGATCTTGCCCAGCTTGTTATGACCAGATAATAGTTTAAACAGGAAGATTCTGGGAAAGGTGGGGGGCTTGGGGATAGTAGTAATCCGCAGGTGTTAGAACCCCCTACTTAACTGAGGAGATGGAACCGTGCCCGTAGCTAGGCAAGGACTGGGGGCAGCAGAAGCCAACAGAATACAACAGGGAGAAACCGACTTTGGCATTGAAACAGGCCATCAGGCATAAAACGTCTCTGACTTTTTGACCAGGAACTAGCTTGAACTCAGCCTCAGGTGTGGCAGGTTCTTACTTTTTTGTCACCAAATCCCAAAGTCAAAGCCATTTCTCTCTAAGCATGGTAGATCCCACCAGGGGCTGCCTCAAAATCAACTACATTGCTTTATCAATGTATCAATTGCTCCATCAGAAATCAATCAGATGTGCTCTCTGCCCTCCAGTGGTGACCATTCTAAGACAACAGGATGTTCACATCAGACACCACTCACTGGCAGAAAAATTCCCTCCCGATGAAACCCGTTACACCAGAACTTTTACACAATTATATATTTTTTTAAAAAAGACCTCAAGATGAAATTCCAGTAGAACTTGTCTCATATAAATAATTTTCTTATCAAGATCTTCATCTAGATACATCATTCTCTTGAATGTTTCAAGGATGAAATATTTGGTGCTTATCATGGTATGTCTTAATTACACCCTATTGTAACACCTGCTAATCCTGCCGTTTGACTTTTTAGGAGCCTTTATAGGCTCCTTCTGTTTTGATTTTCCTTGTTCTTTAATCTCTTGAATACTCTTAGTTCTGTGCTCATAGATGCATACTTTTTTTTAAAAGAGAGGTGAATTAATGAATTCTATAAGCCACCAGCACTTCCATAATATTTATCTAGCAATGATGTAGTAAATAGCATAAAATTTGAGATTCATTATTAGATTTTTTCACTTATCAGCTGAATTACCTTAGGAAGTTTACTTAATTTTTCTCTGCCTTGGTTTCCTTATCTGTGCAATAGGGATAATGACAGTTATTTCCAAAGTAGTTCATGATAATCAACGGAGATAATAGACATTTGTCATTCATTCACTAAGTTGTGTCCAACTCCTTGTAACTGCATGGACTGTAGCAGGCCAGGTTTCCCTGTCCTACCCTCTCTCTCAGAGTTTGCTCAAATTCATGTCTGTTGAGTCAGTGATGCCATCCAACCATCTCATCTTCTGTCGCCAAGTGATTTGATATCATCTCTTTTCCAGAGTAAGTTCACAGTAAATGTCAGTTCCTGCCACTTGGACTTCAGGAAATAATGGCTGATATTGTTGAAATTAAGGGCCTCTTCTGGCCGAAGTGTCCTATTTTGTTTATGATGTTTTCTGAATTAAGACTAAATTGCTAGAAAAGTATGTGCACAGCTTACATGTAGATATATTATTCTAATACATATTTAATCAATTAGTGTATTTTATAGTAATTTTTCTTGTCTGAGGAGCAATCTTTTGTATTTTAAAGAAGACAGAAGGAATAATTTGAGCACATTATCGTTTGGTTGAAAATATTGCTTTCACCTTACCCAAAACTGCAGGTATGAGCTACATATAGCACCTTAAATCACTGGCTTCAAACTCTGTAAATTCCAGGCTGGTGGAGTCATTTGGGGACAATAGATGCTCTGAAAGTTTGGATGAAGAGGAGATGTCTACTTCTATTTCCAGGGACAATAACAATATTTCTAAAAGACTGCCATGAGCTCTCATTTGCAAAGTCTCATCAATTTGAGACTTTATCCTTGGCACAAAAATAGACTTTTGTCCTCTCCGCTAAATACCAAGCGGAGGAACAGCAGGCCGCAGGAAAAGGTGGGATATTTACCATCACAACAAAACACAGGGTTTTTAGGGAAGGGGAGTTGCATATATTTTCCAGAAAACAACATACTTGCCATGCCAGCCCAGGCAGGCATTCTTCAAGCTAAACCTCAATTTCCTTTCATTATTGCCTAAATCCCCTCTCGGCAGCACACAGATAAGCCCTTTTCAGTTACTGTAGGGTTTTGAAATTTAAGAACAAGAAAGCAAACAAGTAGACAAGGGTATAAAGAAACAGTTTCTAAGTCCATCTTTCTTCTTTTATCTTTACACAGCATCTCTCTCACCCAAACATCGAAATCGTTTGGAATTCAGTCAAGGATGGACAACCGAGTTTAACGAGTCCTCTTGTGAATTTGAGGAGTGCAGAGCACTTTACTATATCGAATCTCAGGGCGTCTCTTGTCCCTTAATTTGGCCCATAATAAGCCAAAGAGAAATTATTGACTCTAGCACAGGGGTAGTTCCTGTAAAATACAACTCCTTAAAAACATATTGAACCTTAACAATATAATTGACAAAATACTACTAAGAATGTAAAACTGATGAGCCATGATGCTTCTAAGAATGTGCTTTAAAACATGAAGAGTGTCTTATCATTTGGTGTATACTTCATGAACAAATGCCTACAACCAGAGAGACAAATAACCTCTCCACTCTGATGTCTTGCTGTTCCCAGTAATGTTTCTGCGACGCGTTCTTGGGGAAGATGTTAGACTGTATACTTCAGGAGCAAATGTTACACCAATCAAGTGCTTTTTTCTATAATAGTTCTTGCCTCCTTTGTTCCTTTTCATTTTTTGTTTAAAATTAACTACCCATTCCTTTATGCAGTTATGTTTATCTTCCCAACCAGACTATTAACTCTTCAGAATATCACAGACAATATCTAAACTCTTAATGACCTTCATCTATGGCTGTGCTGGACCGTGCTAAGTCGCTTCAGTCCTGTCTGACTCTGCAACCCTGTGGACTGTAGCCCACCAGGCTCCTCTGTCCATGGGATTCTCCAGGCAAGAATACTGGAGTGGGTTGCCGTGCCCTTCTCCAGGAGATCCTCCTGACCCAGGGATCAAACCGGCAACTCTTAGGTCTCCTGCCTTGGCAGGCAGTTTCTTTTACCACTAGTGCTACCTGGGAAGCCCTCATCTATGGCACACCCTGCAAAAAAGCAAGCCCTTTATACAAATGATTTTGTTTCTTATCTGCTCCACATGCATTGGAAACACCTATGTTTTAACTTCTCATTTCTGGAGCCAGATGGAATGTTGTCTTGATGTGGTCTTTACAAGTGTGGGATGAATGTATTTCTGAGGATGGTGGAAGAAGTCCTCTTCTGTCCCCTCCTATCCCCACCTGGCCTCCAGTACCACCTACCCAATATGATACCATGAGACATCCCAATTTATTGCTGTTGTTTTGGTTGCTAAGTCTTGTCCGACTCTTTAGTGACCCCATGGACTGTAGCCCGCCAGGCTCCTCTGTGAATGGGATGTCCTAGGCAAGAAGACTGGAGTAAGTTGCCATTTCCTTCTCCAGGGGATATTCCTGACCCAGGGATTGAACCCACGTCTCCTGCATTGGCAGGTGGTCCTTTACCACCGAGTCAGCAGGGAAGCCTCCTTATTATTTAATACTTAATTGTTTATTATTTAATACAGTCCATAGAATTATAGAGTCAGAATAGGATTTAAGAAGTCTAATAGAGCCTTCTGGCCTCAGGGAAGATACTCTGAAACAATGTCAAACAGACTTGTTTACTGAGTCCATATGGCCTAAAATGGCAAGAACAGAAGACTGTAGCCCAGGCTACCTCATAGAAATCTGTTCTTCACTTCCTTATCTATGTACATTTCAACCTATTTTAGCAGGAAATTCATTTCTTTTGGCATGCATTCCTCTTTACCAAGCTTTTCTGGATGTTTCAATACACTCAATACGTTGTCTTTCAGATAAAAGAGGTTTATCTCTTTTAAATTATATCTCTTTATAAATTATGGGACCTATTTAGATGCCTTCCTGTTATCATTCCCTTAAATGTAAATGCTGTGTATGTCTTGCCAGTGTTTGGGGTTTTCCCCCTGATCCTTCAATGAGTTATTTAAAAAAGATAGTGATTTTAAAATGTTAGCTCTACTCCTTAAAAGTCACATTAATAAAAGTGATGCAATCACATTGAGGAAGGTGTGGCAAATGAAAAAAAATATACAATAGCAAGAGTTCCACCATGCTTGTACAAACCTTGCTGTTATTTTAGTATATTTCTTTTCAGTCTCCTTTTTCCAATACAAAATTTTGTTTGTCTGTATTTATTATCATAGAATTTTTTGCTTCTCTTTCTCAATCAATATAATCATAAAAGCATTTCGAAAGTGTTTAGTCTTCACAATAATCACTTTTGCAGAATGGATACAGGTGTGTGTACGGCTGAGTCTCTCTGCTGTGCATCTGAAACTACCACAACACTGATAATCAGTTATACTCCGGTATAAAATAGAAAGCTAAAAAACCAAAATAAATGTAACAAACACATCCACAAAAATCACTTTTGCTGTCATATTTCATTGACTGGATCTGTCATTCTTCCTTTTCAGGATATTTTGGGTTTATTTCTGTATGTTGACCATAAATAATGCTGTAACAAATATCTTTGTATGTACACTAAAGATTTTTTCCTTAGAGTCAATTTCTAAGGCAGCTAAAATATATAAATATTGGGGGACTTTTATATGCATTGCCAGATTTCTTTGTAAAAGATTTATGCTAATTCCGAGTACCAATGTTTGAAAGTGTTTATTTCCTTTGATTCTTACCTTCAATGGGAATGATGCACTTTAAAAAGTATGAATTTAACTGACGGGAAGAATACATCATTTGAAAAAATAGAGTTACTTCCAGTGAAAAGGGATATTTTCCTTTATATTTCTTCTCTTTGTAAATTGTCTATTCTCTTTATTTGTCCATTTATCTATTGACTACTCATGTTAGGCTTTTAAAGATATTTGCTTCCAGTTTTCTTAAACTGCCTGAAATGCATGTGTTTGGTATTTTATAGCTGAATGTATCTGTTTTTTCTATCTCTTCTCATTTCCTCCCATCTTAGTTTAACTTAATTCAAATTACTCTGATTGTCAAGACAGCACATTTTTCTCATCTCTTTTTGGAGGAGCCGTTCCTCTTTCGTGATTTCACTTTGTTGATTTGGTCTCATGTAGTGATTTTGGGTTTTGGCACCATTGTGCATGATCTTGGCCTGCTGCAAACTCTCTGTGGTTCTCATTCCCAGGACAGCACCTGCTCAAGTCTAGGACGACCTGCTAATTATTTTACCATGTGCTACCAATCTCATGTGACCCATCAGCCTGGTTCCTGACCCTGGACATTAACGGAAAGGCCTCTAAGGCTGCAATGAATAAAAGTCCTTGCTGTGGAGCAGATTTTCTCTTCATTCCAGGACGCATCACGCTGACCAGGGAGACAAGACTATAATAGGAAGAGCACGATGACGGTGAGTGTGGTTTTGTTTTTCTGGCCACAGACTTTTCATTCCCACCGTAGAGAACACTCATGTCCGTTCGCTAAGCTCAGGAGAGAAATAATGAGAAACAGGTGACAGCCTTGAAAGCATCATGGAATCAGTTCCCTGAGCAATTGACTGCTCTCCAAAATGATGCCCTGAGCATGTGCAAAGGAAATTTAAAAGAGTATAAATGCAGCAAACCGATCCAAGTCATGTCTGGAGAGAAAGATGTATCACGCTGGGACATAGAATAGCCGTTAGGGTGGGCAACAGAACAGGATCTGTGATTTCAGAAACTACAAACCATATCGATGTGAAAGGCTGCCAGCCTCTTAAGACAGGATTATATTCCTCTTGTCTCTCCTGTGGTCCTTCTCTTTAGTCTCCTAAGACACAGTCACTGTGTTCTTTTATTTGCCTTAAATATATCAGAGGCAACAGAGTTGAGGAGAGGGTATGGGCTTTGTGACCAAACATATCTGTCTGTCTATTCATGCGCAAGCAACTTAATCTTTTTGAGATTCAACATCCTCAGTGGTAAAACAGAAGCAATGGAAATCTCCCTGTCCGGGTTGTTGTAGCTTTAAAGCTAATGTCTTAAAATGTCTGACTCCGATCTTAGCAAATGATGGGCTAAGTGAATGATTAGTAATAAATTCTATCGTGGTTGCTTTTGCTGTTTTTATTCATGTACAGGGTTAGCTCTTGAGATGTGACCTTGCTGTACATTATCACATGGAGAACAGAACTTGGACTCAAGTGTGTAGAAACTGTTAATTCATGTTGCAGTGACTGAGCCTGAGTAGAAAAATATGCCCTTCGTTCCCATAACTGTGTGCTTTCATTTAGGAAAAATACTTTGGGTTTATTTATATCTTCATTGCATTATAGTCTCACAGAGCATTCTGTGTTGTCTATATTGAAAAGAAGAATGAGGAATTTGCAATATTGCTGATAAACTACTTGTGGGGGAGGTCAAGAAAGCACAAACCATGGGTTCATGAACTTTTGTACCCTCTTGGAAATCATGTCAGTGCTCTCAATAATTACTTTTATAACTCAAAACATTATATTCAGTGTTGCTTAGCCAAAGGAAACATCTATTTATTTGTTGTTTTTCCATCACTAAGTTGTGTCCACCTGTTTGTGACCCAATGGACTGCCGCATGCCAGGCTCCCCTGTCCATCACCAACTCCCGGCACTTGCTTCAAACTCAAGTCCATCGAGTTGGTGATGCCATCCAACCATCTCATTCTCTGTCGTCCCCTTCTCCTCCTGCCCTCAATCTTTCCCAGCATCAGGGTATTTTCCAATGAGTCAGTTCTTCGCATCAGGTGGCCAAAGTATTAGAGCTTCAGCTTCAGCATCAGTCCTTCCAATGAATATTAAGGATTGATTTCCTTTAAGATTGACTAGTTAGAGCTCCTTGCTGTCCAAGGGACTCACAAGAGTCTTCTCCAACACCACAATTCAAAAGCATCAATTCTTTGGCACTCAACCTTCTTTGTGGTCCAACTCTCTCATCTGTGGTCCAACTCATCTCACCTCATACATGAATACTGGAAAAACCATTGCTTTGACTATACAGACATTTGTTGGCAGTGATGTCTCTGCTTTTTAATATGCTGCTTAGGTTGGTTATAGCTTTTCTTCCAAGGAGCAAGCGTCTTTTAATTCCATCACTGTAGTCACCATCCGCAGGGATTTTGGAGCCCAAGAAAATAAAATCTGTCACTGTTTCTATTTATTTATACATCTATAAGCTAGATCTTCCCCCAAATGAAAAATCTTATCTATCAAATTGGAAAGTAGATTCGAAAAAGTACTTAAATCCACAATCAAATTGCACTCCCCCACTACTTGGGCTAATTTTTAAAATAAGTAGAATTCTCTAGGAAAATGATAGGAAGGAAAAGACATGGATCCATTATTTCAGCCCCCAGAAAAGGAGAATCTTCAGGAGTTCCTTGCCATCACCTCTAAAGATGGAAAGCACTGACAATTTTAGTCAGCAATGACTGAAGTAGGTTGGCAATCATAAATTAAAATTAAGGAGTTGAAATGTGATATAAAATCATTTAATCTTGATGATTTATGCTGGTTCTCAGAGGCAATTATTTACCAACGTTTATGTTTATTGCTCTTTTGACTTTTTTAATTACAGTAAACCCCAAATTCAATTATACACCCTAGTATATATTTCAAGCAATAGTACTGTAAATAAAAGGAGAATCAATTAATAATGTGCTTAGTCTAGCAAAGCTAAGTCAAAGATAATACAAAGCATGGGGCAACTTGATTAAGGTTTGAAAGGGCTGGAAAAGATTCCATCTGGTTAGGCTGGGAAATTGGAAGGTTGAAAATGGTGATTCTTTTTCCCCTTTTTTTAAAATAGAGAGTTCTTTACTAAGCAACTTCTAACAGGTTATATAAATTGTAATTTTCTAAGTTTAGAGGCAGTGAAAAAATAGATATTTGAAAGCCACAACTTACTTATCAATCATCAGGGATGTGGTTTTCAGGCCCAAGCTACAGTTTTGTGGGTTTATCTTCCTTATCATCTCCCACTGGCGTATGCTGTTGGAATGATACAGGCTGATCCAGCTGTGTTTTGTGTTCCTTAAACATCTCACACTATTCCTCAAATGTTTGGGGTTTGACAAAACCCCAAACGCATTTGGCCAAGCACGTTTTCCCTTGATTTTTAAACACATGTGGGTTTTATGGGAAATTTAATCCATGTGTTTTTGATTCCTTTACACTTAACTCATCAAAATGTTGTTGTGTAAGGTCCCTTTGATGTCCAAGAAGCTTTTGGAGCTATTTTTTTTTTATGGGACACTTTAATCCTTTTTTCTTAGAAACAGGAAGTTACATGATGCCAAGAAAAAATAAACTCACACACCAGGATGGTGATATTTGATTGAACATTTAAAAAACCCGAAGGTTCAACTTGGTTCAGAATTTGACTGAAATCATTCTCCTGGTCATTGATTTCTCATTAAATTTGTGGCTTCTTGGTGGTTTTGAAACAATAAAATGTTATCTTGTTATTCAGGAGGAAAATGTAAAGGTGGTAGAAAATCACAATCAGCGTTCATTTTTATTTTTAAATTTGTATTTATTTATGTTTGGCTGCGCTGGGTCTTCCTTGCTGCCCTCCGGCTTTCTCTATTTGCGGTGAGCAGGGACTGCGCTGCAGTTGCGTGCATAGGCTCTGGGACACTCCAGCTTCTGTAGTTATGGCCGATGAGGTGTAGTTGCCCCATGGCATGTGTGGTCTTCCTGGATCAGGGCTCGAACTCATATGCTCTCCATTGACAGGCCGATTCCTACCCACTGGACCACCGGGGAAGCCACTCCACAAATAGTTTTTACACTGATGGTGATGTCTTGTAAATGAGATCGGCATTTTAGCACATACGCATATAGACCTAAAGGAGCTCTGTCAGTTGAGGATAAATTCTGTCCTTCTCCCTACGCCACAAAGGAGCCTGGAGAGAGGGTATTTGATGGGAAGCTAGAGCAAAAGGGAAAACCCACTCAAAACATTTTGGGAAACATGTGCATGGCTTATATTAGCATTTTGTGTTTAAATGTGTCACAAAGACGTTAGGAAAATGTCATACATGCACATATAAATGAGGGGGCTGCACGATGAGAAATGTATCAACAGACTGGATTTTGTAGCCTGGGAAGTAAGGATAATGATAGTACTTGCGTGCATGCGTGCTAAGTCGCTTCAGTCATGTCCCCTGGGCTGTGTCCCACAGGCTCCTCTGTCCGTGGGATTCTCCAGGCAACAACACTGAAGTGGGTTGTCATGCCCTTCTCCAGGGAGTCTTCCCGACCCAGGGATTGAACTACTTCTCTTACACCTCCTGCATTGGCAGGCAGGGTGTCCTCCTCTCTCATGAGGCCTCTCAGAACTACTGGAATGAGTATGTACATCAGGTAATCATAGAACCCAGGGGTCTTCTATGCATTGATACACGAAATGTTACCTGTTTGACAGATGAAATTTGGGTGACCTTGGCCAAAGTTACCCAGGTGGTTCTGGTGGTAAAGAACCCACCTGCCAGTGCAGGAGATGCAGGTTTGATCCCTGGGTTGGGAAGATTCCCCTGGAAGAGGGCATGGCCATCCACACCAGTGTTCTTGCCTGGAGAATCCCCATGGACAGAGGAGGCTGGTGGGCTACAGTCCACGGGGTCACAAAGGGTTGGACACAACTGAAGTGACTTCACACACATGGAAGTGGACCCATGCAGTTCAAACCTGGATTGTTCAAGGGTCAACTTTACTTGTTTCTTTGAGACTTTTTTGCTGTAATGTGGAAGGCTTTCCATAAAGTTAATCATATTAAGCAAAGTAGAAGGTTATGTTTACAAGACAGTGTTCTGGGGACATAATCTCTGCTTTCCTAGTTCTGAGGTTTGACAAACCCATGTAGAAAGCCCACTGAGCTTTCCTCCCTGGGGACTTCTCTGGTGGGTAAGAATCTGCCTTCTAATACAGGGGATGTGGGTTCCATGCCTGGTCAGGGAACTAAGATCCTACATGCCACGGGGCAACTAAGCCTGCATATGCAACTGCTGAGCCCATGCTCTCTGGAACCTGTGTGCCCACAACTAAGGCCTGATGCAGCTAAAGAAGTAAATACATAAATAAATATATATTTAAAAAAAAATACAACTTTTCTCTCTCTCTTCCTTTGTTTTCTCTTTAAAACCTACCTTTGAGGTAAGATGGCAGAAAGTAAGGCAGGGGCAGGACAGACAGGCCTCACTACTGGGGAGGTTTCATTCTCTCTCTAGTAGCATGGGGATTTTGAGGGATTCTGTCTCATGAAATCATGAGCTCATTCCAGTCTGTCATCAACATTATCAGAATTAACCTACCAGTTAAAATGGCAAAAGCTTTATCTTGCAATACCTGAAGATTGTTACAAATCATCAGAGCCATTTCATTCATCCAGGAGATTGAAATGGTAATGGTAGTGGACAAATGCATTTTTAAATCACATATATCATTAGTTACCTGATAGGAACACTAAATAAACAGGAAATACCAGAATTTAATATCTCAAGGAGGATGATCAATTTAAGATCAATCGCATATGAAACTAATAATGTAAGTTAATGAGAGTTTTTTTCTCAAACGACAGAATTATTATTTTGCATTCTACTTTGAGAAACATCTTTTGGGCAAAGCGAGGGGAAAGGTATTGTATTCTGTTAGAAAAGAATAGATAGATGTGTACATTACATTTTTGCTTATGCTTTGCACAAATCAGCAAATAAAATGATACTCTTACTTTAATGGTAGATTCCATGAACTATAATGTAGAAGAATGGCTTACAATAAGTTATTGAAGAGCAGTAACAGATGGTAGTTTTTCAACCTAATTCTAATCCTGTTAGCATTATTTGCTATTTACATATTTATTTTAATAACAATGATAGCAACTAGCATTTATTGAGTCCTTTCTGTGTATCAGACACTATTCTCAGGGAAAAGTGAAAGTGAGTGTTAGTAGCTCAGTGGTGTCCAACTCTTTGCGATCCCATGGACTGTACCTGCCAGACTCCTCTGTCCATGAAATTCTCCAGGCAAGAATATGGGGTTGGATAGCCATTCCCTTCTCCAGGGGATCTTCCCAACCCAGGGATTGAACCCAGATCTCTTGCATTGCAAGCAGATTCTTCACTGTCTGAGCCAGCATGGTACATACCTTTCTGTGTACCAGATGCTATTCTTGGGATTTTATAGAAATTAACTCATTAAATCCACATGTGAAAGTATCATTATTGTTCCCATTTTACAGATGAACAAACTAACTCTAGTTTAAGGAAATTGCCCAATGTTATTCAGCTAGTAAGTGGCAGAGTCTGGGTTGCAGAGCTTTTACTTAAAATATAGGTTATTGTAAGGGGCCACTCATTCTGTGATTTTTTATGTCATAAACATAGCTTTTCTCTTTCAAAAAAGCTGGCCTTCTGAAGACATATTTTATTCTCTAATAGGTTCTCTGGGGGCAGTGTCTGATTCATCTTTGTGTCCCCAAAGGGTTAAGAAAACACCTTGCTCACTGCTGTTACCTGTTGTAACCAAGTCTTACTTTCTTTCATATCAAATGAAAATGTGTCTCTACGTTTAGAACATCTGGCCGTACAGAATGTTTTGTAACTCGCCACCAGGAATGTGACACCCACAGTTTTTAATAAATCTCCGAGTGTGTCAAAACACCTGGCTAATATAGGCCATCTGAGGGAGGGAGAGGGGAAAACTGATGTCTGTGCCCAGCGAGTCGTGGGGAGCACACCCCAGAAAGAAAGACAGGAGCCGAGCCCAGAGCCCAGGATTATCAGGAGATGTACCTTCTCATGACACTTCCCATCCATCACGCCCCCACCTGAACGAACCTGGGACGCAAGCCCTCTGTCAGAAGTCTTACTGTGGAAAACTGAGCTTTGAATATGCTCGGAGCAACGAAAGGGAAAGAAAACCAAGGCAACAGGAAAACTAGCTGATTGTCATGCTTCAGGACACGGAAAGTTATTGGAACTTATAGACATTATGTAGAAGTTAATTTTTTTCACTATACTATTTATTTTGGAATAATTGTAGATTGACAGGGAACTTGCCAAGATAGTATAGAGAATTCCTATATATTTTCTACCCAACTCTTTCTTAGTGCTGAAATCTTAACTGTGGTACTTTTGACAAAACTAAGATATGAACATTGGTATTGGCTTGGCCAAAAAGTTCGTTCAGGTTTTTCCAGGTGCTGTCATGGGACTTTTTGGAACTTCTGGAACTTTTTGGCCAACCCAATACAATTCTGTGCACTAAACTAGAGACTTTATTTGGATTTCATCAAGCTTTTCACTAATATTATTTTTTGCCCCCTGATCTGATATGGAAGACCACACTATATACATTCATCTGATCTTCTAGTCTTTTCTAATCTGTGAAAGTTTCTCCATCTTTCCTTGTTTTTTCATTAGTGCTTGACTTTTAAAAGGAAAGGGAGTTCTCTGTAAGTATCAAACCATTGTGTGTGTGTGTGTGTGTACACAGAATGGTCAGGGAAGTTTCTCTGGAGGTAACAACACTTGACTAGAAACTTAAGTTTAAAAGATGAGAAGTTACAAGGGATGAAAAAAGCTTAGAAAAGAGGAGTCTGGATAGAAGGGGCAGCACATGCAAAGGCCCTGGGGCAGGGAAGGCAGGAAAACGTTGAATGTGTGCAAGGAGCATTGGAAGACTAGGATGATTGGAGTGGAGGGCCAGGGTATACATGGCTTGAAGGCTGTGGTTGTAAATGTGACATCTTTCCAAGAAGATTTCCTCTTTGTCTTTCACAACATAAAACACAATTCTCCAAAAAACAGCTCTAGGTGGAATTAAACTAGGACTCCTCATTACCCGACAGCATTTCTCCGACCGTAAAAGCCAACCCAGGCTCATTCTTGAGAGGGCAGGCAGATACCTGACTAGTATTGGAGATAGTTCAACAATATCTGCTTTTTCATGTGAAGTTCTGGCAAATCAAGCTAAAAGGAGTTGCCAATATTTCTAACTACCTAGGTGCTTAATGATCTATTAGCTGTTGGCTCTCTCCTTCTCTCTGGAAACTATTACCTAGCTTAATCTACCCTCACCCCCACTGCTCCATCAGTCAGATCTATGCAAGTTGCCAAATATGACAACGTTGAAATGAATGATATAATTATTTTAATGATCTGAAGGAAAGATTGTGTATCTTACGAGAGGATGGCAAAAAAGTATACATCTCAGACTGTTCATTTTCTCTCCAAATGCCTTTCCTTGAAGAGGTTTTTGCAATCTCTTGATTTTCTGCTATTGAGCTATATGGTTCATGATCTGAACACCTCTCCAATCACCAGACCCTTGCCTTCTAGGTGCTATCCAAGAAAAACGAGCGATTTATGAACCGTTTGTGTCGCTTCTCCTGCAAAAGCTGTCATATATCAATATACAGAATTGGAGAGTTTCAAAAGCAATAAGTAAAACTTCAGCCACCACTCTCAATAGAGCTTTTCAAATCTCTGTCATCCACAAAAATAAAGTGTATAAATTGAAATTGATTTTTAGAAAACCTTCATAAAAATAAATCTAAACATTTGGAAACATCTGTTGGATGGCTCAGGAATTTTATTTTTATTCTATCTGAATGAGTCCAGCTTTTGAAAAACTGGGGCCAATTATATCTGGTAATGTACAAAATCAATCAGATGTATGGCTATACACAATAGGAAGAAACCATCATAACCTTGGTTTTCCTGTTGCTCATGTTTCACCTCAGACTTCAACTGTGGAGCATAATAGATACAATCACAGGCTTTGGTTACATGTAATTGTGGTTTTAAATTCTGCGTCTTCTACTCATTAGCTCTGTGACCTTGAACAAGTTACTGAAACATTTCTAAACTTTGGTATATAGATTTTAAAAATGGAGATAATAATATTTCTATCTAGAATGATTGCAAAGATTAAATGAGATCATTTACATTAAGGGCTTAACAATGCCTTATTGATTTAAAATGATCAATAAAAGTTAACTCCTTATATAACTGGGCTTCCCTTGTGGTTCAGATGGTAAAGAATCTGTCTGCAATGCAGGAGACCTGGGTTTGATCCCTGGGTTGGGAAGATCCCCTGGACAAGGGCATGGCAACCCACTTCAGTATTCTTGCCTGGAGAATCCCCAGGGACAGAGGAGCCTGGTGAGCTAAGTCCAAGGGGTCACAAAGAGTCAGACACGACTGAGCGACTGAGCACACAGCATATTGTTAATAAGATCACACATTTATTACCCTTCTTATGTGCAGGGCAGTATTCCAACTGTAGGAAAAAGAATTCAACATGGTTTCCTTTTGGAGAACTAGGACCTATTCACATGGAAGCTTCATTATTAAATAGAAGATCTAGGAACAAAAATAGAAGGAATTTAGAAAATAAAGTAAATGACTAGTTGTCAAAGACCCAAACAGGCAAAAAGGAAACCTCTGAAGGTGAAGATGGGCAGGATTCAAAGAGGCTAGGCAGAGTATTCTATTATTGTGTGTCAGTTCAGTTCCGTTCAGTTGCTCAGTCGTGTCCGACTCTTTGCGACTCCATGAATCACAGCACGCCAGGCCTCCCTGTCCATCACCAACTCCCGGAGTTTACCCAAACTCATGTCCATTGAGTTGGTGATGCCATCCAACCATCTCATCCTCTGTCGTCCTCTTCTCCTGCCCTCAATCTTTTCCAGCAATTATTGTGTGTAGAGATTGTATTAATACAGTAACATATCATATATCAAAGATTGCACCAATAGAAAACTTAGTTATTGTGAAATGAATAGTTATATAGTTAGTAAAACATACTGATATGAAAATAATATGGTGATGGTTAACAACAGTTAATTCAATTAATTAATGTCAGTTAAACATAATGAATTCATTAAATCCCTTCCATAAATTGAAACTTTCCTTTTCACGAGAAATTCTTGTAGTGGGTTGGAATGTTTTTGTTCTCCTCTGATTGCAGCCTTCACTTGGCAACTCTGATCTTGTTGAGCAGTCATGATAAGGCCAGCTGCATCTGAAATGAGCATGTATCAGTATTCTAACACCTTTAGGTCTATCACCCCTACAAAACCCTTGTCACTTTAGTTTAATTGCAAATTCCCCGGAGAGCCTCCTCTAATGACCCATTTACATTAAAGCTTTTAAATTAGATTTCAATCTTAATTTCACTTGAAATGTTACCCTGGAGTAATCATTCCATTATAAATCATTTTATTTGATTTTATGGAATTGCTCAATTACAAGAGAAGTATTGAAATAAAGTGCAGCTATACCAAGAAAAGGAGAGACAAAAGCAGAGTCTGTTTGACTTTGGGAAAATGTTATCAGTGAGGGCAAAACTTAACTCATTTATAAGCCACACAATGTCTTACAGTACTGAACTGGGGTATATTTTGAAGCAGAGTTATTTGGAGGACTGTGACAGTTTGAATGGATATTGAGGCTTTAAACTTGGGAAGGAAGCAGGGGGAGAATGCCAAGACCATTCCAGATCAAGGTACGATGTTTCTTTCCCTTCTGAAGAAATTGGGAACCCCAAGAGGCCAACTTTAAACACTGAGTGGCATTTCAGAAATTACCTTCTTCTTTAAATTTGGATTCCATTTATACATGTGTGTGTTTATCAACTCTCCTTCAGTTGACCGTTCCCACCCTGTGGTGTATTTTATTTGGGCTTCACTCTATACCTGATAGTGTTGCCATGTGCTCAAGGTGAAAACTTTCTGAGGATGTCTTTTTTTCCGAGCATTAAATTTATCTTTTAGATTGGAGTGTCACTGCTTTGCAACACTGTTTTAGTTTCTGTTGCACGATAGGGTGAATCAGCGCTATGTACACATATCCTCTCCTGATCCTCCTTTCCCAGCTGAACTGTCTGTGCTACACGGCAGATTCCCACCGTCATGTCTATACGTCAGGGCTACTCTCTCAATTTATCCCACCCTCTTCTTCCCCGCTGTGTCTGCAAGACCGTTCTCTTTGCCTCGTCTCTATTCCTGCAAATATGGTCATCAGTACTATTTTTCTAGAGTCCATATATGTGCATTAGTACACGATATTTGTTTTTCTCTTTCTGACTTACTTCACTCTATGTGATAGACTCTAGGTTCATCCACATCACTACAAATGACCCAGTTTTGTTCCTTTTTATGACTGAGTAATGTTCCATGGTATATATGTACCATATCTTCTTTACTGAAGATGTCTTTTTAACCTACTATAGGGTGGATTGAGATGCTTTTTATTATTAAAAATAAGCCACATTACATTCTTCGGTTGACAAAATTGGGGAAGAAAAAAAGGAAAGATGGACAGGACTTCTATGTTGATAAGCAGAAGATAAGTCTTGTGGCTTCCTTGGTGGCTCTGTGGTAAAGAATCCACCTGCTGTTGCAGGTAGACATAGATTTGACCCCTGGGTTGAAAAGATCCCCTGGAGAAGGAAATGGCAACCCACTCCAGTATTTGTGCCTGGAAAATTCCATGGACAGAGGAGCCTGGTGGGCTACAGTCTACAGGGTTGCAGAGTTGGACACAACTGAGTGACTGAACAGCAGATAAGTCTTCGAAGGGGCTGAAGGTACAAATTGGTCAGCTCAGAAAGATTAGAAAACAGAGCACTGAAGTTTCCTTAAGGTTAAATGACCTGCTTCCTTTGGGCCCAGTTACAAATCTGGCTACTCTGGCAGAGCAGAAACTACTAAGAACGTTCAATTTCCTTTCTATAGTGTCGATATTTTACTCTCTGAAAATGCAAACTTCTTTTAAATGGTCAGAAAGGAATGATTTACATTCTTCTAAAAAACGATTCTGAACACCAACTTGTCATAGGATGCAAACTCCATCATTTGTATTTTTTTTCTTTTTGGTTTTCTGTATAGCCTAGTATCTGGTCAATTTTTATACATGTGTGGTAAAGAACCTGCCTGTCAATGCAGGAGACAAGAAGTGTGGGTTTGATCCCTGGGTTGGGAAGATCCCCTGGAAGAGGGCATAGCAACCCACTCCAGTATTCTTGCCTGGAGAATCCCATGGACAGAGGAGTCTGGTGGGCTATGGTCCGTAGGGTCGCAAAGAGTCAGACTCAACTGAAGTGTCTTAGCAGGCATGCATGCAAGTACTTACAAATGTGTATTTTCTATTTTTGGGTGAAGTTTTCTCTATATTGATTCATTTATTCATTCAGGGAATACTTAATATCTGTTATGGGCCAAGAAATCTTCTAGGCAATGGGCATGTAAAAGTCAGCAAGAAAAGAAAATAAAACATCTATGACATGTACAAGCTTGTTAATTCCTATCAAAATTGTTATAGTCTTACTAAATTTTTTGTCTGGTAGAGAACTCAGTTTCTGAGACTGGTGTTGAAATATCTACTATAATGGTGGCCATACCATGTTCTGCTTAGAATTCTGTAAGCTTTCGCTTTAATTATTTAGGCTAACGTTTGAAGTGAAGAGAAATGTGATCATCAACTCATTGACTAACTGTCATTTTTATTTTTAATAGTGCCCCTCTCGGCGCTTTTTTCCACATATGTTTTATCTAATGTCAGTAATTTTAGGGCAGCTTTCCTTTGACTTTTGTTAAATATCTTGTATAAAATATATTTTTATGTTTTTTTGTTCCAGAAATGTTTGTTTTAAGCAACATGACTATTATTTGTTTTTGTACTTTTAAAAATTTTTATTGGAGTATAGTTGATTCACAATGCTGTGTTCATTTCTGCTGTGGAGCAAAGTGAATCAGTTCTACGTAGACATATACCCACTCTTGTTTTAGGATTCTTTTCCAATATAGGCCATTACAGAGTATTGAGTAGAGTTCCCTGTGCTATACACCAGGTCCTTATTGGTTACCTATTTTTATATTTAGTAGTGTGTGTATGTCTGTCCATGTCTCCCAATTAATTCCTCCCCCCACTTACCCCCTGGTTACCATGTTTGTTTTCTACAATTGTGATTCTATTTCTGTTGTAAATAAGTTCATTGGTACGCCCACTTTTTTTTTTAAGATTCCACACATAAGCGATATCTGTCTTTCTGTGTCTGACTTATTTCCCTTATTATAGTATGACAGTCTCGAGGTTCATGTTGCTGTGAAGGGCATTATTTTGTTCTTTTTTATGGCTGAGTAACATTCCATTGTATGTATATGTACCACATCTTCTTTATCAACTCATCCGTCGGTGGACATTTAGATTGCTTCCATGCCACAGCAATCAAAGCTACGGTAATCAGGATGGTTATGTTTTTGTATTTAAGTTCAAACTTATAAACACAGGAATTCATTGACCTCATTTTTTCCCCTGACAACTCCCCTACTTTCCATACCCATTTTCCTTCTCTGGAAAGAGAAGTGATAGCCTCTCTCTCCCAGAAGTGCTCTGGGAGAAGTGTTGGAGGTATGGGGTAGATGTCTCACTATTCAGCTCAGTCAATGACTCACTTACCTCTACTGGGCCTGGGATTCCAAGTCTGCAGCCTTCCAGGTTAGTTATGTGATTTCATCCCCACGGAAATGAATGCATCCCTAATGTGACAATGGGGTCATTGTCTGGCTCGGGGAGAAGGTGGGGAAGGTCATTGGATTTGCAAGTTTTCAACCAGTTCCCCTGTTTTTAGCCCTTGCCTCTTTCCCCTTCTACCACGTTTCACCAAATCAGGTGATTCTGTTTCTTGATGCCTTCTAGGTTTCTACCTGACAAGGGGCTGGCTTTGCCTGATGCCACACTCCTAAGTTTATGCTGTAATTTTCTGCTCTGTGCCGAGACAATCATAACCATCCTACCTTCTTCCTCTTTTCCAACATTCGTTGACACACTTCGTTCTCTGTTGACTCATCTGTTCAATAGGTCTTTAAAGATTTATAGCATTTTATTGCTTTATTTTGATGGAATTTTTGGAAGCAATGAGACTAAATATGCATGTTCACGATGCTATATTTAACCAAAAGTCCCTTGGTTATGTCTTAACAATTTTTATTGTTGCTAGGGTCTTAGCCAGAATTTCTATATTTCTTTTTTTTCAAATTGGAGTATAATTGATTTACAATGATGTGTTAGTTTCAAGTCTGTAAAACGGTGATTTGGTTATACATGTTTCTAGCTATATATTCTTTTCAGATTCTTTTTTCTTATAGATTATTATAAAATACTATACTATACAGTTGGTCTTTAGAATTTCTGTATTTCTGTGAGTTGAGGAGGATGGTATGTATGTTGAGGCAGGAGGAAGAGGCAGTTATAGGGTGTGTCTTTTCACATCCATCCAGTTTGGTATATTTACTCTTTTATTTCTTATTAAACATTTCACAATAAATGTTATAATCTCTGTTTTAGAGATGGGGAAACTGAGACTCAGGGTTAGTAAATCCCTGGCTCATGACAACAAAATCATGCTAAGTTTGAGAGCCAACATCTAATTCCAAAGCAAAGGCGTAATATCATCTCTATTTACGGTTAATGATTAATGATTTAAGATGACAATAAGTGTGTCTATTGTTAATAAATCAATTTCACCCACCATTGATCTGATTTGTGAAGTGTCACTGTTTATAGTTTACTTATAGTCACCTTTCAACCATTCATTGTTCCCACTCCAGGTACTAAGATTTTCATAACAATAGATTTTGCCTTTTTGCATATCAACACCACCACACATTCTGGAGGGCAATTTTTAATGAGGAGACAGTTAAATATGGTCTAATTGGTTTACTGTGGCTGGGTTCCATAATCAATCTACATAATTAACAATTAGATGTATCTGATGGAGTAATGTGGCAGTTTGATAGAGAATCATGGGTCAGACTAGTTCAGGAAACCACGTCTAGTGCATCCTTCTTTCATGAAGACAACCAGTAAGCTTCAGATCCTCACATTTACAGACAGGCTTGAATACTCCCCACTTCCCTCATCTCCAACCCTCCCCTCCCCTTCCCTCCTCTCTCCTGTCTCCTTAACTTTCTTTATTTCACTCCCTTTCTTTTTTCTTCTTTCTTTTCCTTTTTATTTTTTGATTATTCCTCAAAAATTGTGCTCCTGATAGGTAAGTAAAGATAAATAATTCAGGAACATTTGGGCCATTATTAGAACTTAACCATAAGCACTGTGCCTAGATAGCAAATATTTTCTGAATGGATGAATCAGTGAATGAATAATTGTTCATCAGTGGCTTCTGTGATACACAAAGGAAGTTCTCGAGCTTCCGGGGAATTGTGAACAATGTGCATGGTGACTTCTTTAGTTTCTCACCTATCTTTTTGATTGTTGTTCAGTCACTAAGTTGTGTCCGACTCTTTGCGACTCCATGGACTGCAGTATGCCAGGCTCCTCTGTCCTCTACTATCTCCCAGAGTTTGCTTAAACTCATGTCCATTGAATCTGTGATGCTATCCAGTGATCTCACCCTTTGTCATTCCCTTCTCCCCCGTCCTCTATCTCTCCCATCATCAGGGTCTTTTCCAACGAGTCGGCTCTTCTCATCAGGTGACCGAAGTATTGGAGCTTCAGCTTCAGCATCAGTCCTTCCAACGAATATTTAGGGTTGATTTCCTTTAGGATGGACTGGTTTGATCTCCTTGCAGTCCAAGGGTCTCTCAAGAGTCTTTTCCAGCACCACAGTTTGAAAGCATCAGTTCTCTCTAACAAGTCACAATTTTTCAAAAATTTGGCTGCATCAGGTCTTAGCTGTGGTATGTTGGATCTTTAATTGCCACATGTGGGATCTAGTTCCTCCACTGGGGATCGAACCCAGGCCCCTTGCATTGGGAGCATGGAGTCTTAGCCACTAGATCACCAGAGAAGTCTCAACAGGGAAGTCCCAACAAGTCATAATTCTTAAAGATGATCTATTGACCCAGGCTATAAGTATATATATTAATTAAAAGCAAATGAATAAAAACACTATATGTTGAACTGGTCAAGGTATTGGGTGCTATAAATATGTGATCTAAGAAGGTGTTATGACTAGAGATGATGGTGGGACCCCTGGGGAATGAACATAAGAATTAAACACTGAAGTATATAGAGTAGATGTGTATAAAGTGCAGGACATTTGCCTTAAGATTTCTCCTCTCCATTTCAGCATGTGTGTGGTGGGGGGGCATGGCGTGGGGGATTCTTCATTCCACCAAGAGATTCTCCAAGGCTCGGTGGGTGTCCTACTAGTCCACTCAATCCTGGCACTGTCTGCCCAGAGAGAGCATCCAGGCCCACAGGTTGAGGGCTCTGTACCTCAAGACCTCCCTTGACTTCAAATGCCAGTCATAAGTCCAGGTTGTTCCCTGGCCTTTTAGCAGTTTGGCTATAAATTGGAGATTCCCATGACCTCCTCTTTGTGTTTGATTAACTTTGTTAGAGCAGTTTACTGGACTCAGGAAACTAGTTTACCTCCTAGTTTACCAGTTTATTATAAAGGATACTGAAAGTTACAAGTCAATAGTTAGTTAAAGAGATATCCAGGACAAGGTCCTGAACAAAAGAGCTTCTGTCCTTGTGGTTTGGGGCCCGGCACCATGGTGCATGGAAGCTTTCTGCTTCCACAACCTGGAAGCTCTCCTAACCCCCTTCTCTTGGGATTTTATGGAGGCTTCATTACAGGGATGTGATCAACTAGCTCACTGGCCTTTGGTGATCGATTCTACCTCTAGCCCCTTTCACCTCCCTGGAAACCAGGAGAGGGACTGAAAGTTTCAACCTGGTTCCCCTGGCAACCAGTCCCATCTTCAGATACTTTCCAGAAGTCATGTCGTTAACATAAACCCAGTTGTGGTGGAAAGGAGCTTGCTTAGATAAAAACACAACGTTTCACTTTCATGTATTTATAACTTCAGGAACTGAGGACTAAATATCATAAAAGATGTCCCCATTGTTCTTATCTCTCAGGAAATTCCAAGGGTTTTAAAAACTCAGTGCTAGAAATGGGACGAAGACCAAAAATATATTTGTTATTATAAATCACAATATCAAAGCTTAGTATGAGTGATCCTGTTGAATGCTGGCCTATAGGAATATAAACTTAGGATTGCCAGAACTGCTTTTTAAAAATAAACCAGAAATTCTGATATTTTTGTGAATTCTCTTGATTTGTTTAAGGTTAGAAAATGTGTCATTTGGACTGTTCAGTTGCAAATAACAGATATCCCTCTAGCCAGTTTAAGGAACAAAAGGGATTTATTAAATAATATATATGCACACAGGCTCCAGGAGACCAGAGAATCACTGCGATGATCTGAGTGTCTGTGTCCCTCCAGAATTCATATGTTGAAACCTTAACCCCTAAGGTGATGTTGTTAGGAGGCGGGGCCTTTGGGAGGTGAGTAGGTCTTGAGTGCCTAGTCCTCATGATGAGAACACTGCCTTTATGAAAGAGGCAAGCTTGCCTTGGAAAGCTCCCTTGCCCCTTCCACCATGTGAGGACACGGGTCTGCAGTCAGGAAGAGCATCTTCACCAGAACCTGACCTTGCTGGTGCCCTGATCTCGAACTTCCGGTCTCCAGAACTGTGAGAAATTAATTTATGTTGTTGATAAGCCATCAAGCCTGTGATGTTCTGTTATAGCCGCTAAATCACACTAAGACAGCCAGTCTTCAGAGATTATGCAGCCAAGAACAGCGCCCAAAATATGCTGCAGGACTGGCCAAGTGAAGACACTACTATAGCTACCATTAAGCATTGATGCTGAAACCCACCCCATCGATGCTAACTGCTATGCAAGAAGGGCTGCCACTGCTGTTGTCGCCTTCATCAGAGCGGACAGCTTTCAGTGCTTACTTTTGAACTGAAGCCTCACTCTAGTGTATCTGACCGGGTGAACCCATACTATTGCTTCAAGGCAGCCTGGGGGAAGGATTAGATGTCTTCTATCCTGGAGAAATAAGAACTTACAAGGCAGAAAACAAAAAACAAGAGGAGTATTCAAAGGAATGAATGATAAAGAGCATGTCAAGTTTCCATTAAAATAACCAATTCAATTTTGAAAAGATAAACACTGCGCTGGCCATCAAAATATGACTTTGTGTGAATCTGCCTGTCTGTCCATCACTAGTTGGTAGCCTCTGGTCTAGAAGGATGTTTCATTCCGTATGTAAAAATTAGAGCGGTGCTATTAATACATGGAAAAGTAATTGAGACAGCCAGCCTGTCCTTCAGAACCACGACAGAAAATAGGATCCAACAGTTCTGTGTTTACTCTGCCAGTAGCCACAGTCATTTCTAATCTACTCAGATCTACCAGCGACATCTTGTACAACGCCATGGCTTGTCACATATGTGTTGTAGACTCATATAACAAAACTGTCCTGGAAGATGAATGAAATAATACAATTCTGCCTAACTAAAATTTCTAAAAGATGTTGCTCATGTCTTAGAAAAGTTTTATTTGAGCAGAAAGTAAAGACGGAATTAATAAACTCTGAGAATAGATGCAAAACCTCACTCTTAAACTCAATGGCATACCCTGTTCCTTTCTTCCATCTCCACTAGACTCTCAGCATTTGAGTTTTGAGCCATACCCTGACTCTCAAGGAATTCCGAATGCCCTTCTGGAAACCCCAGGTCTTCGTTAGAGATCCTCTTTTGAAGTTATTGCCCAATAAATACAAGTCATCTCCATAATTAAAATTTCTGCATTATAAAATTAATACCAGGATTTTAGTGTGTGGCCATCTTGTCTTTATTTACTTTGTGTTACTGAAATATCTTTGAGGCTATGATTTCACTATTTTGGTATGGTAAGTTGGACCTTCCTTCCATCTTGTGATTGAATGTCTTATGTCTACCCAGGAGGAAATTTAGGGTTTTCTGTCTTTCAGAATTGAAGGTTTTTTCTGTGTTTTAGACATTATTCTGATGTTTAGGAAGTAAATGGATTTTGAAAGGAGAGCATCAGTTATCATTAAGATCAACTTGGTCTTAAAAAAAAAAGCTATTACAAGCTCTGAATAACTCTAATAATGGTGAATTGCTCTTAAGGGTAGCTCTGAATTTATTTCAGTTTTTCCCTAGCTTTGGTCTTTTATTCTATTGAAAATTCCAAATTTAATGAGGATTAAGGATAAGCAATAAACAATTTTGAATTATTGTTGGCCATAACAGTTGAGATTAGCTCAGAGTAAGACATTTCTTCACTTTCATGGCCTACCTCTGCTGGTCAGATTTTTTTTTTTTTTTTACCCCTTTTAAAATTATTAGTTAAAAGTTCTTAAGTCTGACTCTTAATCTTGGTGTCTTCCTGTTGATGGGAGGCCAAGACCACCCTGTTATATTTGCTTCCTTCCCCAAATTGGATGGCTGGTTATATGTACAAAGGCTGTATACAAAGAATTGTGGCTTGAGCTTTCCAGGCTCACAGTGTCACTGTTTTCTGGCTATGGGCTAGGAGAGAAACAAATTATAAGAGATGAGTACAGGAGCTATGGAGCTGCTCCTTGGGTTGGCCATTTTCACACGGCCATTGAGTTGACAGCCACAAACCTCCCAATGTCATTCCATGGTAGACATCAGCTCTGTTGTGTCAGGAACACATGACTAGAGATAGAATGACATTTAACTGTCCTCCAGTTTCTATCTCTTCTTCCTTTTAGCAGTGGCATTCTTTAGACACCTAGCTAGAGGAGATGGTTCTTAGCCTCTTGGCGGCTAGATGTAGTCCTGAGATTGAAATCATTGGATATTAGTACAAGAGAGTTGTATAACTTCTGGGTTAAATTAATAAAAAGAATCAGCTTTTTCTTTCTTTACTCTTGCTGTGAGCAGGAAGGGGTAAAAATTGGCTAGCTTTGCTTATATGGATATGGACATCAATGGAGAGAGCAAAGCAACAAGACAGAGGTAGTTTAGGTGCCCGAATGATCTCAGGGAGTAAAGCGGCCTTACTGGTCCTGGACCATGAGTTTCTTTACTGCTTAACAACAGAGGAATAAAGGTCTATCTTATTTATACTTTTGATATTTTCTACCATGTTTGAGTTAATTACAGGAGGCTAGTCTATAGCCTAATTAATACAATCTGGAATTTTTTTAAATGTTTTTTTGCTATTTTTTCAATTACTAGAAGACCACATACTACAGTTGAAAGATCATAATATTAAGGATAAACAGGTCTGGGTTTGATCCAAAGTCCTGCAACTTCTTGAGGTGCATGAGCTTGAACATGTCATTCAATGTCTTTAAGTCTCAGTTCCCTTATCTTTGAAGCAGACATTTTAATATCTATCTTATAGGGTGGCTAAGAGTTCAGCAATGTCTTTAATAAAATTTCTGCCCCATGGTGGATATATAATACACTGCAAACTATTTTGCTTGGATTGTCAAATTGCATTGTTCCTAAAATGTGATAATGGTGTTTGTTATTGTTTAGTCACTTATTTGTGTTCAACTCTGCGATCCCATGGACTGCGGCACGCCAGAATTCCTTGTCCTTCACTATCTCCTGCAGTTTACTCAAACTCTTGTCCATTGAACTGGTGATGCCATCCAACCATCTCATCCTCTGTCGCCCCCCACCTTCCCCTGTAGTGGTTATATTTATTAAAAGAGTTCTTATTGTTTAAGGACATATATTGGAATGTTTACAGATGAAGTAAAAACAAACTAAAGATTCATTATAATTAATTTCTCAGCCTCCATTCTGTATCTCAACCATGCTTACCTTCTTCTAGCTTCTAAATTTATCTTCCTAAAATGTTGGCTTTTAACATTTTAATTGCTTTGTTTATTTTCTTATTATTGAAAATGAAGGATTCGTTATTGGTTCTAGAAACAGCCTGTTATCAGAAATGAGAGTTGCAAGTATTTTCTCTTGGTTTGGTAAATGTTTTGTCTTTTCATTCTCTTAACAGTCTCATTCAAAGAGCAGATGTTCTTAATTTTGATAAGATTCAATTTAATATTTTATCATTTTTTGCTTTTACTTTTGCATTTTGTGTATGCGTGTCTAAGAAAGTTATACTTAAGTCACAAGGATTTCTCCTAGATTTTCTTCTAGCAGTTTTATATTTTCAAGCTTCATATTTATTTCTGTGGGCAAGTTCAGCTTCACATATCATATATATACATACTCAGTTCTTACAGCATCATTTGTTGACAGATGATTTTTCTCTATTGAAATGTCTGTGCACCTTTGAAAAATTAATTGACAGCAAATATATGGATTTATTTTTGGACTTTATTGTGTTCCATTGATCTACTTGTGTATAAGTATGCCAATTTCACCCTTTCTTGGATATAATATCTATAAATAAGAATTGAGATGAGGTAGTGTGTGTCCTTCTACTTTGTTCTTTTTTGAAGTTGTGTTGGCTGTTCTAGGTCTTTTGCATTGCCATTTGGATTATAGAAACAGTTTTTCAATTTCTACAAAAAATCCTGCTGTGAATTTGATTTGGATTGCACTAAATTTATATGTCAACTTGGGAAGAACTGAAATAATAACAATATTGAGTTTTCAGATCCATAGCAATGATATCTCTCTCAAATTATTTGTTTTCTTATACTTCTCTCAAACTGTTTAGTAGTTTTAGCATGCAAGCCTTACCCATTATTCGTCAGTTTTACTTCTAAGTATTTCAAGATTTTTGATGCTGTTTTAAATGCTATTTTTTGATTTTCAATTTCTGGTTTTTTTATTGCTTATACATAGAAATTCAGTTGAATTTTTATATGTATCTTATAGTCTGTAACTTTGCTCGACTCATGTGTTCTAGCAGCTTTCTTATAGATTCAACAGGAATTTCTACAGGAGTGCTCACGCCATCTGTGAATAGAGTTTTACTTCTTCCTTTACAATTTGGCTTCCTCTTATTTCTTTTTCTTATCTCATTTTGCTGATTAGGGCTCCACTATAATGTTGAATGGACAGAGGATCCTGGCGGGCTACAGCTCGTGGGGTCACAAAGAGTTGGACACGACTTAGCGACTAAATAGCAACAGCAAAGTAAATACTGGTAAATTCTTGCAGTGGAATTCTAAGCAGCACTTAAAAACAGTGAGTCCATTCCATATGTAATACCGTAGCTAAGAAACCTTGTCAAGTGAAAAAAGATAAGACACTGTGTATAGCCTGCTGCCAGTTGTAAAAACAAGAGAATGTGCATCATGTATACTTGTATGTTGAAGATTATCTCCAGAAGAGTCCAGAAGATAGGGAATAGTTGTTAGCTCTGGTGAGATCTGGGAGACTGAAGGATTTCAGCCAGAGATTAATTTATCACAGAATATTTGTCTGCTTCTCTTGAATTTTGTGTCATGTGAATGCATTATTGAAGTAAAACAAAAGAGGAGAATTTAATAGCTACAAGGTAATGCTTGCAGTAGGCTAAATTTTATTGCTCCTTCTCCGCCGTATATTCCAGTAGATCAGAAAATCTTGTGTATGAGCTGCCTTGATATTTTATTGATTTTCTCATACTCTATCCGGGATGTGTAATTTAACATTTACTCTGCAAAGGGCATTGAGGCCTCTTATTCCTTCCTGTGACTCCATGAACCTCATCAAAGCTCTAGTGAGTGGGTTGTGGAAACCAGTACTTTGCGTAGTTTTCCTTAGGACAGTCCTCCACCACCCACACCCCTAAATTCAATTAACCATAATCAATGAAAGATTTAAAAAAAAAAATATTAAACATGCATACTGCAATGTAAGGCCAGTTAAAATCTCAGAGTATGTCTATAGTCTTTCAGTCTTCATCCACAGAGTATTCCCGTGATACACTGCACTGTCCCCATTTGGGATTGGAATGAGTGTGACTCAGAAGAATGTGTCCCCTGAGCTGAAACACACACCCAAGAGGAGCCCTGTTTGCAGGGGTGCATCATAAAGCTGCCTCCCTCAGAACAAGAGGGAGATTGATTTCTGCGGTGGCAAAGTGTAAACAGAATTCTTTGCTCCCCAGAGAGAAGCCCCCCAAAGGAAGTAATTCATGGAAAAGGTAATTACCAATTAAATAGTAAACGTGCTACTTGGCCTGTAAGAAGAATTAAAACATATTTACACTTCAAAAAGAAGCAATTAGTGATAGTTGATTCACTAAGGAAAGTGCCAGACCAGGACAGAGGAAAGTGTGTAAATAGATAAAGACAGAGAGATTTATTATTAAATTAAAGCCCCTTAATTACTGCAAATGTTAAATATGCAGTTTTCTGACATTTAAATGATGCTTTTCACCCAAATGAAAATGAATTGTCCACCTCGGATTCCCACTTCCTAGGCAGGATGTAAATGTCAGTCCTAAATTAAAGTTAACTAGTTTCTGCTATACATTAAAAAAATTTAATTAGAATCAATAAATCATTTTTTCTTTTTAAATTTTGAAGTCCAAGTGTTTTAGTCCAAACATTCAGCCGGCTCTCCAGAAGGAAGGAAATGGTCAGAGTCCCGGGGGTTTGGGTACAAGGAAGCCCTCTGCTTCAAGGCCCTGTCTGTGACCCGCCGGGAGATGGGGTGACAAGTGCGCATTTCCAGGGAAGGCCTGTGCCTTTCTAACCTGCCCCTCTTCCTTGGCCCTTCAGTGCCCCCGAGGGATTAAAGGCGTGCCTTCGGAACTAGAAGCACAGTTCTATTGAGAAGGTATCCATAGGGTCGCAAGAGTCAAACACACCTTAGTGACTAAACCACCATCACTACCATCACCCCATTTATAATCACCTGCTGTGTACCAAGAGTTTAACCTATTTTTCCTTATTTCAACCTCATAAGAGTCCTCCAAAGTTTTCTCATCATTTTCTTTTGCCCAACTCACACAGGATGATTCTTTCCCAAGTCAAGAGGCTTAGAAAGAACTGGGATCCAAGCCCCAGGTCTCTCTGCCACTCACCATTCTGCCACTATTAAAACAAGCAAAGCAAAACAAAACAGAAAAAATGAGGAGAGAGTGATAACAGTAAACTTCAATTTTATTTTTTTATTCATTTATTAGTTGCAGTACACGGAAGTTTTATTAAGAGTTGTGGCATATGGGATCTAGTTCCCTGACCAGGGATCAAACCCAAGCCTCCTGCAGAGGGAACATGGAGTCCTAACCAGTGGATCACCAGGGAAGCCCCTAATTTTTTTTTTTTTAATTTACTCAATCACAGCTTTAGAGAGTATCCTTGTCATCCTAGGGTGTTCCTGGCTGTGTCGTGTCTAAATTTTTATCCTATAATTACCAGAAGCTAGTCACTATTCTTAAAAAAAGGCTCTTCTGCTTAAATTTGACAAGGTTGCTTTCTGTTTTTTGACACTTAGCATCCAGAAAGCATAGTTCTGGTCCTCCACTTCTTGCTTCAATTGTACCCTGTCGTCACTGGACAGAAATACTTATTTCTCTCTAGGTGTTTATCGAGTGTAAGGCACTGCCCGGTACGTTAGGGGGTCATTACTAACATGATTACTAACATGAATCTTTTCAACTGTTCTCCTAAAAGGAGGCAGGGATCAAATCCTTTGAAAATACTAGACTAATCCTTGTTCACCAGGTTTTCTTTTTTTACAGGACTTCTCAGAGCCTTTATATGCCAGTGTGCCCTGGGAATCTTAGGAAAGAGATAACATGTATCAATTTCAGAATGTATATGATGTGGAAACTTTTTTTTTTTGTTTCCTTGAGGATTCTCTTTTGTGAATAATGTCTAATGAAACATAATCGGGACTGCTAGGATAACAATAGAAGCTATGAAGGAAGAAATAATTTGAGAAAGTTGAGAAAGGCAGTAGAATTTTAAACAGGCAAACTCTAAAGTTTGAGAAAGGGCAAAAGGCAGAAGGCAGGGGGGAAGGAACAGGCTTCTGAAAAGGCAGATCAGTAAAATCAAAAATTTAAAAAAATGTTTACTTCAAATTGCTGTCACATGCAATATGTAGCAAAAATTCCCCCAAAAGAAATGTTATGGAGTGTTCTTAAATCACAGCATATTGCTGTCTCAATATGCCTCATTTTTAATACAATATTTCAATAAAACAGAAATATGAGGTGGCTGTGAGTACAGACTAGAGTCCAATGTGAAAATCATCTTGTCTCCTGGGTTTACACCAAAAAGGTCTACAGGGTGGTGGTCATCATCAGAAGCAAAATCACAAATCCTACATGTGGTCCATCCACCAACTGAAATGTTTTAGGAGCTATTCTGATCCGTCTACATTAAGGAAGAGATAAACAGCTGGAAAAGACTGAAAAGAAGGTAATTAGAATTGTCTAGAGCACAGAACAACTTTATATGAGGCATGAATGAAAAAAAAAGTCTTTAGAAGAGAAAGTTAAAAGAAGACTGATGTTTATATCAGTATTTATACAGTACATGTTATATGCAGGCCTTGTGCTAAAATAAAAGATATAGATTGTGGAACAAGTTTTCACATTAAATCCTGGAAAAGGAAATTTCTCTTCTTGGATCATTTTTTGAAGCTTGGAGAAATTGTTTTAAGGAAAATAAAAAGAAACTCTTACTTACCAAACCCAATCTATACATTAAATTTTTTTTTCCTAAAGGATTTGTCAAAATGTTTCCACGGTATTTTTGCTGTTCAGTCGCTAAGTCATGTCTGACTCTTTGTGACACCATAGACTGCAACATGCCAGGCTTCCCTGTTCTTCACTATCTCCTGGAGTTTGCTTAAACTCATGTCCATTGAATCTATGATGCTATCTAACCGTCTCATCCTCTGCCAACCCCTTCTCTTGCCCTCAATCTTTCCCAGCATCAGGGTCTTTTCCAGTGAGTTGGCTCTTTGCATCAGGTGGCCAAAGTATTGGAGCTTCAGCTTCAGTACCAGTCCTTCCAATGAATATAGAGCATTGATTTCCTTTAGGATTGACTGGTTTGATCTCCTTGTTGTCCAAGGGACTCTCAAAAGTCTTCTCCAACACCATGGTTCAAAAAACTCTTAATAGGACTCAAAAAAAAAAAAAAAAGGAAAAGATTTCATGATTCTCCCTTTTAGCATTCTTCCTCAGTGACTTAGATATGCTAGAGCAATCTGACTCTTATAAGAATATACAGTATTTTGCAAACTTTTCTGATCACACAGTGTTGTTCTGAGACCATAACATCTTGTATAAATGTTGATTCAAGGAATACATTTTGGAAAATGTTCTTAGGGATGAAAAATGCAGAATAGCTCAAAGGAGTATTTAATGAAGTTTTTATGGATCATGAGCTTGTGAGTCTGATGACCTAAAGGAAAACTATCTTTGACTTTCAGTTAGTTTTGAAATACTATCAATGTATTAGAAATTAGGTAGATATTTACAGCCTTCTATGTTTTACTGAAGGGCTTCCCAGGTGGTGCTAGTGGTAAAGAAATTGACTGCCAATGCTGGAGATGCAGGAGACGTGGGTTTGGAAGGAGACTGGGTCAGGAAGATGCCCTGGAGGAGGGCATGGCAACCCACTACCATATTCTTGCCTGGAGAATTCCATGGACAGAGGTGCCTGTGGGATACAGTTCATAGGGCTGTAAAGAGTTGGACACAACTAAAGTGACTTAGCACAGCATAGCACAGGTGAAATCCATGGAATCCATGAAATCCATGGAAAAAATACCTTTTAAAAATGTTAACAGCTCACCTAGTGTCTTTATAGACCCTCTGTCATGAAATTATCTTCACAACAGTGTTTTCAAGTAGATATTAGTAAACTGTGATTCCAAGATGGCCAGTTATTTTCTCAAGATCACACAGCTTGTTAGTGGAAAAGCCAGAACCCAGTTCCAAGACTTTTGATTGCACATTTTGTTTTGTTTCCCATTATAGTCCTTCTTCATAAGACTAAAGAAGATAAGGTATAACATTTAGGCTAGTTCAAAACTTGTCCTGAAATTGTTTTTATTGCGGTCCTTTGATGGATATAAGGAAGCCCAAATCTTCCTGTGGTCAGTTTGGTTACCTCTTAAGTCTTGCCTTATGCATAATACAGAATTTCACTCTCCTCTCTATCTCAAGGAAAGTCATAGAATTTGAACAATAATTGATCATCAGTAGAGTGTTTAGTTGGAGAAGGCAATGGCAACCCACTCCAATACTCTTGCCTGGAGAATCCCAGGGACAGGGGAGCCTGGTGGGCTGCCGTCTATGGGGTCGCACAGAGTCGGACAGACTGAGAGACTTCACTTTCACTTTTCACTTTCCTGCACTGGAGAAGGAAATGGCAACCCACTCCAGTGTTCTTGCCTGGAGAATCCCAGGGATGGGGAGCCTGGTGGGCTGCCGTCTATGGGGTCGCACAGAGTCGGACATGACTGAAGTGACTTAGCAGCAGCAGCAGCAGAGTGTTTAGTATATCAATAGGTTCATGGGAGGAAACAAAGGTCTTCCTCCTTTGGCTGGGTTTAAAAAGAAAAAAAACAAAATGACTTTTATAAAGCAATTTTTTTTCCTGTTAACTTTTAAAAACTCATATGCACTTTCAAGGAAATTTAATCCATATGTTTTTAAATCATTTGCACTTAATTCATCACATGTTTGGTAAAAGCTATTTGATTTCCTAGAAGCGTAGGGACAGTTGTTTATAGGATTTTAAAACCCTTCTTTCCTTGAACTAGGAAGTCTCATCTTACAAGGTTTTCCAGTGAACTAAGCCAAAAATGACTCAAACTCAGGATCCCTAATCTTAGGTTTCCAAGTAGCATCTCCCAGATGGTCCTTGATTTTATTTATTTATTTAGGCTCCACTCTGCAGCATGTGACTCTTAGTTCCCCAGCCAAGGATCAAACTCATGATCCCTGCTGTGGAAGCATGGAGTCTTAACCACTGGACATTAGGCATGTTCTTAGTCAGCTTGATTAGCCCCTGATGCATCAGTTCCTTCTATGACTCTCATCTTGCTTTTTATTTATTTATTTTTAACGGAAGGATAATTGCTTTACAGTACTGTATTGATTTCTACCAAACATCAACATGATCATTCTTGCTTTTGAGCCTACAATAAAATAACCAAAAAGGAGGAAAGAAAAAGGAAACCATGAGATTTTGCTGCTTAACAGAAAAATGGCAATGGATTTCTTGTCAGAGAATTTAAGTTTGAGTCTTTCATAATAAGGGTGAAGGTCTTGGTCAAGATGCCTCAAGGTATAGGAGTATTAATGACTATATTAAAATGGCTCTGAGTTTAAGTTGAGTTGCTGGCATAGTAAGCTAATGGTTAATAAGGCCATTTTTATAAGCCCTTTTGCCAAAATTCTTTAGAAAACTCTTTAAGATTATAATAACTGTTAGTCAATATTAGCATGAATTAATGTTATTATTAGTAAAAACTAATACTTATTTGTTCTATGCCAGAAAGTGTCAAATCTCATTTTGTCCTCCTAGTCACCTAATGATGTAGATATTATTATCATGTGCCCAGAAATTCCACCAGAATGCCCAGAGCTGCCTAAAAATACCATCTTCATTAGGGAACAAAGGACTTTTGGTTAAGAGACTGATTCCCAAGCTTAGAAGTTATTCCTTCAAGGCAATAACTTTAAATAATTTTAAAGAAGTTACTTTAAAGTTTTTGGGAAGGTCTGCCTTGAAGCAGTATTGACAGATTTCTCAAGATATTTCTAGGGGATCAAGAAAATTTACAATAAGAAGGCAAAGAATAGGCTGGAATTAGAACTTTTGTTCTAACAACAACAACAAAAAAGGATGAAGTAGCTTGAATAGGTAAACAATGTGTTCTTCAGTTAGCTTTTGGTATAGTATTGTTCATTCATCCACTATTTGTGATCAGTTCAACCCCTCTGAATTCCTCCTCCTTTTCCCCAACACATTCTATACGCTGAGGAAAGTGAGATCTGGGAGGAGCTGAGCTGCAGAGACAATAGAGGGGCTTATTTTAGAGGCTTGGGGAAAGCAAGGTGGTAAGAGATGAGATATTGGTTGAGAAAACCAAACAGTGAGATGACCAAAAATGTCTAATCAGCAATAAGAATTTGATGTTCAGGTAGTGTTTAGTGTGAGTCTTCTTTCCACTTTGACATGAGATGTTAACTAACAACTTTTTGTCCAATATATTATGGAATTAGAGCCTCAAAGTGCACCCATGAACTGAATTCTGATTCAAATTAGGTGCCAGGTAAAATAGAGGTTCCTCAAACTGGGCCCAATGCACAGGAATTACATGTTTTTTCAACATATTTATCAAATGCTTACTCTGTACAATGGTCTGAGATAGATATTAGGGATACTATGTAAATAAGATGTTGTTTTTGCCCCCAAGAAATTTAGTCATAAATAGACAAATTAAAAACTGCGTGTGAAGAGTTAGAAAGTAGGTAATTGTAGGGTGCTTGGGAATATCAGTGGAGGATACTATTCCCATGGTGACAGAGACAGGAAATGTGAACTTGGAAGGCAGAACAATGAAAGGGACTCTGAATTCCTTTACTGGAAGATTCTCTGAAAACTAAGAGGTTGCTGATGAACTTAGAGGCTTGTGGAGACTTGTGCTTTCACATTTCCATTGGCAAGAACTGTCAGGGGACGTTTGACTTTAAGGAATCCAATCTGTTGCCATTTCTCAAGGATTCTCTGTTCCTTATCAGTTCCTATTCCGGGAACAAGTGAAACAGCATGCTGTTTCTAGGACTGCGGTCATAGGATGAGACATGTATGAATCCCCTTCAGTGACTCTTTTCAGCATCAGCAACCTTGTATGTATTAGACTATCCATATTGTGACTATTGATAAAATTTCATCCTGTGTAATAGCTGAGTAATCATCTTACTAAAGATGTATAAGCCTGCATTTCTGCTAATAAAGAGCTCCATCAGAGCTTGGGTTCCCATGTCTTTCTTTCTTTCTATCTCTCTCTCTCTCCCTCCCTCCAACTCTCTCTTTCACTTTCTTATCGTTGGCTCTGGACTACCAGGTTCTGGTCCATTAAAGGACCACAACAAGTGGCGCCCGAATAGGGACCTGGTACACATGGCATTTTGGGCAGAGTGACTCAGGGCCTATTGAGGTCGGTAAGCACTAAGACATGGGTCAAATGACTGAAAAGCCCCATCATTTCTCTACTTTACTTCACTGTTTGTTCAAAAAGACCTTTTAAATCTTAAAGCAGAAAACTATGAGATCTCTGTCTGTCTGGATATATATGTATGTCTCAATGTATGTCTTGTCTCTAGATAATATTGCTGAGGTTAATTTATGAATGAGCTAAACAACAGTTGATGGTTTCTGAAAAAAAGTAAGATGCATGTTTTCAGTAAAAAGGGTATAAGAAATGGAATTACATTTTATTATGAGAAAAAGGATGTATGGCTTACAGATGGCTATTTTATGAATAGACAAATATATCGATGAATACAGAAAGTGTAAAAAAGGTTTGTGAAAAGTGAGACCCAAAAACAAAGTTCTATGTGTGGTACATTTTATTAACAGAAAAAGAAAGAAATATGACTTATAGATGGCTGTTCTATGAATGGACAAATAAAGTGATGAATACAGAAAGTGTAAAAAGGGTTTGTGGAAAGTGAAACCCAAGAAGAAAGTTCTATGTGTGGTACATTTTATTAAGAGAAAAAGAAATATGACTTACGGATGAATACAGAAAGTGCAAAAAAGGTTTGTGGCTAGTAGAAGAGAGTTTTATGCATGATACAAGTGTCTTAAGTCTTATGACTTTACCAATAACTGCTAGCTATAGCTATATTATTTTCTATGTCACTTGTTTCAGAAGATTATTTCTTACATTAACAAATGTGTGACTGAGCCTTTGATATAATGCTGTTATACAGTTCTATATGATATCAATGATTGTAATAATGTAACTCTGGATATGGGAAGAAGCAACAAGAGGGAATATTTTCCTGGACCAAGAGGCTAGTAAGACAGTGGTCCAGAGACTTTTTCTACTTGTAAGGTCTGGTACAATAACAGCACACTGAGTGGCCTATCAATGGAATCTTCCCCAGACCTGGGAATGAGCCTTCTCAGCACCATGAGACACAATGGCCATCACATGCCCCCCAAACATGGTCAAATATGTGACTATGAAGGGACCCTGCTGACTGGAAGTTGATACTTGCCAGCTGCCTCTACGAAGATTACATCATGACCACTGCAAGCTGCTGACCTTCAACACCCCCTGAGAGGAGTTCAGGGTGGAAATAAAAAATAAGGCACTCTGTGCTCTGGGAAAAACCCAGAAAAACTGGCCTTCAGATAGTCAGATGTTTTCAGGTAAAGATTTTATGAGCCCAAATTCTTGCATCTTCTCATACCTAGAGAAACACTAATGTCATGAACCAATGTCTGGTCCTAATTCTCCTGGTAGCCCCTGAACAACTGTTCTACTTCTATTATTCTTTGGGCCATGTACCTTTAACGTTCCTGTTAAGTTTGTTTCTTTCCAAATATAACAAATCTCCAAATGGTAATATGACAAGAATATTCCCTGACCAACACCTAGACAATGCTGAAACAAGTCACCTTATCATTCCATGGACTCTCATCTCCCCCTGTTAATGCACCCTGACAGAGAGCAGACAAAGGGAACCCAGAACCCCACAACACCCCTATACAGCCTGAATAAGCCAGAGCGGTCATTGCCCCTTTTCCCCTGAGACTGGTTTCCCAGATGCCTGAGAAGGGAAATAGGTAGACAGTTAGACAAATATAATAAATAAGGGGGAATTGTCAGGGGATGTTTGACTTTAAGGAATCCAATATGTTGCCATTTCTCAAGGATTCTCTGATCCTTATCAGTTCCTATTCCAGGAACAAGTGAAACAGCATGCTGTTTCCAGGACTGAGGTCATAGGATGAGACATGTATGAATCCCCTTCAGTGACTCTTTTCAGCATCAGCAACCTTGTATGTATTAGACTATCCATATTGTGACTATTGATAAAATTTCATCCTGTGTAATAGCTGAGTAATCATCTTACTAAAGATGTATAAGCCTGCATTTCTGCTAATAAAGTACCCTTGCTCCATCAGAGCTTGGGTCCCTGTGTCCTTCTTTCTTTCTCTCTCTCTCTCCCTCCCTCTGGCTCTCTCTTTCACTTTCTCATCATCGACTCCAGACCATCAGGTTCCGGTCCATTAAAGGACCACAACAGAGAACAATTAAGGATAGTATGAGAATTGCTGTCAGTCCAAACAGAAGGCCCACCAATACGTGGTAGAAACCTGCAGCTTTTTTCTGATGTTTTTAGCAGCCTTTAGTGACCACAGAATATTTTCAAACTGTGTCCCTCCCTTTGTTGGTTAAAAAGTGCTTTGAATAGACAAGCATTTTTCATGTGCTGAGAAAGGGTATGGGGATGGATTAGGCCATGAATTGGGTGGGAAAGGCTGGTGTGTTTTCTCATGGAGGCGACTGCAGGAAGGTTTATTATTCCATTAGAAAAGAATCTCGGGGCCTTCCCTGGTGGTTCAGGGGTTCAGACTTTGTCTTCCAATGCAGAAGATGAAGGTTTGATTCTTGATTGGGGAGCTAGGATCCTATAAGCCTCTGGGCCAAAACATCAAAACATAAAACGTAAAGGAAAAATATTGTAATAGATTCAATAAAGACTTTAAAATTGGTCCACACTAAAAAAAAAAAAAAAAAGAAGAAGAGTCCTGAAAGTCAACTCATCTTTTCCTTGGTCTGTAACCTAACACAATATAAAATCTCATGATTCGACACTGACCAGAAACAAAACATGTGCTCTTAGGGCTCAAAAGGATTGTCATTGCTGCCTGCCTTGGTCAGTGCAGGCTTAAACAACAAAGATTTACTTCTCACAGTTCTGGGGTCTGGGCAGAACAGATCAGTGTCTGATGAGGGTCCACTTCCTGGATTGTAGATGGCTGTCTTCTCACTGTGTCCTCATGTGGCGGTGGGCAGAGAAGCAGGCTGTCCTGGGACTCTTACAAGGGCACTAATCCCGTGCATGGTCTCCCCTGGTGGTTCAGTGGTAAAGAATCTGCCTGTCAATGCAGGAGAGTCAGGTTCAATCCCTGGGTTGGGAAGATCCTGCACGCCGCGCCCTCCCCCTCCCCGCGGAAGGAAATGGCAACCCACTTCAGTATTCTTGCCTGGAAAATTCCATGGACAGAGGAGCCTGGCAGGCTATAGTCCATAGGGTCACAAAAGAGTCGGACATGACTCAGTGGCTGAACAACAACACACAATTGCATTCTTGAGGGTGCCAGCCTCATGACCTCATCTACTTCTAATTACCTTCCAAAGGCCCCCACCTCTTAATACCATTACATTGGGGGAGGGGGAGGGTATCAACAGATGAACTTTGAGGGGCAAGAAACATTCAGTCCATAACATTCCACTGACTCTCTGTTGGTAATGAATGAGGCCACCCCACAAACCCTGTGTGAAGGGTTCAACAGACCCATCCATTTGAACTGGAAACACAATTATATCACCATTTTTTAACTTAAAATAAATATTTTAAAGTCTCCTTTTTTGGTTACATTCAATCTCAGAAGGCCGCTAGGAAGTGCAGCTCTGTGAAAATGACTCTTTCAAAGCCATTTAAATTGTACAGGTGTGTGATTCACCCTGCTTGTCTGGCTGTGGATATGGTCACGGCCAAAACGACATCAACACCACATTGCCCCTGACTCCCCAAGCCTGAAAAAGAGGCAAAACATTCTGTAATTGGGGATTGCTTTGCATGAGTTTTAATTTGATTAGTAACATTCCATAAGGCTAACATGGTATATGGAAATTATGGACAATTAAAACTGTGATCAATTAGGTCTAAATTGTTAGTCCATTAAGAGGCAGTAACAAGAACTCTTGATTTTCCAAATCTTTTCCCCTAATCCTTTTGCCCTAGCAGTCCTCATAATGACAGACGAAAACTCTTCTGTTACTCCTGTGTTATGCCAGGAGTTTCGATAAATCCACTCATTTTTATTATTTAGGAGCATGCAACCAGATAATTTAGGTATAAATAATGTATAAAAAATCTTTGCAAATGCAACACACTTCCTTTTTATCGCCATCATAAAAACAATAAAAATAATCGTCTGAATGGCTTTAGCAATCCAGAATATGCAGACCATGTGTGCAGCACAAACCTATCATCTCTGGATAAATTAGGTAAAATGTCCTCAGATTAGTTTATAAAAGCTTCAGAGCAGTGTCTTCAAATGACACTTGAACTTTAAAGATATGAAGTGAGACATAGCATTGTAGAAAAATCCTGACTTCAAAACTATAGCCTTTTTCTTTTTTAGTAATAAACTGAGAAAAAAAATCCACTAGAGGAATTTTCAGAAACATATTTCAGTGGGTCTCTATTTGGGGCCTTGTGTCTCCCTCCAGGCCAAAAAGCACCTGTTTCATATTTCCTGGTGAAATGTTCCCAAGCCTTCAAGGCCCAGGTCATATGCCACCTCTCCAAGAAGCAGTCTATATTCATCCCAGAAAGTGTACCTCTAAACTCCCGTGGGCATTTCTTCACTGGTCCCCTTATGGTTATCTTGTGATTTTCTTCCTTGTCTTCATTGTCTTGCCCTTCACATTGTAGACTGTCCTCTGTATCCTGTGGTGTTTGGCATATGATCTTGAACCTGGAAACCACAGATAAGCTTTTGCTGAATTTATCAATGACTTACTAAATTTTTGTTACAAATGTACTTTCATGGCCTTGAGGAGATGATATATACTTTACTCTCTTTTTATTTTTTCCCCCATTACTGAGAAAGATCTAAAATTGAGTTTCATTGAGATTTAAGCTTGTGAGCCTCATACATCAGCCAAAACAAAAATCTGGTTGCTCGCTTAAAAGAATTCTTATAGGTAAGGATCCATGTAACACACTGACAGAGATGCTGTCTAAGCTCAGATTAAGAGTAGATGTTCGGGAACTTCCCTAGTGGTCTAGTGGTTTAGACTCCACGATAGGGGGCCCAGGTTCAATACCTGGTCAGAGAACTCAATGCTGCATGCCATGACTAGTAAAAGATTCCAGGGAATAGTTTATAGCTGATTATACAATCTGCAGGAGAATGTCTGGTTTTAATGGCAACTGTCCCCAGATAAAGCAGTTAGCAAAGGGATTGAAAGTGTTGGAGAAGAGAGGTAGTCCGGCTGTGGCCATGGTCACAGCCAAAACGACTGTTTTCCAGATTCAAGACTTTCTTGCTATTTAATAGTGGATACTCAGTGAACATTAAAAATAATCATTTGAATTGCTGGAAGGGGTCATGGACAAAACAGGCAAGGGTAATAGCTTCAGATGAGATTCAGTTCAGTTCAGTTCAGTCATTCAGTCGTGTCTGACTCTTTGTGATCCCATGGACCGCAGCACACCAGGCCTCCCTGTCCACCACCAACTCCCGGAGCTGACTCAAACTCAAGTCCATCGTGTCAGTATGCCATCCAACTATCTCATCATCTGTTGTCCCCTTCTCCTCCCGCCTTCAATCTTTCCCAGCATCAGGGTCTTTTCCAGTGAGTCAGTTCTTCGCATCAGGTGGCCAAAGTAGTTTCAACTTCAGCATCAGTCCTTCCAAATAACATTCAGGACTGATTTCCTTTAGGATGGACTGGCTGGATCTCCTTGCTGTCCAAGTGACTCTCAAGAGCCTTCTCCATCACCGCAGTTCAAAAGCATCAATTCTTTGGTGCTCAGCTTTCTTTATAGTCCAACTCTCACATCCATACATGACTACTGGAAAACCACAGCTTTGACTAGATGGACCTTTGTTGGTATGAGGTTAGGGTTTTAATTCCACTGCTATTCCTTTGACATTTTTGTTTATTGCAGCCATACCTTGTTTTATTGTGCTTTGAAGATAATGCATTTTTTAAAAAAACAAATTGTAAGTGCTGCAATCCTGCATTGAACAAGTCTAAAGATCCCCTTTATATAAATATAAAATGAGAAGGAAATGGCAACCCACTCCAGTATTCTTGCCTAGAGAATTCCATGGATAGAGGAGCCTGGCAGGCTACAGTTTACAGGGTCAAAAAGAGTTGGGCACGACTGAATTTAGCATGCATTATTGTGTCTGAAGATATTGCATTTTTTTTTTTTTAACAAATTGAAGGTTTGTGGCAATTCTGCATTGAGCAAGTCTATCAGTGCCATTTTTCCAACAGCAATTGCTCACTTTGTGTTTTGGTAATTCTCACAAAATTTTCAAACTTTTTCATTGTTATTATATTTATTGTGGTGATCTTTGACCAGTGACCTTTGACATTAGTATTAGGACTTGCTGAAGGCTCAAATGACCATTAGCACTTTTAGCAATAAAGTGTTTTTTCATTAGATATGTACGTTGATTTATTAGACTAATACTATTGCACAGTATAGTGTAAGCAAAACTTATATTCACTGGGAAGCCAAACATTTTTGTGTGATTGACTTTACTATGATATTCCCTTCATTGCAGTGGTCTAGAAATGAACCTACAGTATCTCTGAGGTGTGCCCGTACCTTTGTAAAATAATGTTCCCTTATCTTGTTTGACACATTTATAGAAACCTAAGTGTTATGGGAAGTGACCTTGGTGAGCCCAGGCAATAAAAGTCAAAGGTGAGGAGCAGAGATTCAGATGCAAAGATGGCCCAGTGGAGATAAAAGCAGAAAGCTGTGGAGGGCATTAAATGAGGCCTGCATCCATCCCTGGCTTGGCCGTATCACTTTGCTGGTATTTCTTCAGCAATACTGGCAAAGATGCTGTTTCTGTAATTCTTAACATCTAAAGCTCAAGGAAAGAAAGAGTTAAGATTAAGGTAGTGAGAAGTTATGAGTGACTTGATTTGGCAAGTGCCTTAGTAATTGTATAGGGGTCAGTGAGCTTTTTTTGCAGAGGGGCAGGTGGTAAATAATTCTGACTTGTCAGGCCCTATGAGGTCCATTATAATTACTCATCTCTGCCATTTTAGCATGCACGCCTGAGTGTGTGGATGCTAAGTCGCTTCAGTCGTGTCTGACTCTTTTGCTTCCCCATGGACTGTAGCCCATCAAGCGCCTCTGTTCATGGGATTTTCTAGGCAGGAATACTGGGGTGGGTTGCCATGCCCTTCTCCAGGGGATCTTCCTGACCCAGAGACTGAACCCACATCTCTTATGTCTCCTGCATTGGCAGGTGGATTTCTTACCACTAGTGCCACCTGCAAAACCCAGCATAAAAGCAGTCATAGACAATATATAAATGAATAGGGGTGGCTGTGTTCCCATGAAATTTTATTTGTGGCACAGAAATTTGAATTCCTTACAAGTTTTGCATGTCACAACATATTCTTCTTTTGACTGTTTATCATAACCTTGAAATGAAAACTATTTTCTTTTTTTTTTTTAGCTTTTATAGAAGCAAGCAGGAGTCTGGATTTGCCCATAGGCTGATAACATGGTCTTACCCAACCTCCTCATTTACAGATACAGAATGAAGGCCCAGAGAGGGAGTGACCCGCTGGGGACCATAGAGCAAGTTGTCATGGCTATTTTCTTCTCCTGAGCAGACTTGTTCTATTCATTTCAAGAAGGGACAAAAGAAAAGCATAATTCATGAAGAATAACTCTAGATGCTGGGTTGTTGGAAATATAAAATGTTGGGTTGCAGAACATAATTGTATATTCTGGGGTGTATTTGTGATTGTGGACATTCCAGAGATCAGTTAGGCATTAATCTGATGGAGTAAGTATTCATGTTTGTGAAAATACTGTTACCTGTCCCTCACTAGAAACCTCGCCAAGACAGCAACATTGAGACCATGCAGATCTTTTAGCAGAAAAAGAAAGAGTTTTTTAAAAAAATGGTGCCAAGAACATGGAAAATGTGATTCTGCCCCTGAGCAAAATCCTAAATTCTACCCCCCCAAATAAGATTTTATAAATTATCAAAAGGTTTTATGTTATTTATGTAAATTTTATTTTATGTAATAAAATTTTATTTATGTAAATCCCTTTAAATATTAACTTCTGCTCGAGTAGAAGTTAATATTGTTAAATGTCTTCTCTAAACATGAGTTTAGAGAACTTATTGTCATTCGTCTCTAGATGGAATATACTTCTAATTCCTAACCTTTTTAGAGAAATGAGAGGTAAATGACTGCCCCACAGTCTGTGGCCAGGTGATACTTTGGTATCTGACATTGGCTTTAAGATTCCTTTAAAGATTCTTTCTAGCGACTTTCCTGGTGGTTCAGTGGTTAAGACGTCACCTTCCAATGCAGGGGGTGAGGGTTCTATCCCTCTTTGGGGAGATAAGATCTTTCAGGCCTCATGGCCAGAAAACCAAAACATAAAACGGAAGCAATATTCTAACAAATTCAATAAAGACTTTAAAAAATGACGTACATAAAAAAAAAAAAAAAAAAACCTTAAAGAAAAATGAAAGGTTCTTTCTATATTCACCTGTTTCTGATTAGAAGGACAGCTGCTCCTCCGGGGCACGCTGAAGTTACACACTGTACATGTGATCATGTTATTGGATGCCAGCCTCCTGGCCAAGGGCATACAGTGCTGTTACTACCATTCTATAGATGAGGAAATTCAAGTTCAAGCTGGTGAAGTGAATCCATAGTTAATTAACACGAGACTTGGGATGGAACTCGGGCAAAGAGGACGTTGAACTCCCACACAGGGCACAAGAAGTTAATGTTGTAGCTCTCTGATGGCACTGAATTTCATTAATTTGGTGTTAATATTTCCAGTGTGAAACAGTCTAATGAAGTGTTTATTCAATGAGAGGAGGAGGAGGGTGGGACCTCACTGTTTCATCCTCAACACCAACAGAATCAGAATTTTTCTACCACTTAATGACTTGTGGGGCATCCCACACTGCTGGGTTATACAGATGTCTCTGTGTAAGAAAATCCAATCCAAGGAAATCAGAATGTTTCCTTTTGGAAATAATTATTTGCACAGCAAAAGGATGCTTAACAAAAGATTTACATTTGGTTTTCCTCTAAATAGTGAGTTCCTTAAGTGTATTTACAATATGATTTCATCTATAAAAAGATTTGATTGACACAATTTCCAAGTAGATCCGTTTATTGATTGTTAAGACACAAGCTACATATATATTCTGTAGCTGAATGAAACCAAACCAAAGAGCAATAAGGAAGAAATCAGAAAATCCTTTAAAGGGAGTACCCCTTCCTCCCAGGGCAGGAATGCACCCTTTATAGCAGAGGAAGTTCAGAGACCAGCCTTTGCTAGAACAAGCCTTATCATAGGAAAACCAAATCTTTGATCTTTAGAAACATCCATTTTATATTGTGGCAAAATTTGCTTTTCACTCTTTTTGTTTGGCTGCATGACATGCCAGATCTAAGTTGCCAGGCCAGGGATCAAACCCATGCCCCTGCAGTGGAAGTGCAGAGTCTTAACCACTGGACCACCAAGAAGTCCCCAAATTTGCTTTTCTGATACCTCCACCCCATTCTTTGTTCTGCTCTAGGGAACAACCAAAAGCAGGTCGCCTCTCTCAAATTATTCTGATAATTCCAAGAGGACAACTTAGATTCTTAAAAAAAAAAAAACTACTTCCTTTGTTCCTCATAAAGCACACTTTCCAAACTCCACTTTTTCTTACATGTGTCCTCTTCTGGATAATTCGATTCTGTCATTGTCCTTTCTTACATCAAGGGAACCAGCACTGAAAAAGTATATAATAAATGTGTTCCGCAGAGCACAGAGAATGATATGGACTTCTGCTTGCATTAATGAAATCTAAGGAAAGTTTTTCACATCTGAAGCCTCTACTCCCGCAAAGAGGTCGCTGACTTACACTTTTGATGGTGTTGAACCAACATTTTAATCCTCAGTTCACATCTGCCAGTACTGTTTTCAATGAGCAACTGTTATGAAACATTTAATTTTAAAGCATTTTCTCTTACATTTGGTATTAATTCAAAAGAAAACAGGGGTCACAATAAATCAACTCCGTGAATGTTTACATGTACATTACAACAGAGCTATTCATGTTTCCCATACATGGACCCTTAATTCATTGAAGGGAACTAGCTTGGGGGCATTACCCACGGAAAAACCTTGGACTAAAGCAGATACCAGTGGATTGTTTCATTGTTGTGAAGTGAAGTGGAAATTCTGGTGACGAGAGACTTCTGTTTACGTGAAACGGGTCTGTGCAAAATGTGATTTCAAGATGGCTTTTTGGTGGAAACCTGCTGTTTCCATGCCACTGGCTTATTACTCACATTTAAAAATGAACTCCATGCTAGGCAAGACATCCACATGTTCAATCACTTCAAAATGATTATGGCTGTGTTTTCATTAAAAATGTTTCAATAACCATGGGAAGCTCATGAAATTCAAAACATGAAAAATGTCTGGGTGATAAACATGTCTCTGAAATTCTGATTAAGCAAGGTGACCTGGGCTTCCATGACAAATGACTTTTTAAAAAAGAAGTTAAATGATTTTAGTTCAATTTAGTAAAAGGAGGGGATGTGTTGGTCGGGGGTAAATGTAGTGATGGTATGAATCGGCGGTCAACCCATGGTTGTTTCAATAGCCCCAGTCTTACTGTTCAACTGTATCTATTGCAGAGAGAAGATGTGATACTAGCTGATGCCCACAGGTTACCTACAGGCATGAGCTTTCCATGAAAACTGGGGTTCTGTGGCCACATTTTCCTCACTTCGTTTGTCACTGCTGCCTCTGTACCCGGACCTGCTTCTATGAGCCAGTGTGAGCCCCTAACATTTGGATCAAGGATGGTGTAAACACATGGCTCTTGTACAGGGCCCATGGAAGACTTCAGTAGTCTTATTTGATGGGTGCTTGTTCCCAGTGAGCTTAAAAATGAGGTCACACTTACTCTCAGCATGGGGCTCCAGGCAGCCAGCATACAGAACTGGTCCAATTCTCATTCAGTCCCATTCAGAGAACCCATCCTGCTCCCATCTTTGCTCTCCTTGAGCATAAACTTCCAAGAAATCTTGATTCATGTGAGACACATGCATTTCTGTCAGCTCTGATTCAAGGGCTGGAAGACTGGATACACCTAGAGTAATGGGGGAAATGTAAAGAAACAGTGGGCAGCCAGGAAATGCAGGCAACATGAAGGAGTCTTAAATAATCCTCAGTATCTGCCATTTTGTCATGTTATTTATTTATTTATTTTTATAGCTGGGTATCTTATTGGCAGTGAGTTTGCTAAGGAAACCAAATAGTTGGAACAGAGAGCCCTAATCCCATTCATGAAGTCTTTTCTCTGCTTTAATGGAGTAAGAACATTGAAGCACAGCTCATGTTTTACAGAACTGTAGCCCATCAGATGCCAACGTGATGGGTGTCAGCGTCCCTTATTTAGCAGGAGATCATGTTGGTTAATCTTTTTGTTTTCACCAAAGAATTTATCTTTAAAGTGAGTCATCTGTTGCAATTCTCTTTCTCTCTCTCCCTCTTCTCTCCATCCCTCCTTCCTTTCTTTCTTTCCTTATTTACTTGAGAATGTTCTCCTACTCATGAACATTTGGGAGAAGTTAAGCCAATTCAGGGATGACATTTCATGCAAATTACACCTAGTAAGACAAAACATATTTTGTCCTTCTTTTGGATGCCTGAATTAGAACTAAGCAAATAAACACAGGTGGGAGGTGTCACTCATGCGACAGAAATAACCGTACACTGACATCTACCTCAATCCACAGTAGTTGTTATTTTCTACGTGGGAGAAACCCTTGGTCAATCCTCTTTGTTGTTGTGGGCAGAATCAAATTTCTTATGGCAATAACTAACAGATATCCAGTGCTTACTTTATTATACCAGGCATATTATATGCATTATCTGATTTAATCTCCAACAAGATTAAAAAAGATTAAAAACTTTTCACATGTCCATTTTAGCAGTGAGGACACTGAGGCTGAGAATGGTTGAAAACATCTTGTTCCAGAGTCACAGTTGCCAAGTAGTAGGTAAGATTTTTTTTTTTAATTTGTTTGGCTGCATTGGGTCTTAGTTGCAGCATACAAAGTTTTTAGCTGTGACATGTGGGACCTAGTTCCCTGACCAGGGAATGACTCTAGGTCCTCTCTGCATTGGGAGCTTGGACTCTTAGCCACTGGACCACCTGGGAAGTCCCGAGAATTTAAAAACAGGTCTGATGGCTCCAGATTCAGAGTTTCATCACAGTGCTTCAGTGCCTCCATGGAATTCACAGGAGGAAGGAATTTCTCTTCCACCTCTGTTATAAATAAGCTTTTGTCTACAAGTTCATCATTGCTACCTGTAAGAAGTGAGATATGTAATGACATGACTAAATTAGTTCAAGCACATTTGACTCCAAATTAGAAGATGCAAAGCATCGTTGATAAACCACCAGCCAACCACCTTACCTCCACATTTCCTGAGTAGTTAGAAGGAAGTTACAACCTCTCTTAAATCTCTGGATGTGCAGGATGATAATTTCCCAATAAACCAAATCCTGTTACTATCGGAAGATTTGAAAACTTGTAACGATTATTACCAATGCCTCTAAACAACATGGGCTGCTGACAGCCAATCAAAAACTCCCACTGGAAGATGCTTGAGTTTTATTTCCCAAAGGTAACTTAGCAGAAATGGAGTAACTGTTCATTATTTTCTGTCATTTTTATATCATTTTTTGCCATGCATATTGTGCAGTAATTGCAGGAAATTAAATTTGAATCTTGTGACACAAGCATGTTGTGAATATCATAAAAAACACATATGTTCATAAATGGTAAAAAAAAAAAAAAGGAAGGAAAGAAAGGTGATAAAAATTACATTTAGAAAACTTTTACAGTCTTTCAGAACAATGGGAGAGGGAATGTTTGAGGGTTCTTTGTTCAGGCTGAATCTCTCAGTGGAAATGCTTTCAGGAGGCAAAGTTTTGTTTCGTGGGGCATATTTGTATTTTTGCTGCTTTCTCCAAGTTTTTTACATGGTGCCCTAAGAGCAGGAGGACATTTGAAATCCTATACAAAGAACTGGCTTGAAAAGAATTCCCGGCCAGGTCCAGTAGATACAGAGCCTGCAGACAAAGCCGTTTTCCACTTGCCACGTGGAAGTAAGAATGGACAGGGAACCATCATGACTTTTTCAGCTTCTGCTGTTGTGTCTCCTCTGCTGGGTGGTACCTGCTGCTTTCCTTGCTGCCTCTTCCTGGATAGGGTTAATTCCTGTCTAATCCTCTTAGTGATGCTGTAGAAACATCCCTGAAGCTGGGTGTTTACACCTCATCAGCTGATGCGGTGGAAGAGCCAGGGGTCGGCCCCTGAGTGCTGACTTGGCTGCGTCATCAATGACATCTCACATCCAGCTTTGGTCATGTGACTTCTCTGCGTCCACGGGTAATCCTCTGGAACAATCGCACTCTGCGATTTCATATACTAGTAATGGCAGACAATGAATTCATCCTAACACACTTGCAGAATGATAAAGCATTACCTTTTACGAATTAATGCCACCCAGGGCTGGCAAATTACATAAGTGCCTGACTCTGCTTACAAAAATCCTCTGTCTACCATCCAAACATAGTGTATAATCGAGCTCAGTTCCAGACTTCCCATGAAGACTTCTCTGACTACTTCAGTTTATTACTATTTCCTCTCTTTGAAATTCTTATTGACTGAGTTGTTTATTTCAGTTTGACAGTCAAGCATTAGTTACTAGAATCTTTTGTTAAAATGTCAGATCTTTGTAAGTAGAAATTAGGTCTCTGTTATCCTTCAGATCCTTCAGGATGCTTCAGTAGTACCTTTATCTTCATCCCAAACCACCATGATCCCATTTGCCTCCCCAAGCCACTCCTCTTCCTTCCTTGATTCTGTTGCCACTGCTGCGGTTGTTTCTACTACCCAGGCACCAATCTTACAAGGTAAATCTTGACTTCCCTCTCTCCATCACACCCCATAGTTAATCAGTTGCAATGTTCTTCAGATTGGCAATTTTTTACTTTGATTTGTTGGTCTCTAGAACCCTTTATCAAAGGAAATCTTATACAAAATCCAGTGTATAAGAAAGGTGGGACTTCTCTGGTGCTTCACTGGTTAAGAATCCTCCTGCCAATGCAGGGGACAGGGGTTCGACCCCTAATCTGGGAAGATTCCACATGTCCCAGGGCAACCAAGCCCATGCTCCACAGACTACTGCAGCCTGCATACTCTAGAGCCCACATGCTCCAGAGCCTGCTCTGCAGCAGGAGAAGTCACCCCAATGATAAGCCGCTGCACTGAGCTAGAGAAAGCCTGCCTGCAGCAACCAAGACCCAGTGCAGCCAAAAAGAAATACAATGCAAGGAAAACGAAAAAGGAAAAGCAGCTATGGTAAGAAGAGGCTGAACTGCCTGGTTCCTCCAACTGCAGCGCTTGAAAAAATTCCTAGAATCTCTAAGGCTGAACACCATTGAAAGGCACGAAAAAGCAGGATGCTATAATGAAAAACCAGTGGCATAAATCAGAGGATCTGAACTGAGCCTTGATTTTCTTATCTTTAAAATAGGGTATCTTCCCTGCTTACATCCCAGGTTTATTATAAGGATCAAACAAGACTCTGCACGTGAAAGCACGTGGCGAACTGTCAAAGGCCATGTTGACTTAGCCTTTGAGGCCTTTGAACAATCACCTCTTGCGTGGTCTTCAGGGTCTTATTCTCCTTCTCATTCTACCTACCGCCTAGCCCGACACTGCTTCATAGATTAATCCTCCTAAAGCACATCCCTTCTGCATCATTTTATTTTTTATAATAACATTATTTGTTAGAGTGAAGCCACTGCAACTTTGTAAGATGGAAAATTCTAACATACAGAACTGAAATAGGTAAATGAATGCATGTGCTCATTATCCTGCTTTAACAATAATCAATATCTTGCCTATCTTGTTCTTATGAAAAAATTTAAAAACCTAACGAAATGTCTGAAAATAGAAGAACAGTTGAGTAAACTGGGGTCCATTGATCTGTAGTGCTATGAAGCTTTGAAAATAGTACAGATTTGTATTATAAAGCAATTCAGAATATATGGTATTACTGCAACTATGAAAGTTCAAAAACAAATATCCAATCTATGTAGAAAAAAAGACAGGAAGGAAGTACAGTAAAATATTAACTAGTTTCCCTTGAGTGTTTCATATCATTTCTTGACTCAGAGATGTCTAATAGTCACTGCTAACTGCTAAGTTAAGATCAAGTGTTTCAACTTAGTGTTGAAGCCTTTTACAGTAAGTCAGACTTCCCTTTCTAGTATCAGTGGCTGTCATTCTTCCACAGAAACCTGATGCTCTAGCAAAACCACCTACTGAGTCTTTTCTAAATGTATCCTCTTCTTGTTTGTCTTTCAACCTGTGTTCTGACTGTCCACTTTGGCACCACCCCTGAAATGCAATCTATGATTCAAGCTGCATGTTTGGCACCTCGTGTCCGGTGAAGCCTTTCCTGATCCCAGTCTCAGCTTCAGTCTCCTCCAGACTCCCAACAGGAAGCAGGATAAATTCTCATGGATTCCTGAAAGGCAGAGAAATACAGTATTTAGAAGTACAGAGGATTATGAAATTTTCTCCTAAGTGTTTAATAAAGCAAACTGAAATGTGTTTTTGAAAGCCACCTCTCTCATTGTCTTTTGAAAGATAGGTAGACCTTTTAAAGATAGATAGAAATAGGCAGATCTTTGAGGGTAAGTTTTCTCAGTTTATAATTTTCTTCTTTCTACTGAGAGACTAAAATGCAAGTCAGAGGGTGCTCTTTTGGCAAATGGGGACTGCCTTGCTGGCCTCAGGGAAGACCTTTTTTTTCTGGCCGAGCCATGCAGCATGCGGGACCTTAGTTCCCTTGGTGTGTGTGCGCGTGCTAAGTTGCTTTAGTCGTGTCCGACTCTGTGCGACCCCTCGGACTGTAGCCTGCCAGGCTCCTCTTTCTGTGGGATCCTTCAGGCAAGAACACTGGAGTGGGTTGCCTGCCCTCCTCCAGGGGATTCTCCGGGTCAAACCTGAGTCTCTTCTGTCTCCTGCATTGGCGGCAGGTTCTGTACCACTGGCGCCACCCGGGAAGCCCCAGGTCTCTTAGACCAGGGATCAAACCTGTGCTCCCTACAGGGAAAGCGTAGGGAGTGAAAACTGGACCACAGGGGAGATCCAGATCTTCTTTTCTGAAAACTTACATTCCCTGAATATGAGTATTGTTATCTTCACACCAAAAGATTTCAGTTGTTTAAAAACTGCTCATTTATCAATATATAATTTAGACTTAGAAAAGCAGGCTGAATTGGCGAATATATTTAACAGAAAAAAAATGTCACTTTAAGGTATAAAAGAGAAAGAGACCATCTGCTATGTAGGGGTTCTCATCTGTGTTTGATGCAATAACTAAAAGAATTTGCTGAAAACTAGTGATGAGACAGAATAACTCAAGTAGGCTTTTAAAGGATCTCACTCATTTAACTACTTGATAGATACACTAAGTAGTTTATTTAAATAAATAGACGGTGTTCATTTAAAATGATCAAAGCTTTTTGTTCATAATTATCTGCTTAAGTTAAAGGTAGTTTTCCTTTTAAATACTTTAAACCTTTTCTTGTTGCCATCTTTACTTGTCTTTTTAAAAGACAGAATCAACTGAGTAAAGGTAAACTTAGTCTATGATAGTTTGCATGATTTCTCTTATCAATTAGAGGGTTTTGAATCAATCAGTGTTTTACTCCAGTATACCTGGACACATGATATTCCATGGAAACTCATCCATGACTTTATATTTTCCTGTCAGTTAGACAAAGAAAATGCTATATGGATACAGCACTGCCATTCCATTGGGTAACCTTGGAGACTTGAGAGTGAACTGGAATGTCAAAGTCATTATTTTAGAGACATGCTAATGACCAGAACTCTCTGTTATTCTCCATTTCCTGCCTGAAACAACCAAAAACAAACAAACAAACATAGCAAGGTATGTGGAACAATGATTTTCAAGACACTGGTGAACAAGCTACTAAATAAGTGTAAAACAAATTAATTAAAGCTGCTATGCAATTGCCCCCAGATTTACCGTCCTGAGATACTTTCTAGCCTGCAGTGCAGGCAAGGGAGCCTGAGCGGAACCTGGAAGAATCCCTTGGGTGGAAGAGGCAGAGCTGAGAGATTGACGGGATCGGGAGGGCTGCATAGTACAGGGTGGAGTATGACAGAAGTGGAGAGCTGCACAGAGAAGCTCCCGAGATTTACCAAGGGGGCCCCTCCGAGAGTTCGCTGAGTGCTGATCAGATATGTACGTGAGGAAGCTATTCAAAGCCAGGATAAAACTCACCTGAAATGATTAGAGATACAAATGCCTCAGAGTCACACAGACTTGAAAATATTACCTGTTGCCATCAGCCAAATGAAGAACTCCATGATTCACAGGGTATTAGAGGGAAAGGATCTTGCCTCACTGCGGAGGAAGAAAAGCACAGACAAACCTAGGCAGCGTATTAAAAAGCAAAGACATGACTTTGCCTGCAAAGGTCTGTGTAGTCAAAGCTTTGGTTTTTCCAGTAGTCATATACAGATGTGAGAGGCGGGTGATAAAAAAGGCTGAGCGCCAAAGAATTGATGCCTTTGAACTGTGGTGCTAGTGAAGACTCTTTGAAAGTTCCTTGGACAGCAAAGAGGTCAAACCAGTTAATCCTAAAGGAATATCCATTGGAAAGATTGATGCTGAAGCTAAATCCAGTACTTTGGCTACCTGATGAGAAGAGCCGACTCATTGGAGAAGACCCTGATGCTGGGAAAGATTGAAGGCAGGAGGAGAAGGGGACGACAGAGGATGAGATGGTTGGATGGCATCATTGATTTAATGGACATGAGTTTGAGCAGACTCTGCAAGACGGTGAAGGACAGGGAAGCCTGGCGTGCTGCAGTCCATGGGGTTGCAAAGAGTCAGACACGACTGAGTGACTGAACAGCAACAAAGGGAGGAATAATCAGCCCCAGCATGAGCACTGCCTTAGTCTTGCCTGAAATACCTTAAAAGTAAGACTGAAAAGGATGAAATAGTTTGCAAGGAACTTAACTATATTACAGAGTAAAACTCAAGAAAAATATGTATAGAAATGCAAAAATATTCAGTACCCCCAAAGTAAAATTAATCTGGCATCCAAATTTTGATTGGCATCCAATCAAAAATTACTTGGCATGAAAACAAGGAGGAAAACATGATGACTAATGAGGAGAAAAAATTTTAAAATGACATAAGAGATGAAAAAGATAGTTATTACAACTGTATACGTTTATAAAATTGAGTAGAAAAAAATTAATGAGATGGTCATTCAGACATACACATTACAATGTCAGAGGTGAAAAATACACAGGATTAGACATTGCAGAAAAATATTTGCGAATTTGAAGGCACGGTGATAGAAATTATTTAAATAAAACAGAGAGAAAAGAAAATTTTAAAAAATTAACAGAGCATCAGTGAACTATGGAACAATTTTAAGTGGCTTAATATAGGCATAAATAGAGTCTCCCAAATGAAGGGGGGACAAAAGTATTTGAAGAAATAACAGGTGATGTTTTTCCAAATTTGATGAAGACAGTACTCTTAAAGATCTAAGAGTCTCAATGAACCCCAAGCACAAGAAATGTAGGAAAAACCACCCCAGGGCACATCATACTAAGATTGTTCAAAAACAGTGACAGTGAGGAAATCTTAAATGATGACGAAGGGGGAGAAAAAAAAGCCCCACGCTTAGAAACAAAGATAAGGATGACATCAAATTTCTCATCTAAAACAGTGCAAGTTAAAATGTAATGAAGTATAAATTTTAAATTTATGAAAGGAAAAGATTTGTCAATATGCATTTATATATGCAGTTAGAGTGTCTTTCAAAATCTAAGTCAAACTGAAGACATTTTAAACATATAAAAGCTGAAAGAATTCCTGCACTAAAAGAAATGTTAAATAAAGTCATTCAGACAGAAGAAAAATGGTACCTGATGGAAATATGGATTTAAACAAAAAATGAAGAGGACTGGAAATGGGATCTATATTGGTGAAAATATAACATTTTAATTAATATTTATTTTTTTTCCATTTATTTTTATTAGTTGGAGGCTAATTACTTTACAATATTGTAGTGGTTTTTGTCATACATATTTAAATAATTAACATTTAAATTACTTTAAAGCATAACTGACTAAAGAAAAGTAACAATTCAGTGTGGATAGTGTTAAACTGAATATGTGACAATGGTGGCACAAAATTTGAGAGGGGGAACAATTGCAGAATACTATTGTAAAACTCTCATTCTGTATGTGAAGTGGTACAATATTATTTAAATACATGAAGTTGTATAAAATCATTTGGTAAGTTAAAAATGTATCTGATAAACTGTAAAGCAACCACTAAAATAACAAAACAAAGAGCTTTAGCTAATAACCCCAAAAAAGAGATAGCAATGAAATCATAAAAAGTACTGTTAATCCACAAGAAGTCAAAAAATAAAAGAGGAAAAGGGGAACAAGAAACAAACAGGATAAATTGAGAACAAATGACGGGTGATATATTTAAACTAAACCATATAAGTGATCATTTTAAAATTAACTGATCAAATGCCTCAGTTAGAATGTAAAGACTGTAAAATTGGATTAAAAAAATGACCCAACTATAGCTGCCTAAAAAGAAGGCATTTTAAAGGTAAAGACACAAATAATAGTAAAAGGATGGAAAATGATATATCATGCTAAGACTTGTCAAAAGGAAGCTAGACTTTACTTATGAAAAAATAAAATAGATTTTAGAGTGAAGAATACTACAAAGGATAAAAAATAGATTTTTATTATAATAAAAGACATCTGTTATATATAACATATTATATACATATGTGGGCTCCCCTGGTGGCTCAGACAATAAAGAATCTGCCTGCAACACAGGAGGCTGGGTTCAACCCCTGGGTTGGGAAGATCCCATGAAGAAGGGAATGGCAATCCATCGCAGTATTCTTCCCTGGAGAATTCCATGGACAGAGGATCCTGGTGGGCCACAGTCCATGGGGTTGCAAAGAGTTGGACAGGATTGAATGGCTAACACTTTCACTTTTCAGGTACATATGTAACGTAATATAAGAATGCTATGTGACAGAATAATCTGTGTCGGTTTCAGGTCTCCTGTGTCCTGGTGCTGTATCTACGTTGTCGGTACTTAGTAGAGTACAGGGTGTGTGGGATCAAGTCGTCTAAACTTCAGTAGTGTTGCTTAGTCTGGAGCCTATTACTTTACGTGGTCCCTAGGTCTCTGTTCATACAGGCTGCTTTTATGGGCAGGATCCTCTTTCTTATTTGCCTGCACCCTTAACAGAGGGTTTCTTGGCCCTGCTTCTCTGCCACACTCAGAGATACAGTAATGACAGCACTCTGAAGCAAGGAGTTGGACAAGAATGGATTCATCTATGGCCCTGGAGTCCCACTCCACCGTGTAATCATTTCTTCCTTATGACTTGCCGCCTCCTCAGAGGTCTACTCAGAAAGCAGAGAGCTGGTCCCTCGACTCTCGGAGGTCACATGCCTTAGTCTTTACCTCTCCAGGGTTCTTCATGCAAAGTTACCCAAACAGTGCTCACTCATCCTTACTGTACAATTCTATCTTCTAGGAGGTTTTTCCTCCCGGGCATTTTTTTTTTTCCCTTTACGAGAGAGATGTGTTTCTGTGTGTTGTGTTGAGTTGTGCACACTGTGCAACTGCTGAGATATACAGCTGTATTTCTCTATGCCTCACTATCCCTCATAGCTTTCAAAACACAAGCCAGAGTGCATATCTTTTTTGTTTGTTTGTTTGCTTTCTGATTTATCACTTTCTACCTTGAGTAAGGAGAACAAAAAGGCTTAATTTCTTGAATAGAGAGAAAATGGTGGAGGGAAAATTAACATTTTATATTTGTGGTTTCACTAAACAGGTATCTAAAAAACTAGCCATTACAAGCACATATCTTGATAACAAAAATCTGATTCCATGGAAAATCAGGTCTATACAGAAACCACCTCTCATCCTGATGGAGTACTTAGCTGCCCCCCTCTTCACCAAAATATCCTGAAAAATACATTAACCCAAGACCTTCAGAAGTCATGATCCCAAGTTATTGTAAAATAAGTAAAGGTATATTTTTAAAAGGTTTCCACTGCCTTCCTGCATTTTTCAAAAGATTTGTATATTAATCCCATGTAAAATAAGAGGTGGCAATATTTATATAAATGGTTAAATAACAGCATCAGAAAGAATATGCTAGAATGCCAAGTGAATGGTGTACTATATTTCTTTAACTGAAGACTAAGAAACCTTGAGCACTCACAATTTCCTTGAGAAATTTAGAATTTTATTTAGTTATTTCAGCACTTAAGTTTACATTTATATTTACAAATGCATTTTTTGTGGGGTGAAGTTCAGCTGGCTAGACAACTCACCATATGAGTGCGGGTTTCATTCAAGTCCAAATGGAGAAAACTAATGCAAGAACTGAGTCATAAAATCTACCATAATATTGTCATGAGAACTCAAAAAGCCTGAACAAGCCACAGCAGGATTCCATCTTCACTGGGTCATAACCATACGAGGGGGAATTTCCCACTTCTGACTCCAGGAATCACTGGATTGTTGTTGTTGTTTAGTTGCTGAGTCACGTCTCGCTCTTTTGTGGCCCCATGGACTGTAGACTGCCAAGCTCTTCTGTGCGTGGGATTTTCTAGGCAGGAATACCTGAGTGAGTTGCCATTTCCTCCTGCAAGTGATCTTCCTGACCCAGGGATCAAACCTGTGTCTCCTACACTGGCGGGAGGATTCTTTACCGCTGAAGCCTGGGAAGCCTTCCCGCCTGGGAAGCCTAATTATTGGGTTAGGTACCCATTTAATGCAGATTTTCCTAACGCTATCATCTTCGCCTTATTTCCACGTGAACAGGTCTGCTTTACAGAGAGATCAGGTGACACTCTATTACAGCTGATGTTAGGCATTGCTCATCATTGGAGCTTTGGTTAAGTGTGAAGCTTTGTTATCCTCCATTATAAAATAAAACCTTAACCCTGCAAGCACCAGTGTGGTTGTATGTAAATGGGCATTCTCTGTATTAATATTACTAAAGTTAAAACACAAAAACTGGTTTAGATGAAAACTAAAGGCTTCATTTTCCCCCCATGATTAAACCTCACATCAAAGGTTTAGTTTCAGCAAAACAATGTAATCCATCACATTTAAATTCACATTGTCAAATTGAATTTAATTGACTATGTGGTTTTGGTGATATAGTTTCATTAATGTTAAAAACACAAGGATAAATGTGCTAATGCACATAGAGGACTTGGTATGGTTGCTGGCACGTGAAAAGCATTCAGTAAACATTATCTACTATTATTTTGTGGAAATTTATAGCAAGTTTTATTTTAGTACATGTTTATGGAACATTATTATTATATCTCATTTAGGATAGCACTGAGGTCCACAATTTTTTCTTTAAAAGGTCTGTAAACAGTACTCAAGTATAATAAACACTAAGTTGGAAAGTAACTGCCAGAAGTTCATTAGTAACCAGGGGACTTCCTGGAAGACATCAAAAAGCTGCCTTATTATTATGACAAAAACTTAAAATGGAGGCACAGAAAAATAAAGTGCCTTATTCAAGCCCATTCATCAGAGCAATAGAAGAGCCTCTTATGCCTTAAGTTCCCATCTCTGGCATTCTGTGTTCTTTCTTTCTCTCTTGTCACTGAACCCCAGGAGTAAATAGTACTCATTCTTTTGTCTTTACATAATATTTTTGGAAGCTAATAGCAGTTGATTATATTTAGCTAACAGTACTTCTTACTATATTTTGATATAATAACTTTTTTCAGTTTGCTTTGGAAACTGACAATATGATGACATTGAATAGAGGTTAGGGGACACATTGATTATTGGGGTAACCTACATATTCACATGAATGCCAGTTTTGATGAAGCATCAAATTCTTATTTGGCATATACATTATGTCAATTGTGAACTTAAAGATTTCTGTGGAAATGCCAACAGAAAAGCTTGCAATCTGCTTGCCAAAAAGAAATTGCATTTAAAAAAAAAACAAGAAGTGTATCATACCTCTGTAAAAGCTACATAGACAGCACATTTTAAAGGAAATCTATATATGTGCTTAAAAAGAAATTATACATGAAATAAAACCTGTGAAGTATTATCATAGTAACTGGAGATTTCCATTCAAAAGTCATCACACGGCAAATACTGGCTACAAAAATTGGGAAGATTTGCCTCCCAGCACCAAAGAAGTAATTTGAAGCAAAATATGCACAAAAGTAGTGGTTGCTGAATCTTTCTTTCCCAAGCTATTTAGTAATATATTGGAGAGGGCCTTCCATGTGCAAGATGAATTGAGACTGGGACCTTTAAAAGATATGTTAGATATAATAGATATGAGTGTGTGTTTACATACATATGTATCTGTGTACATATACACACATACACAAATATGTGTGTATCTAAATAACACACACATATACATGTGTGTATCTCTCTGTGTAGACAGATATTAATAGAGATAGATTAGATAGAAATGGCAAAATCTGGTCTTCTTTAAAGAGCTAAAAATTCTACTTGGAGAAATGAGACTGATACATGAAGCAAAAGTAAAAATTTTAAATTGAGATATAGCTACAAATAATTGTAGCTCCATTGCTTCTAAGCCCCCCAGCTTCTGGGTCATATTTCCCTTTCATATCCCAATACCACTGAGAGTTGTTCAGAGAAGAGGAGGGAATGAAATTCTTTGAGGTACTCTACCTTCCTAAATTCCATATCCCTGGTCTTTATCCTCCCTTTGTCTGCTATCACCTCGGTACTAACCACCCCCCAGCCCCAGCCTCCAGCCCCATGATCATCCCCAGGGTATCACACGATGCCTGTCTCAGGTCTGTCCCACTCCTGCTTTCTCTGTGCCCGTGTCTTTCTCTGCCCATCCTCTCTGCAGCCAGGGAAACCCACGTCTACTCCCTGGACTGAGGGGGAACTCACTTCCTTGCCATCCATGTATCCAACCCAGAGAAGGTCACCATTTAGACCTTCTGGTCTGATCTGCCGCCATGATTTCATAGATCATCCTCCCTGTTTTCAGCTCCTCTCTCACCTCTTCTTTTGAAGTCCTCTCTTTCAGAACTCGCCAAACTTTTGTCTCTCAGAGCATTACTGGGGAGTGGGGGGAGGCAGGAAGATCCTTATTATTTCATGACACGAAACGCACAATAAAAGCCGTCTCAACTGCTTTCACTCCAGACAAAACACTGTGTCCCAGCTTTGTCCAAGAGTTCTTTTTTTTTTTAAAGATTTTTTTAATTTTTGGCTGCATGCAGGCTTTCTCTAGTTGCAGTGAGCAGGTTTCTTATTGAGGTGGCTTCTCTTGTTGCTGAGCATGGGCTCTAGACCACAGGCTCAATAGTTGTGGTGCACGGGCTTCATTGCTCCATAGCGTATGGGATCTACCAGGACCAGCGAGCGAACCCATGTGCCCTGCATTGGCAGGCAGATTCTTAACCACTAGACCACCAGGGAAGCCTTTTGTAACAGTTCTTTAAGCTGTTCCCCCAGAGGCATCTGTCCCAAAGTGGAATTCTGCCACCCTCCTAAAGCACAAGGACAGCATTTTTTTTTCTATTAAGTGTTGGATTGTATTTTCCTGGGCTTCCCTGGTGGCTCAGCTGGTAAAGAATCTGCCTGCAATGCAGGAGACCTAAGTTTGATCCCTGTGTTGGGAAGATCCCCTGGAGAAGAGAAAGGCTACCCACTCCAGTATTCTGGCCTGGAGAATTCCACGGACTGTATAGTCCATGGGGGCGCAAAGAGTTGGACACGACTGAGTTACTTTCACTTCACTTTATTGTATTTTCCTAATAAAGGGTAGTATTAGACTAGAGGAGAAATACAGTATTCCATATATTTTGTTGCTAGTGAATAAAAAATTCTGAACATAGAGTCGGAGTGAGGTGGGAACAGAGTTGGATGAGTAGAGAGGATTCAGATGATGGGAAACTTTCAAGACTGAACAAAAATGGTTTCTTTGGGTATACATTCTTCTTTGATTCATGAAATGTTCATCATTGTCAATACAATGATGATACAATACAACAATGATACAATACAATTAATTTCCAAATTTTTGGCAATTTATTAGTTTTATTTTTGATTTCTAGCTTAATTCCACTGTGGTCAGAGAACATACTTTGTTTGTTGTCAGTATTAAAGAAGTTTGTTGGAACTTGTTTTTATCACCCAGCATTTGGTAAATTTTAGTGACTACTAGATGTATATGCAAAAAGAACATATATTCTGCAGTCATTTGTTTTATTTTTTACATATGCCTACTAGATCAAACATGTTACTCTGATGGTTTACATCTTCTCTGTCCTTCCTCATTATCTTGTCTGCTTGCTTTGTGTTACTGAGAAAGACATGCTAAGGTCTCTCAATTACTTTATTTCTATGTTAAGACTCATTCCAGTTGCAGGGATATGGTGAAAATATATGGGACTTAGAATCAATGAAATGTGGGAGAATATTACCTGTCTGGACATATGAATAGTGTGTAGACTTTAAACCCAATAGAATAAGAAAAGAATTTGAGTACATTCTGGGCAATGGCTGGAACAGGAAGATGGCAGAATAACTACAGTTGAGTTTAGGTTTTTGTGGGGAAGGGGTAAGTAGGGACTCCACAGAGAGGAACCTTGGGTTTCCTTTAATTACCCTTTGAGCCAAGAGCAAATCCCAGCCAGCTCGTTCACTGCTTCCTGCACTGAAGGTCTCACCTTCAACCACTTTTCTAGGAGAAGGGGTCTCAACTTGAGGCTCCATGGACACCCTAATTTATGAGTTTCAGGGCCCCCCTCCCCAATGACTTTAAAAGCAGGTACAGAATTGTGTGTTCATGTGAATATGAGCACTTATGTAGGGAGAAGTTCCATTCTCTCACCAGATTATCCAAGTTTTCCATCACTCAAAAGCAAGTAAGGGACTGCTCTGGAGCCAATGAAACTTTTCACACAGCATATATTCACCCCAGAGGACAGGGAGGGTACAGAAAGGCACACAACCCCAAGGGCCAGTCTCTCTCCCCTGAAACCACCCCAGCAGCCAGCCTAACTCTTCTAGATGTCTTTACATAGCTGTTTGCACAACTGCAGAAAGAATATCAACAACCCCATCTGTCCTACACCGAGGCAGTAACTTCCCACCATTTCAAAAAACGAACATTGTGAGTGATGTGCTTTACATTTTTGCTGTCTCACTGGCTGTTTACCAAATCTATCTCCTCCCCTCCTTCTTTCCTGAGGACGAGGTGAGTGACAGAGGACATAGGGTCATAGCTCAACAAAGAAGCTTCCCCTCTTTTCAGGAACTTCTGACTGAGCCTGGTCCCCATGTGCCTGTGATATGTGAGTTTCACACACCAGGTGCTCTGCAGCTTCTGGACCATATAAGACTCCTGTGACTCAAGAGTGTTTTTCAATCCTGGATACATTTCTGCTATGGCAACAGTCCTAAAGACATGGCTTAAGGTTTATCCTGGGCTGTGACCTCATCCTTTTTTTTCACATTTTATTTATAAACATTTCAGGATGACAGTTGACAACAAGGTCATGCACAGGAGAAGGACCGTTGTGCAAGGAGATTCAGAAACAGGAAAGACTAATTCAAGTTCACTGGCCTTTCCCAGATGTACATCTTCTGGTCCTCAGGCATAAAACGCTGGATTAGCTGACTCTTTTTCCAAAGACTTGGAGGAAAACAAATGTGCTGAAGACATCTACAAGGCTTAGTAGAAGTCAGGAAACAAAAAAACAACCACTTTTTCTTTTGGTAGGGTCATGTAGAAATCCCCAATATAAGGGGATTTATATTGTCTAAAATATCCCCAATATAAGGATACTTTTTAACTCAACAGATGTGGAAATATTACAGAACTTTTTCAATATAGGTGAAGGGGAGTCTGCAGGGGTGATTTCAGGAAACAGTTTCTTAAATTTTAAAAACAGATGCAAGGAAGAGATTGTCTCCCCCGCTCCTCCAGCATTTCTAGTTACTGGTGGGTAAAGATGTGATGCATGGAGCTATAGCAGTCATCATGCGATAATAAGGAGAACTAATAAACATACAGATGGTAGAGCAGAAAGACAGAGAGAACTTTGATCTTCATTACACTCTGAGTGACTGAATAAACCAGCCTTAAACTTCTCCCCTTCTGCAATTCTTGTCATGGGAAATTACAGGGCTTGAAAAAAAAATGTTTGGCATAAGACCAAATTTATACATGTTTGAGAAAAGCATTTTCCAACTTTTTTATTGATGTATAGTTGATTTACAATATTTTATTAGTTTGGGGTGTATAACATAGTAATTCAATATTTTTACAAATTATACTCCATGCAAAGTTATTATAAGGTATTGACTATATTGCCTGTGCTGTGTATTATATCCTTATAACTTACTTAATTTATACCTTGTAGTTCCTACCTCACTCCCTTAGTAGTTTCTGCCTCTTCCCCCACCATCTCCCCTCAGGTAACCACTAATTCTCTGTATCTGTGGGTCTGTCTCTATTTCATTATATTTTTGTTCATTTGTTGTATTTTTTAGATTCTACATATAAGTGAAAACATACAGTATTTGTCTTTCTCTGTCTGACTTTTTTCACTAAGCATAATACCCATCAGGTCCATTCACGTATCTCAAAATATAAAATTTCATTCTTTTTTTATGGCTGAGTAATATCACATCTTCTTTGTTCATTCCTCTGTCAATGGACACTTAGGTTGCTTCCATAACTAGGAATACTAGGAAGCAACCTAGTTAATAGTTCCTAGAATTATTATCAATAGAGAATAATGCTGCTATGAATATCGGGGTGCGTATATCTTTTCAAACTACTGTTTTTGTCTTCTTCAGGTATGTACCCAGAAGTGGTATGCTGTGGTACAGTGTGGTAGTTCTGTTTTTATTTTTTGAGAAACCTCCATACTGTTTCCCACAGTGGCTATACCAATGGAGACTCTTATCAGCAGTGTACGGGGTTCTCTTTTCTCCACATCCTCACCAGCACTGACTACTTCTTGTCTTTCTGATGACAGCCACTCTGACAGGTGTGAGGCAGTTTATCATCATAGTTTTGATTTGATCAGGGCACACCCCTGATGATAATTCATGTTGAGCATCTCCCGTTTTTTAAAAGCGTTGTCTGACATTTTGATATTGAATTGTATGAGGTCTTCATATATTTTGAGGTATTAAACCTCTATCAGATGAGCTGTGTGTACTTAGTCGCTCAGTCGTGTCTGACCCTTTGTGACCTCATGGACTGTAGCCCGCCAGGTTCCTCTGTCCGTGGGGATTCTCCAGGGAAGAATACTGGAGTGGGTCATTATCAGAGAAATGCAAATCGAAACCACAATGAGGTACCATTATACGCCAGTCAGGATGGCTGCTATCCAAAAGTCTACAAGCAATAAATGCTGGAGAGGGTGTGGAGAAAAGGGAACCCTCTTACACTCTTGGTGGGAATGCAAACTAGTACAGCCGTTATGGAAAACAGTGTGGAGATTTCTTAAAAAACTGGAAATAGAACTGCCATATGACCCAGCAATCCCACTTCTGGGCATACACACTGAGGAAACCAGATCTGAAAGAGACACGTGCACCCCAATGTTCATCGCAGCACTGTTTATAATAGCCAGGACATGGAAGCAACCTAGATGCCCATCAGCAGACGAATGGATAAGGAAGCTGTGGTACATATACACCATGGAATATTACTCAGCCATTAAAAAGAATTCATTTGAATCAGTTCTAATGAGATGGATGAAACTGGAGCCCATTATACAGAGTGAAGTAAGCCAGAAAGATAAAGACCAATACAGTATACTAACACATATATATGGAATTTAGAAAGATGGTAACAATAACCCTATATGCAAAACAGAAAAAGAGACACAGATGTACAGAACAGACTTCTGGACTCTGTGGGAGAAGGCGAGGGTGGGATGTTTAGAGAGAACAGCATCGAAATATGTATATTATCTAGGGTGAAACAGATCACCAGCCCAGGTTGGATGCATGAGACAAGTGCTCGGGGCTGGTGCACTGGGAAGACCCAGAGGGATGGGGTGGAGAGGGAGGTGGGAGGGGGGATCGGGATGGGGAATACATGTAAATCCATGGCTGATTCATGTCAATGTATGGCAAAAACCACTACAATACTGTAAAGTAATTAGCCTCCAACTAATAAAAATAAATGGAAAAAAAAAAAAAGAATACTGGAGTGGGTTGCCACACACTCCTCCAGGGTATCTTCCAAACCCAGGGATCGAACCCAGGTCTCCTGCATTGCAGGCAGATTCTTGACCCTCTGAGCCACCAGGGAAACCCAGATTATCAGATGTATCATTTGAAAATATCTTCTCCCATTCAGTAGGTTGCCTTTTTCTTTTGTTGATGGTTTCTTTTGATGTGCAAAAAGCTTTTTATGTTTAAGTCAATTGAGTTGGGCTTTCTACTAAGAGTAACTAAAACCTTCCAAAATGATTCAGTCATATGGTACAATTAGTTTTCAAAGGTTTGCACCAATTCTTCCCCTATCAGCAATGTGTTGATGTGTCAGTTTCATTGAAATTTTAATTGAGGCTGTGTGCAAGCTCAGCAGTATCCCCATGTGTGTGTATCTGTGTGTGTGCACACATGCATACTTTTAGGGAGTGCATATTTAGCCTTTACTAAATTAAATTGGCTAAATTTAAAGTAGTACCTCTTTATTATTTTTCACTGAACTTAAAGTAAACTGAGCTGAAAACAAGATTTCCATTTTGAATATATTCTCTCACATTCCCACTTCAGATCTTTTTATCCCATCTCTGTGAATGTACCATGACCCGCTTAGGTGCCCCAGCCTAAAACTTGGGCATCTTCCCTATCTACTGCTTTCCCTTTCCATTCTCAATTGAATCAGTTTCCAAGTCACTTCTAATTCATTTGATATTTTTTACTCCATCCCTAACACCTCATCTTCTTCACTCATCCTTTCTTCTGAATTCCTAAAGTAGTCTCCTAACAGGTCTCCCCTGCTGGCCATCTCAACCTCTCTAGTAACCCACCTTCTACACTTCTTTCTAGTTATCCCGGATGGATACAGGTCTTGACCTGTCACTCCGTTCCTGAAGTCGGATCATGTGCTCTGATTCTCACTTGGTATTTAAGGCACCATGTAGTCCTCCCGTTCATTTTCCTCCTATTCTTTTCTCCCGCCGTCTTGAATACAAACAGCTGCCTAAAAGCCCTGTCATGTCATATCTTCTTCTTTTGACCAGTTTTCTCTTTCTCGAATGCCTTTTCCTAATTGCTTGAAAAGTCAACTTGGGTATTACCTCTTCGAGAATGCAGTGCTCTTACCTTCATCTCTGCCACTACTACGCTCGTCTCCATCACTGTCTTTTCCTTTACTAGATCGTGAGCAGGGATTATGCTTTATTTCCTAGCTCACACTAATAATAACGCTAAGGATAACAATGACAGCACTTATATCATGAAAGTAATATTTGCAAAGGTGTTTCTTACATGTTTAATTTAACTAATTAAGTTATTTAACTCTCATATCTGCCTTATCAGGTAAGTTACTACTATGATTATTATGCTCAGTTTTTATCTGGGAAAATGGAGGTGCAGAATGGTGAGGAAACTTTCCCAAGTCACACCATTGCTAAGAGACAGAGCGAGGCTCTGATCTCAGGCGGTCTCACTCCAGAGACCACATTTTTGTCCATGTTGATGCATGGATTCTCTGGTTGCTTGATAAATGTCTGGTTGGTGGAAGCCGAGGCGGGATGGGCAGTTTGGAGAGATGCTTCTGACACTTCCAGCCCATGTGTACCTCTTGAAGGAGGCAGGATGGGTAGGCTGGTGTAGAGTCCCCTTCCCACTTACAGCTTTCTCCTCATGAGCGTCCAAAACAGAATCTTCTTTGATTCCACAATGCGGCCTATATCTTCCTCTACTGTCTAATCCTTTGAATACTCAGTGTTTCCTTTCTCAGGACATAATCTGGTATCTTAAAAGCATAATAATAGTAATACTAATGTTGATGATTCCTAACACTTACTAATTTTTAAAAAAAATTTTAGATACTCCATCCCCTTGTCAAGAAATTTTGAACAAGAAATCTCAGTATTTGCATTCATGTCATATAGCCGGCTATCCCTACTGCTTGCTTGCAAGCTGCTCTGTTTAGGCTCTGAAGCTTTCTCCTGCTATGATCAGGACAGAAAAGCTGATTCGCTCCTTCTCTGACTACTCCCAGCCCTCCACCCCTGAAAACCTCCTCTTCACTCCCCGTCCCACTACCACCCCATCCCGCATCCACAGCAGCTATGGTGTCATGGAAAGGGAGCGGGTCTAGGAGCCGGAAGACCTTGTTCATGGGTTAATAGCTGTGTTACCTTCAGGAAATCATTTCGTCTTGCTGAGCTGTGGGCGCCGCATCTTTTAAATGCGAGTGACGATTACTTCTGCCTTACAAGGTTACCTCCTCTGGGGGGTCCTCTCTGACCCCATCATCTTGGGAAAGAATTAGCCTCCCCTTCATATGAGTACTCAGCAGGCTTGTTCAGGCTCTGGGTGCCACATTCGGTCGTAATTGTTAGTTTATCAACACCATCTACTACAGTGTTAATGTCTCAAGAATAGGGACTGGCTCATCGCTGTCTTTGCCCCTTCCTAGAGTAACTGTTAAACTGAATTTCCATAGTGACCACAGCCTTTCTCTTGAGCTTCCCATATGGAGTTTCATCTCATCCTCACAGCCATCCATGACATCCATTTGGCTCTAAAATCACTTGAGAAAAAAATGAATGGAATTACAAACACGGAACCCCATAAGTCTTAAATAGGAGACTAGGAAACATTTCTGGTCATGGTCTTCAATCATTGTCCTATCCAATAATAATAAAAAGGCCATCCTGCATCTAATGCTGATGAATATGGTAGGACTTCTGCGGATGATGTGGCCAAAATACCTACGGCACCATACACAGTGTCTTAATTTCTAAAGCAGAACTTGGACAGGGGCATGAACTGTGACTTGGTTTTCAGTGGAATGGCTCTGCATAGGGGACTCGATGGAGATGCATTATTGAGAGATTCTGAGCTTGTAGAATGTGTGGTAATCAGTGATTTTTTTTTTTTTTTGATATTACTCTTTCCCATCCCCTTCTTCATCTCACGGTCTATTACGGCTCAGGGGTCCAGAAACTTGTTCAGGCTGAATATTGTTTGGAATGTCAAAACAAGCATGCACATTTTAATGATTAAGTTGATCCCTTTCTACGAGGATGCCACTCATCTGGATATTTCACCTCAGAGTGTGAGGAAACAGATCTGGGAGTGTGTGCGCTTCCTATCTTCAAAGGGAAGAGGAGAGAGAGAAGACGGTCTAAGTGTCAGGAAGAGGGATGACTGCTCCAGATGTGCCCTTTGACTCCATTTCCTGCTCCCCGCCAACGCACTGGAGAGTATGCTCAGGGAGATCTCCCTCTTCCTGTGAGGCCAGAGATGTTTCTAGTTTTAAGGCTGTTGTGGATGACATGTCTGGGCAAGCATGCGGCAAAACCAGAGAGAGACAGAGGAGGAAAGAAAGCAAGCTGGGCAAACTCCAGAGCACCTTCTGCAGGACTTCTCTCAAGCCTGAGGTAAATATCGCCACCTCCTCTTCCTCCCTCTTCAGTGGCACCGTCCACTTTCCCCCTGTGTTCGCCTTGTGGCACGTCCTGCTGCTATAGAGAAGGGGAGGCAAGTTGTCCTGTAAGAGGGGCTTCTCCCAAGTAGCAAGACTTCTCTGAGTTCAGGTCTGAAAGAGAGAGAGAGTGTCCCTTCCTGAGGGAGGTGATCTCAAAGGCCAGAAAGCCATGGCCTCCGTCAGGTGAGGGTGCGTGTGCTTGCTCCCTGGGCGTGTTGAAGATAACCTTTCTTCAGAGCCACACCCTGTGATCTTTGGATCTGGGCACCAGCCCAGCCCACGTCAGAGAGTGGGCAGCTCTGTCCCTTTTTCAAGACACATCAGACTTACAGGAAGATTTCTTCCCAAGGTGATCATATCTTCCCCTTACCTGCGCCGAACCCTGCCTGAGCCAGGCTTCCTTCATCAAGTTCCAAGCGCCATCTTGACATGGAGGAGGCCCCTAAGTGCTCACCAGTGATTCTCAGCCCTGGCATATGCAGCAGCCTCATCCGGATTCCAGCAAAGAGGAATTGGCAGGGCATGAATAAGGGCAGAAGGTAATTGAGGAGCTGGGGCTGGTTTTAAGGCAGGACAGAGCCCAGCTCCGCGAGCTGAGCTGGAAGGAATTTGCTGTCTGTGCCAGATGTCATAAAGAGCTGCTGAGCTGCTCAAGCTCGCCCGCGCTCGGGAGCGAATCAATCTGATGAACTGGGACTGCGGCTCAGCTACAGACCATGAGCTAATGCGGACTCTACCGCAGCAAGCCAGCGCCACGGGCCCGGAGCCGGCCGCGGGAGGCGGGAGAGCCGACGCAGCAAATGCCTGGAGCCAGCAGGGAGAGACCAAAGGGGGTCCGGGGTGAGGGCGGCTTCCAGCAGCTGTGTTTCCACTTTCATCACCGCTGGGCACGTTAGGGGCGCTAATTGTGGAGCCGGAGAGCTGTTACAAGCAGACCAGATATGTTCGGCCGGGTCCTGACGGTACTTAGACTGGTGTCTGCGATTGAATCGACACAGAAGCATGATGTCCAGAGAAGAAATAAAAAGAAAGCAGAGAATGAAGGAAGCTGATTGGCTGATCCCTCCTGTTACCTCAGCAACTCGTCCATACTGTTTTATCCAGAGAGCCTTTATCACAGAGTGATAAATTATTAAAAAAGAATCTCTTGTTTATTGAGCAAGCACTCTTAAGGGAATTTGATCTACATCATTTCATTTAATCCAGACTCAAAGAGGTCAAATACCTTTCCCAAAGATATATAAATGTGTGTGTAAGTGTATATGTGTGCAAACACGTAACTATTGAATAGCAGTCAAGTTTCAAATCCCATTATCCCTGACTTCAAAGCCAATATGCCATGAAGTGTCCTATTTTAAAAGCATATACTTTATAAGAATTTTTCAAATTAAGCAACTATGGAACTGATGGTCAAGAAAATAAAATTAACCAGTCACCCAGTTTGGAAATTTAAAAAAGAATGTTTCCCCAGGAACCAAAGAAAGGGACATACATTGGCCATATGGTCACAGATTGAAGTTTTCCGTTTTCTCTCCCTATAATAGCCCTGGCAGACAGCTAATAAGAAAAACATATTGCAGAAAGAATGTACTCTTCTCTCAAATCACATGGTAGAGATTTTTGGTAGCAGCAGAGTTTGCTGAAAACAAATAATAATCTGACAATAGGTAAATACAGCCCTTCTCATCCTGGGGGGCAAAATACACTGAGGGATTTATGAGTTTATCCTCTAAAGACTGACCTTATTTAAGGAAAAATTGAGGACGGAGGCATGGAGGCAGTGATTGCCCTCTTGGACAACACTTGAGTTCATCAGATGCCATGTCCCCCCCATGTCCTCCTCCAGGTCAGACTGTTCACTTGATGGAATCATTTGAGATTGTTCTGGAAAGATAGATGAACATTCATATCACCTATAGAAGGGAAAGGAAATCAAGTTTGAACACAAACAAAGGGAAAAATCATTCTTCCCAGTAGAAAAACTCCAAGCTCCTGCAATCCATTGGCCCTCTGTTTTCTTTAATTTAAATCAAGGTAAGAAGATGGGAAGTACAGCTCCTTAGAGGGGTGTAGAATCCACTGTGCCTTTTAACAGAGCTGTCTAACATGAAGTCAGTTCGGATTTTTCAGCCTCTTTTCTCTATTCCTCACCGAAGGAAGAGCAGAACAGACAGCTGGGTTTGCTCAATTCTGTTGCATCTACATGCTTACTCTTCTGCTGAGAAATTAGCAAGCATCATATGAATACCTCTCCTCTACTATTCTGTCTCCCATGGGTCTTTTTTTCTTTGAAACAATGCACTGTAAGCACTGTGTAGTGTTCAGCAAGTCATTTGAAAAGTAATTCTAAAGCACCAAAGTTTGTGCATAGTTTATTTGCAAAAAGTAAATCTGAACATACTGAAAGTTACCTTTTAAAATACCACTTGCTCATAAAAACTTTAAATGAGTTGCTGTGTGTGTTAGTCGCTCAGTCGTGTCCAACTCTTTGCAGCCCCATGGACTACAGCCTGCCAGACTCCCCTTTGTCCATGGGATTTCCCAAACAAGAATACTAGAATGGGTTGCCATTCCCTTCTCCAGAGGATCTTCCTGACCCAGGGATCAAACCCGGGTCTCCTGAATTGCAGGCAGATGCTTTACCATCCGAGCCACTAGGGAAACCCACAGTATCTGCTGGTAGACTTAAACTCCATCCTAACATTCAACTATCTGACTGAGTGACCCAGCAATTCCACTCTGAGGTTCATACCCAAGAGAAGTGGAAACATATATTCACACAAAAATTTGTACATGGATAGTCAAACAGTCATAGCAGCATCATTCACCATAACCCCAAAGTGGAAACAACTCAAACAGACATAACAGATGAATGGATAAACAAACTAGATATGTCCAGACAATACACTTTTATTAAGCAATAAAAAAATTACTGATACATGCTACAACATGATTGAACCTTGAGAACATTATTATGCCAAGTGAAACAAGCTGGATACAAAAGGCCATATATTGTATGACTTCATTTATATGACATATTCAGAATTGGCAAATCTCTAGAGATAGATGGTAGATTAGTGGCTGCCTAGGGCTGGAGAAGATGGGGAGTTGACTGATAATGGGTCCAGGGTTTCTTTTAAGGGTAATAAGCATGTTCTGGAATTAGATAGTCATGTGGTGATGTGTTCACAACTTGTGAATATATTAAAAACCACTCAATTGTGGTTCAAAAGGGTAAATTGTTTGGTATGTTAATAATCTCTCAATAAATAAAAAATATCACTCACATCATAAAAATTTGTATATACCTTGCAGCCTCTGAACACAATGAAGCACAGTCCCTGATCATGGGACTTGGGTTATCCAGCCTCTTCGCTTGATGAGACAGCAGAGCCCTGAGGTTAAGAACATAATCTCTAAAGCCAGTTCATCTGGGTTCAAGCTCTGGAACTGTCACATGCTGGCTGTGTGAGCAAGTTACTTAACTTCCGTACAGTTCAGCTTCCTTGCCTGCACAATGGAGATTCCAATTAGCCTCTTAGAGTTGCAATAATTAAGTTGGCTAATATGTGAAGTGAAAGTTGCTCAGTCATGTCTGACTCTTTGCGATCCTATGGACTATACAGTCCATGGAATTCTCCAGGCCAGAATACTAGAGTGGGTAGCTGTTCTCTTCTCCAGGGCATCTTCCCAACCTAGGGATCCAACCCAGGTCTCCTGCATTGCAGGAGATTCTTTACCAGCTGAGTCACTAGGGCAGCCCAAGAATACTGGAGTGGGTAGCCTATCCCTTCTCCAGCAGATCTTCCCAACCCAGGAATCAAACTGGGGTCTCCTGCATTGCAGGTGGATTCATACCACCTGAGCTACCAGGGAAGCCCAATATGTGAACAGTGGGGTTTTATCTATCACCATGATCATCACCACCATCACTCACCATCATCATCATCACCAGCATCATCTCAAGTGTCCCAGTGGAGACAGTGTGGTGACCCGTATCTTGTACAGTTACACAGGCAGCATTTATTTCTTAATCACTCATCACTTTTGACATATATTCACCTTTATTTATGAACCACATAATAAATAAATTGAATAATTAAGCTCTACTTGGGCTTCCCTCTTGGCTCCGTGCTAAAGCATCTGCCTGCTGAGCAGGAGACCTGAGTTCCATCCCTGGGTTGAGAAGATCCCCTGGAGAAGGATATGGCAACTCACTCTGGTATTCTTGCCTGGGAAATCCTGTGGCCAGAGGTACCTAGCAGGCTACAGTCCATGGAGTTGCAGAAGAGTCAGACACGACTTAGCAACTAAACAACAACAAAAATGATAGTTAAATGATTGATTTACTATTATTTATGAACCACATAACCTGGTTACAGATTAATTGAAAACAAGTTCCTGCATTCATCTTTCACCCTTTCCACTTGTTTTATATTCCCCAGTATCAGCCCGGAGCTGGCTCCTTCTGTTTCATCTGTTTACTGAGATAGGCTTTCAAGCCCAAGACAGGCACTAAAGGAATGGCGAGGCTCCTCATTGACAGACTCATGGGCTTAACTGCATTTCAGGAAACCTCAGGGGTGTTCTCAACTCTGTTTTCTTCCTTAAGGTATTGTATTGTTGATCTTCCTTTCCTTGTGCTGTTACCAAATTCATTTTGACAACTGTTTCCTGTTTATTGTAATATATGGGGTCTGATGTGCTTGGGGAGATACTATGACCAGGTATCTGGTGATAGCTCTTCAACACCTTGGTGAATCTTTAAGACTCATTGTTAGTGGGGTGTTCCCTTGGACCCTTTCTACTCCTAAAATGGCCATACATGCCTCCAATGCAAGAGCAGAAGGCTGTTGAGAAAGGGCTAAAACACAAGACCACAGAATGTACTCATTGAGAATTTTTTCCCCCAGATAATTTTGGGATGCTATAGAGATATTCTTGCTTACCTCTGTGTTCAAGACTCTTTGGATTTTCTGTGGGTGAAAATAGCTAAAGTGCAGGGGGAATGGCTGGGGTGTGCATGATTGTGGGGAAATCATGAGAAAGTTGTGCAACCAGGAGATAGTCCTGGGATGTGTTCTGTGATCTGTGTGGAAACCCCAGAAAGGGATTGTGAAGGGGTTTGTCTCTCCACTACCATAGACAATGGTGCCTTTCAGATTTGTGGCCCTAACTAGCAATAACTAGCACTCACGCGGGCTTCCCCCAGTGGCTCAGATGGTAAAGAATCTGCCTGCAATGCAGGAGACCTGGGTTCAATGCCTGGGTCGGGAAGATCCCCTGGAGAAGAGAATGGACCTACCCACTCCAGTATTCTGGCCTGGAGAATCCCATGGACGGGGGAGCCTGGCGGGCTACAGTCCTCGGGGTCACAAAGAGTCGGAAACGACAGAGCAACTAAACACTAGCACTAGCTAGTGCTCCACCTCTAGGGAGAGAGGAGGTTGAGCTAGAGACCAAAGTGTCCGAAGTCTTTGACCCTGGACCAATTGGTGTGGGATACGACCCAAGTTTTCGCTGGCTTCCTGTTGCTCCTTGTGAAAGTGTCTCTACTTCCTGTGTGGTAGCTTTGGTACAAGTCCTACTGTGTCATTCAAGTCTGTAATAAAGTGCTGGAGGGGAAAAACATGGCCTTTATATTTCTCTCTCTTCGCTCTCAAGTCAAGCCAGGAGCACTGGAGCACCAGTACAACTCAGGAAAACATCCCTTTGCCAGGTTCCCCAGAGCACATTTGGAATGCTAGCCTTCTCCGTGTTTATTTTCAGGGTAGTGATAAAAGCATGGAAAAAAAAAAAAACATCAGGGGAAAATCAGTAAATTTCAGTAATATTTCAGTACATGTGCAAAGGGCAAACAGTTTAGAATTTCTCCTGCCCCGTCTGAAGTTGGAAACTCTCACCACAGCGGGAAGCACAGCTATTTTGACTTGGCAAACCGAACCAAACAGCCCGCACCTGCAACTGCACGTCTCTGACGTGAATAGCTGTGGCCGGAGGGTCAGTCTGTCCTCAGGTTTTCATCCAGAAACCACACTCTGCAAATGGAGAGAAAACCTCTGTTGGATTAAGGGAAATCCTTGCCACAGAGATGAAGCGCACAACTTTAATTAACTCATCATTTTCTAATTAGCATCCCCAGAGTCCTGTGCTAGGGCACCTTATGTGGTCGAATGTCCATCAGATTGTTCCAGACAGTTTGGTAAAATAAAGTTTTAGTTTTTCTAAACTTTTATTTTAGAGAGTTGGAAAATGTAGAAAACATTTTAAATGTTTGGGGTGAATTACCCAAAACTTATCACTCATAGAAAGTCAGTCTTTGGTGTATTTCTTTTTAGTCTTCATGTTTTAAATTCTGCCTTTTGTAGAGACTTGAGAGTGTCTCATCTGTAGAAGTGTCTTTCTGGCTTTTTTAATAATATTTTATGTTAAGCATTTTATCATTTTAGTGCAAACTAAAGTCACTGTTAGTGTCTGCATGTTGTACTGAGTATATTAATTAATAGATTAATCCATTAATTAATCCATTATTGTTGAATTATTTCAAATTTTTCTATATGATCTCAAATTCTTGCTATTATAATAATGCTGCCATGAAATCATTGTGCATACAGCTTTCTTATGTATATTAAGAATTATTTTCTTAGGAATGATTCTCAGAAGTAACCTGCGCTGTGGAAACTCATATAGACTTCTGATGCAGAATGCCAAATTATTTCTAAAATTTTCACTCTGCTATCTGGAATGGGGTAGTGCTTTAATTAATGTGTATATGTGTGTTATTCTGTCAGTCATGCCTGACTCTTTGCAACTCTAAAGACTGTAGCACGCCAGACTCCTCTGTCTATGGGATTCTCCAAGCAAAAATACTGGAGTGGGTAGCCATTCCTTTCTCCAGGAATCTTCCTGACCCAGGGATCAAACCCAGGTCTCCCGTATTGCAGGCAGATTCTTTGCTGCCTGAAGCACCAGGGAAGCCCTTAATAAATAATATTAATTTTCATCTGATAAGATAGGCAAAAATAGAATTGAAACGTTAGTTTACTTTGCATTTATTTGATTTGTTTTTCTTTTTTTACCTATTTTAATCCAACTTTGTAAATGATCTCTTTTAGCTCTTTGCCTATTTTTGAGGATCTGTTATCAATTTATATGAATGCTTTATTTACATAAAGGGCTTCCCACGTAGCTCAGTCGGTAAAGCATCTGCCTGCAATGAGGGAGACCTGGGTTCTATTCATGAGTCGGGAAGTTCCCCTGGAGAAGGAAATGGCAACCCACTTTAGTATTCTTGCCTGGAGAATCGCATGGACAGAGGAGCCTGGCGGGCTACAGTCCATGGGGTCGCAAGAGTCGGACACAACCTAGCGCTATCTTTTCTTTCTTTTTCTTTATTTACATAAAAGACACCAACTTTTGCTCAACTTATTTGCTACAAATAATTTCTCAACTTTATTGCTTTCTGTCCATTTTAATTATGTCTTGAGATATAGAAATATGATTTTAGTGGTCATATTATTGATCTTTTCGCTGATAATTTTCTCTCCTATTAACTTTTTACCCTCTAGAAATTTTATAACTATTCATCTATATTTTCTTTTAGATTTTCTATGGTTTGACATTTTTCATATCTCTAATCTATTTGTAATTTATTTTAATGAACAGTGGGCAATAGAAATAAACCATATTTCACTTAACCCATTCTGCAAATGTCTAATCAAATTCAATAGTACTTGTTAGGTTAATACATCCCTTCTCCACTGGATCTTTCCATTGTCTTTATGAAGCTGGTGCTCTAAGTTTTTTAATTCAATTTCTACTTTGTTTCATTACTATGCTTGTAAGTTTTTCTTTTAAATGCTACGTACTTTACATCAGTGTTAGTTGCTCAGCCGTGTCTGACTCTTTGCGACCCCAAGGAATGTAGCCTGCCAGGCCCCTCTGTCCATGGGATTCTCCAGGCAAGAATACTGGAGTGGGTTGCCATGCCCTCCTCCAGGGGCTCTTTCTGACCCAGGGATGGAACCTGAGACTCTTACATTGGCAGGAAGGTTCTTTGCCACTAGGGCCACCTGGGAAACACCAAGGCTTATATTGATATAATTTCAACCTCTAGTGGGATAAATTCTTTTCTTTGTCAAAAATTTCTTTGTTACACAAAAATGGAAAAAGCACATGTATCCTATTGTTCATTGCAGCACTATTTACAATAGTTAGAACATGGAAGCAACCTAGGTGTCCATCAACAGATGAATGGATAAAGAAGTTGTGGTACATATACACAATGGAATATTAGTCAGCCATAAAAGGAACACCTTTTAGTCAGTTCTAATGAGGTGGATGAACCTAGAACCTATTATACAGAGTGAAGAAAGTCAGAAAGAGAAAGATAAATATCATATTCTAATGCATATATATGGAGTCTAGAAAAATGGTACTGAAGAATTTACTTTCAGAGCAGCAATGGAGAAACAGTCGTGGAGAACAGACTTATGGACATGGGGAGAGGGGAGGAGAGGGTTAGATGTGTGGAAAGAGTAACATGGAAACTTACATCCCCATATGTAAAATAGACAGCCGGCGGGGAATTTGCTGTCTGGCTCAGGAAACTCAAACAGGGGCTCTGAATCCGCCTAGAGGCGTGGGATGGGGAGGGAGATGGGGGAGGTTCAAAAGGGAGGGGATGTGTGTATACCTATGGCTGATTCATGCTGAGGTTTGATAGAAAACAACAAAATCCTATAAAGCAATTATCCTTCAGTAAAAAAAAATAATTTAAAAAAATCTTTGTTATACAAAATAAAAGTAGCATCCAAACCCCAGTAAGATGGTTCTTTGGGGAGCTCGTTGACCATCTTCTCAATGTACTGGCTTTCCAAATAAAGTTGCTACCCCTTGCCCCACCTCCCCCCAATTTCTTCGTTGCTATTGCTGTTTCATTCCAGGTAAACTTTAGAATTTTGTTAAGTTCTTAAAATGCCTGATGCCATTTAGTTCTAACTGCATCCGGCTTAATTTCAGGGGAACTAATCTCACCATCAAAGCCCATGGTGGGTCACAGCACATATTCATTTTTTTCACGAACATTATCACCTTGTATTGCTTTTATTTTTTTTTAAAAATCATTTATGTATTTATTTTTGGCTGTGCTGCGCCTTCGTTGCTGGGAGGGCTTTTCTCTAGGTGTGGAGGGCAGGACTGCTCCTAGTTGCGGTCCGCAGGCTTCTGCTGCCGTGGCTTCTCTTGTGCGGAGGACAGGCTCCGGGCACAGCGGCTTCGGTAGCTGCAGCACTTGGGCTCAGAAGTTGGAGCTTGTGGGCTCTAGAGCTCTGGCTCAGTAGTTGTGACTCACAGACTTCATTAGATCCCCCCAGACCAAGGCTCAAGCCCGTGTCTCCTGCAAGCAGGCAGTGTCTTTACCACTGAGCCACCAGAGAAGCCTCTGTGTATTGTTTTTAAATGCATAGGTATGTGACTGTATTCTCATTAAAAAAAAAAAAAAAATGAGATGAAAGGGGAAAACTTCTCCTGCCAGAAAATTCCTCTTTGGAAGTTTACTTGGGTCAATTTAAAATTTTTACTGTGATTCAAAAAAAGATTCAAAAATCAATCTGTGAAGATATCTTTGTGTTTATTTGCACGTATTTCTCTGGAGTAAGCTCCTAGAATGTGGGTGAAAGGGTATTCATAATTTTGATAGTTCCTGCCAAATTGTCCTTGAATAAGGCTGTACCAATTTACACTCTTATTAACAGTGAATAAGAAATTCTGTTTTCTCACACTAGATGTTATGGAAATTTCAAATATTTGCCAATCTGGTGAAAAATATAATCTCAGTGTTGTTTTAATTTGTATTTTCCTAATTACTAGTGAAATGGAACATATTTTCTGATGTATGTGACCATTTGCACTTCTTTTTCTTTGAACTGCATCTTCAAATTAATTTCTTAATTTAAGTTAGGCTTATTTGTCTCTTTACACATTGCATATATTAAGCCTTCATCTGTTAGATAGTGTGCAGATATTTTCTCTTAATCTGTCCCTTGTCTTTTAATATTGTTTTACCGTCTTTCCTTCTAAAGAAGTTATTCATTTTCATATGGTAAAATCTGTTGTAATTTTTATTTTTGTCTTCTGATTTTCCTCCAATTTTCTATTTCATGATTTTATAGACTAAAAATGTTTAAACTTTCAAGCTATGTAGAATCTGACTTTTATATGTGGTGTGAGAGAAAAATCTAAGTTTGTTTTTTCTTTCTATCTAGTTGTCCCAGTTCCAATAAATGAATAGTCTATCTCCTTCAGGAAGTGTCTCCATTACCATATGCTAAAAATTGTAAGAGTGTGTATGTATGTGTGTGTGTGTGTGTGTGTGTGTGTATAACACACACATTCTTCAACTTTATTTTGTCCAGAATCTATTTGTCCATTCCTATGTTAGTGTGCCATTGCATTAATTACTCTATTCATAAATAATTATTTAATTATAATAAAATAAATATAATTTGAAGCTGTAAAATAATGTATTAATTATTATATATAGTATTCTGGTAACTTACAGGGAATGTCTCTTTTAACTATTATTTAAAAAAAATTTCACAGGCAATCTTTTGTATTTTCTCTCTCAAATCAGATTGTAGAGCTTCTTTAAAACTATTCTTGGGGAATTTTGATTGGGATTATTTTGTAGTTTTATGTTTATTTGAGGAATATTGATCTCTTTATGATATTGTGTCTTCTAATCAAGGAACGTAGTGTGTTCATTCCCTCAGGTCATCCTCAAGATCCCTTGGTAAAGTTTTATATTTATCTTCATATACCTCTTGCATATTTTTTGTTAGACTGACTTCTAGATATTTTAAAGTTCCTTTGAAATAATGAATTACATCTTGTTTTCCCATTGCATTTTAAAATTTCTTATTGCTCATCTGTAGACACTTAACAAATGGAACTTTCATTGAATTTGGTGAGAGATTTTTAATAGCTTTACTGTTAATCTTTCTAAATTTTTGATAGACCATCAAACACTTGAATATAATGACAATTTAGTTTCTTTCATTCCTTCTCCTTCCTATTTTTCTTATTGGATTGGCTGTTTTGCTAGTATCATATTAATTTGTAGCAGATATAGCAAACATCTAGCTTTAATGAGGATCATTGAAAAATAACATCATGATGTTTGCTTTAGATTTCTGGTAATTGTCTATATTATTTAGGGTGTAGGTTTAGCTGCCATAATACAAAGACTCATAGTAATGGTGATGCATGCCAAATCCGGATGTAGGCAGTACAGTGGTGTAGTGGCTTATCTCTGCCGTTGTTCTAGATTGTTGATGTGCCCTATAAAACGCACAGCTTGAGTCTTGCCCTCATGCCAGCTAAAAATTCTCCCACCACGGGAGAAGGAGAGAATAGAGATTGGGGAAACCAACAGCTGTTATCACACTGTATTTATTCATTTTAAGGAATTTTTCTTCTATTCTTAGCTCAGTGAGAATTATTGCTGGAAAAGAGTGTTTAAACTGTTTCAAATACATTTTTTAGCATCTATGGAGGCTAACATAACTTTCCCCCTCAAACCCTGTCAATATTGAGTTTTAAGGGGAGAAATCATAATTTGAATATCCTTTGTGTCTTTGTGCATGACATTTGTTGGGAGATTATTATGTCATATATTCTTATTTTAAAGGCATGTTCACTTTGAGATTCTTCCTTCTTGCTTTTCTTTTTTAGCATCCTTTACTGTGCTAGCCATCTATTTAGATAGGAATATCTATCTAATTACTGGTAGATAGATAGATAGATAGATAGAATTACTGGTACTTCCCTGGTGGTCCAGTGGTTAGGACTCAGTGCTTTCACTCCACAGTCCCTTATCGGGGAACTAATATCCTACAAGTAGCACAAGTGGCCAAATAAATACATACATTGGAGTTATTATTCATTTATTATCAATTATTTAAAATTTGATAGAATAAAATCCTAAAATGACTTATTTTCAAGGAAAGAATTTGTCAAACTTTGCCATTTTTTTCTCCCTTTGTTTAATGGGTTATTTTAGCACTTCTGCATCATTGTCATTAGATAATTGATATTTCATATTTTCATATAGTTAAATATACCAATATTTTCCATAATTATCTCATTTTGTTATCTTATTTAGAAACAGCAACACTTGCTTAAATAGTCACCATACATTGTATGTGTGTTTGAATATTTTTCATTTAACCTTTTAATCCATCTGGGATATGTTTTGGTGCATGGGTGACCTGAATTCTAATTTTAGCTTCTTCTAAATGGCAACCTAACTGTTCCAATAATACTTATTGATTAATCCATCTGTCTCACTTGAATTCCTATTTTAATTTGCACTAATTTCTTGTACCTACACATCAGTTTATTTACTTTTATTAGTTTGTTTATTTAATCTGTTTCATTGAGCTGTCTATTCTAGGACTAAAGCTATACTATTAAACACTATTAAGTTTTACAGTTTTATAATTCATTTTATAATCTGAGAAGGTGGGTATTTTGCTGTTTAAAAACTTCCTGGCTGTAACAGATTTAATTTTCTAGATGAATTTTAGGATGCAATTTTAGTTAAAGCATTTCAAAGGGTTTGATTATAAATGCATGAGATTAAATTTTAAATTTAATTTTTTCAAATTATATTTGTAGAAAAGCTGTATAAATATTGATAATATTGAACTCTCCAGTCCAAGAATATAGTATATCTCCCTGGCTATTTAGACCTACTTTATATCCCTCAACAATGTTTTGTAATTTTCCTTATGCAGGATCTGCATATTTTTTTGTTAATTCAGTTTTAGGACATATATATCTATGAAGTAAATGGAATACATTTTTCATTATATTTATTCCAGATATTTGGTATTTCTTGTATTAAAACTGATTTTGTATGTTTTGTGACCGGCTACCTTCCTAAGAGATCTTATTAGTTTTTACAGTTTTCCTCCTGCAATGTTCAAGTGTGAAGCAATTTTTTTTGACATATCATATTAGTGCTTTATCCTTTTATTTCCTTGAGTCTTTGGGTTCTTTGGTTTCCAGTTTCTGTTGTTTTAAACAGAAAAATTTCCTTGCAAAATCAAAGGGAAGGCTGGAAATGAGATCAGGACGAGGGTGAAGTGAGTGAGGTAGTTTTCTCAGACACCAAATTTAAGACATCAAAAATCTCAGTAGTCCAGATAAATAATATTTTAATGGAATTGAAAAATTTTATGAAAAAAGAAGTATGCTGAACAAAATGCCAGAGATTGAAATCAAGATAAGCTCTGTATGAAGAACCAGCCTCTAAACAGGCCAGGAAACAGGCACATGTGGAGGCTTGGTTCCGGGCTCCCAGTGATGATTTACAGTGGGATGGGTACACTTCAAAAAAGGGAGTGATTGTCATCCTTGACTAAAGGGAGGGCAGGGTATGTGTCTTGCCTGTCCAGGACTCCACATGATGAGACAAAGGTAAATGTAAGCTGGTATGCTTGATGATATCTTAGAAATCTCTGAAACTTGTTCATTTATTTTTATTCTTTTTTCTTTCTATTCCTTAGACTAAATAGTCTCACTTGACTTACCTTTAAGTTTGGCAGTTCGTTTTTCTGCCAGCTCAGTTCTGCTGTCAATCCTATTTAAGTGAATTTTTTTTTTTTTTTAAATTCAGTTACTGTGCTTTTCAACTCCACAATTTCTGCTTGGTTCTTTTTAATAGTTTCGACCTCATTGTCGTATTCTCCATTTGCTGAAATATCATTCTTATATGTTTCTTTTCTTTGGGCATGATTTTCTCTAATTCTTTGAACATATTCATACTACCTGATTCAAACTCTTTGTCTAGTAAGATCAACATCTGCAGCTCCTTAGGGACAGTTTCTGTTGACTCATTTGCCCTGAATAAAATTGGGTGTGTGTGTGCGTTTCTTGCAGTTTTTTTTTTAATTGGAAAATGGACATTTTAAATAATTTAAAGTGATATTCTGAAAATTGCACGCGCACACACACACACATACACACATGCACACTCACTCCTTCCCCACCCACGGTCCACAGTTGTTGTTGCAACTACTCTTTGTTTTTTATTTTTTTAAGTAACTTTTCTGAACTAATTCTGTAAAGTCTGTATTCTTTGTTTTGTATGGCCAGTGAACGCTCTGCTTGGATAGCTTAGCAGTCAGCTTATGATTCGATGGAAATTTTCTTATGTATCTTCAACCAAGAACTCTCCCAACCTTATTCTGTGTGTGTGTGTGTGTGTGTGTGTGTGTGTGTGTTTGGGGTCACATCTTTAGGGCTCTGGCAACTTAGAGCTCTGCCTTAGCTTTCACTTCCTCTTTGTGCAGAGCCTCAAGGACAGCCCAGAGGAAAGATTAGAGTCCTCTCAGATTTTTCTTGGGAATGCACACGACCTTGCAAGTGGGTGTGGCTTTCTAGAATCTCAAGAATACATTGGAACTTTTCAAAGTCCTGAAAAAGCATCTTCTTCCCCATCTTTTCCTTTCACTTTTTTTTTTTAAGTCAGCCTCTTGTTTACCCCAGCTGTTATGCTCTCTGAGGCAGCGACTTGTTCTTCACAAATGCCCTGGGGGTAGAGTTGTTCTCACTGAGGAAGATCAGAATTAGGTTAAATAAAGACAAGCTCTGAGAAAGAGGTTTTTCCAGGGAGCTGCCAGACAGCCCTAGCGGGGACAATTAACTGGGGATAAGGTTGGGGGGGACTCCAAATCTGTTTTGCCCCTCTTCAATGACTGTTAAGCTGCTGGCTTTCATAGCTATAACAGTATCTTATTGTTCAGTAGCTAAGTCATGTCCGACTCTTTTATGACCCCATGGACTGTAGCCTGCCAGTCTCCTCTGTCCATGGGATTTGCCAGGCAAGAGTACTGGAGTGGGTTGCCATTTCCTTCTCCAGGGGATATTCCCAACCCAGAGATCAAACCTGTGTTTCCTGTCTTGGCAGGCAGATCCTTTATCACTGAGCCACCAGGGAAGTCCCATAGTGGTGTGAGGCTGGTCACTTTCAAGGCTACTGTGGGTCTGGGGAGAAGGAGATGGGAATAGGGCAAGTTCAAACATCACAAAACTCGATTTGTGTTAAGTAGAATGTCCATGCTGTAATCTCTGGATCCTCTGAATATTTTATCTCATCTGGCACAAGGGTCTTTGCAGTTGTGATTAAGATTATGGGCCCTGAGACGGGGAAATTATCCTAGGTTGTCTAGCCTGGGCCCAATCTAATCAAATGAGTCCTTAAAAGCAGAAAACTTTTCTGTGTCAGAGGGAGATGGACTATGGAAGAAGGGTCAGAGAGATGCAATGTGGCTGGTTTTGAAAATGGAATAGGGGCCATGAACTGAGGAATGTGGGCTAGAAAGGACAAAGGAAGAGATTCTCTCTGGAGCTTCCAGAAAGGAATGCAGCCCTGTCAACACCTGGATTTTAGATCAGTGAGACCTGTGTTATACCTGTAACCTACAAAAATAAAATAGCACATTTTTGTTGTTTTAACCCACTAAGTTCATGGTAGTTTGTTCCATCAGCAATAGCAAAACTAATACAGTGTTGTTAACTGAGATCCAGCCATTTAAAATGAATGCTCCTCAATGTTGCAAGCATTTGGTTAATAAGCAGATTGCTAAAAATGTTGATTCTGGCTGTTTTATTCCCCCAGTGTTCTCATGGCCTTTATGGTGGAAGGGATTTTCAGATATCCTTATTCTGTCTTTCTGAAAGAGCTTTCCCCCACTTCCTTTTGGCATCTGTTATTACAAATGAAAATCAGATTTTTGTTGTGTTATGGATAATCTGTGGGGTTTTTTTTCCTCTTGGGAAACTTTGTAAACTTTTTCTTCATTTTTCTAAATTCACTACATTGTGACTAGGTTAGGAAGTTTTCTTTGCTTTTAATTCATTCTGCTAAACATTTGGTAGAGATTTTCGATGTAGGAACTCATGTCTTTCTTAAATTGGGGAAAATTTTCTATTTTTATTTGGTTAGTGATGTTCCTTTTCATTCTTGCTATCTTCTCTTTCTAGATTTATTAGATAAATATTAAAATTTCTGCAGATATTAATGCATGTCTCAATTATTCTTTTTCTCATTTTTTTCTCTCCAGTACTATGTTTAGAGAAACCTTTGTAACAGTTTTCTTTCTAATTAATTCTTCAGCAGTACACCTTATTTTATTTTGTCCATGGACAGAGTTTAAATTTTAACAATCAAGTTTTTAATTCTTATATGTCCAGATAATTATTCTTATAGATGTAACACTTTTTAATGTTCTTCTGAGGAAAATACATATTTATTTTATTAAAACCATGCAGTGATTGTTTCATTAACTCTGTCTCCTCTGTTGTAAATTCTTCTGTGCATTGCATTTAGTGCATCTTTCTGTCACCTTGCTGAAATGTTTGGTGATTCTTAGATGGATGAGCAGATCTCTCTGTAATTTGATTTCTTTTTTTTTTTTATTTTTTTAATTTATTTTTTTTTATTAGTTGGAGGCTAATTACTTCACAACATTTCAGTGGGTTTTGTCATACATTAATATGAATCAGCCATAGATTTACACGTATATGCAGCTTATTTGGGAATAGGCCAGGATTCTTTGTTCTATTGACCGTGTAAGGTGAGATCACGATAGTCCAGAAACCTGACTTAAGGGAAGATGGGTGCTGCAGGTCTTCCTGGGTGTTGCCAGTCATGTGGGCACAGGCGCCACTCACTGACCTCGTCCCAGGGCACATTTCCCTCTTGATGCTGTGTCCAAATGCTGCTAAGGGGTAAGGAGGCAGAGGACAGTTGGATTTCATGTATGTTTCCTGATACAGTACCATTTAATGTTTAATGGTATATAGCATGAGACAAGTGCTCAGGGCTGGTGCACTGGGGTGACCCAGAGGGATGGGATAGGGAGGGAGGTGGGAGGGGGGTTCAGCATGGGGAACACATGTAAATCCACGGCTGATTCATATCAATGTATGGCAAAAACCACTACAATATTGTAAAGTAATTAGCCTCCAACTAATATAAATAAATGAGAAAAAAATTGGTTTATAGCTCTTTCTTTTTTCTCTTTCTGACTGCACTGTGTCCTTGCTGTGGTACACAGGCTTCTCTAGGTGTGGCATGCAGGCTCCAGAGCTCGCAAGCTCTCCAGTTGCCACATATGGAGTTAGTGCTCCATAACTTGTAGGACCTTAGTTCCCTGACCAGGGATCAAACGTGAGTCTCCTGCATTGGAAGGCAGATTCTTAACCACTGGACCACCAGGGAAGTCCAGTGTAAAGCTTTATAACTCTTATACCTGCTATGAAAACTACAACTGCCATCAATAGAAAGTTACCCCATTAAACCTATTCAGTGACTTCTCTACTTTGCCTGATATTGCCATTTCTCCCTGACTTCTTTGCTTGAAATATCCCAACCTTCCTTGAATTTTCAAAGTTTTCAAGGTATTTTCCTTTTATGTGTCTTTTGCAGAGACAGTGTCATTGAATATTATTTTTACATTCAATAGAATAGCCAAAAGCCAGGATTAGATGTCTTTAAGGGCCCTGTATTTCAACATTACAACTGAAGTTTATAATACTGTCTTATTTACACTACAATGTGAATATTATGTCTTTCATAAGGAAGTTCAAACCATTTTCAAGTGTTGACTTTATATTTGTCACCATAAGAATTGCTGTCTCATTGGAGGCACTCAACATATATGTGTTAAATGGATGAACAATTTCTGATAATAAGGTTTCTTTACTTTCTCTACTTTCAATATCAATATTTTAAAGTTTGCTCATTTGTAGACATCTTGTTTATAATTTTACTAGGAGTGAATTGTTGAGCTTTTAGCAATATTTCTATGTACACTATATATGTATATTTCCAAGCTTTACTAGGCATCTGTTTAGACTGTGATCACAATTCTGAAATGTTTGATTTTCAAGTCCTTAGCAGACTATGAACAGTAACATGTGTGTGTGCTCAGTTACTCTGTTGTTTTCCGGCTCTTTGAGACCATGGACTGTATCCTACCAGATGCCTCTGGAGCAAGTTGCCATTTCCTCCTCCAGGGGATCTTCCTGACCCAGGGATCGAACCTGTGTCTCTTGAATCTCCTGCATTGGTAGGCGGATTCTTTACCACTGTGCCATCTGGGAAGCCCATGAACAATAACTCTCTCTCTCTCTCTCTCTTTAGTTGCTAAGTTGTGTCCGACTCTTGCGACCCCATGGACTGTAGCCTGCAAGGCTCCTCTATCCATGGGAACCAGCAGTCTGCATATGAAAGGTAGAAAGTATAATAAAGAGAAGAGTATGATGGATATAGCAGCAAAAAGCCAGGATTAGATGTCTTTAAGGGCCTTGTATTTCAACATTACAACTGAAGTTTATAATACTGTCTTATACATCAAGAGTAATCTATATAGTATGTTAACTATTAAGGAATTACTTATACTTTACAGAAAGATCACTTCCAAAAATAAATTAAATTTCAAAGAAATGATTGAGAAATTAACTGTGCAAAATTCAGTCGTCTAAGGCATTCGTTATGTGGAAATGCCTTCAGTGTCCTAGTGATACTCTATAAGCTACCTATTTATCATTATTAGTTCAGTGTGTACAGAATATTGCTTTAAACTGGCTTGATTCTGTCCCTGCTACATATTTCTAAACTCTGTCTTTTGCATCTGTTAAAAAAAAGGGAGAATGTTAATACCTAAAAAGGTGCTCATATGGATTATGGGCTTCCCAGGTGGCGCTAGTGCTAAAGAACCCACCTGCCAATGCAGGAGACAAAAGAGATGTGGGTTCCATCCTTGGATGGGGAAGATCCTCTGGAGGAGGAAAGGGCAACCCACTCCAGTATTCTTGCCTGGAGAATCCCATGGAGAGAGGAGCCTGGCGGTCTATAGTTTATAGGGTCGCAAAGAGCTGAACATGACTGAACATGCAACGTAGCATGCATGCATGGATTATGGTGAAAATTAAATAAATAATCCATGTAAAGACATTTGACACAGAGCCTGGCATCCTTTACTCCCACCACCTACTAGGTATGTGGCTTTTGGGAAGTTCATTAGCCCCCTCAATGTTTCGGATTTCTCATCTCTAATATGAAGATTGTAATAGTTCTTTCCACATAGATTTAATGTAAAGAGCTTAGAGCAGAGCCTGGTACATCTTAAGTTCTCAAAGTGAGCTATTATTAGTATTTGAAAACAGGAAGGGCTAAAACACACACACTGGCAGTGCCAGTGAGAGAACATCCTTTTTACACATAGATCAAGGAAGCGATAGCTGTGATGTGGTCCCAGGCTGTGCAGAATGGATTTCATATGAGAATTCTGAGTTGTGATGTATAAAAATGCTCTATGCTAAATGTAATGTAATATCAATTACTGCTACTAATAATAGTATCAGTACTATTTAGTGGGAATTGTTTTTGATCAAGTCGGCACCTCCTATTGTATTAACTTGCCTAGCCCCATCAACGTTCAGAAAAGGATGTGTATCCTTGCCAACACAGCCTCCCTCTTCCTTCCCCACTTCTTGGATATACGTGTCATTTGCAAATCTGAGTACAATTACCACGGGGAGTAGAAATGAGACAATCTTTTGTGAATTACAAACAAATTTCTAACTCTTCATTTTGTCAGAACAACTCTCGGCCAGCCACTAGCGCTGTCATGGTGATTTATGATGTTCTTCAGCAAACCGACAGCCGGTGGAGAAAAAGCTCCAAGGAAGAAAAATTCCTTATATTTATTCTACCTAGTTTAATACCTGATGAACCATGTTATAGGAACAGTTCTTAAAATAGCCTTGAGGAGAGCATCTCTACATTTTCCCAGCACGTACAATCCATCATGGAGAATGTAGAGGAGATGGTGGTCTTGCTGAGAACTTGACTGCTTTTCAAGAGACATTCGTTGGAGGCCCGGCAATAAAAACAAGAAGCTTTCAATACTAACTCATGCCCTGCTATTTGCGTTCAGTCATTTCTTCCTTACTATAAACCTTCATCATAGGGAATATATTGTCATGTAAATATGATTATAAATAAGAAGGAAAGGTCAGTCCAAGGAAGACACAGCAGATTATCTCCAAAGCCGCTTCATTTGGAGATAGAAGTGAAGAGGGAACTTGTGAAGAGGGAACACAGTCCATCTTAAGGACGGTTGTTATGTCTCATGTCTTTCTGAAAACTTGTCTGGCTGTAACAAGCCATCACAGTCCACTATTTAATCTATACAACTCATACAGTACCCACTCTATTGACTTATTTTTTTTTATATTGACTAATTTTTATATTGCTCTTTAGGGCTATGTGATTTGTGTGTCTTGCCTTCTTAACTACATAGTGTCTTCAACCTCTTCCATTTCCTTTGACCTTTCTGCCCAGTTTATAAACATACGCACATCTCTTCAGATAACAAACCTACCAACAAACCAGACCAAAGCGTTCCCTTACCTTTCCATCTACTTGAATTGCCTAATTGTCTGGCTGGGTTTCCCGCTTCCTACAAGAGTGTGTAACTCTCACCTGCACTATTTGGCACTCTGTTCCCTCGGCTTTGATGGCACCCCTTACTCTTGCTTCTGTTGGATGCTGTCTCCTGCCCCTGTTCACACTCTGCCCGCACCCTTTCAGGCTCCTTCACTGGCTCCTCTCTCTATCTTCCTCTTACACATTGTGATTCCCTAGGCTTATCTATTCCCAACATTCCCTGGACATCTTCCTTTAGTTCAGTATCTGGAATATGCTCAAATGATGTATATTTCAAAAGACACATCTTTCTGAAGTCCAGAATCATGTTTCCGGTTGCTTCTTGTAGATCTCAAACCAACAACAGAATTCATTTTCTCCCCAAAATATTTTCCTTTATTCACCCTCTTCATCAGGGAAACTCGCACAATTAATCCCTTCCTCTCTCCCCTTCACTTTTATGGCCCAGTTGGTTCTACTCCTCTCTCTTGAAAATATCCAGGTATTTCCATTCCATTTCCTACAATGTCATTCCTGTTCTCCCTGCCTTTTCCCTAAATGACCAGAACCTTTTACTTAATCCTCACACAACCTGCAAGTCATCAGGGTAGACTTTAAAAACAAAGTGATACTAAAGGGGAAAAATCCCTCCATTATGTTATTCTCCTGCCAAAAATCCTTGAATGGCACTCCCTTGATGTCAAAGCAAAGTGTCAATTCTTTGGGCAAAGTCAAGGCAGTTTTCAGTCTGACCCTCATCTGTCTTCCCAATCTCATCTGCATTATTACCCCCAGGCAACCTTTGGTTCCTGTTTGTACCCTTCTTACCTACATGCTTCTGTACAGTTTTCTCTTCTTGGGATATACTCCTCTCATGGTTCTGCTTGGCTATCTCCAGATCCTCCTTCAAAATTGCTTGAGTGCATTATCCCTTCTGGGAAGATATCCCTAACCAACAGTGATGTGAGACACTGTTTTCATGACTGCTTACACATATCTTTATTAAAGCCCTTACGACAATGCGCTATAACTAATTATTATTCCCACATCTGTCTTCATTGCTCAGCTGTGAACCTCCTGAGGCCAGGGTTGTCTTATTCGTCTTTACATCCCACTGCCGAGCATGGATTCTGACATGCAGAAGGAACTAGGTAAATGCTTGTGGGATACACAGAAGACTAAATAAAATGAAGCCCCTTCCTTTCTAAAAGTACAATGCATGAGGTCATCATCTGTTCTTTTGGTATCCATAAAGCGCAAGATACTAATGAGTAGACTGGCTGTTTGGTTCATTTTGTTATAATCCCCTTGACACTTCTGCTAGAGAACGCTTGCTCTGGGGCAAGTGTGAGGGTTCCGTATTTTTAGCTTCTAATGACCTCAGATCTGTTCCGTATGCTTCCCAGTTCCAAGCATGTGTATGTGTTAGCCATGGAGACTGGCCGTGCATACACACCTCCAGGGAGTTACCTCAGAAGGAGACATTTGAGCAGCGGTCATCAGTAGGGAGTGGGAGCATTTAACTTGTTGCAGTTGGGAAAAATGTAGGATCCCTCATTATGGCATTACCCTCTGAACTGTACTTCCCATTTGGGGGTGGATAGCTGAGCCTTGGAAAACGTCTTTGTTCTACAGTCAAAAGACAGGTATGTTGTATATTAATAGCCCCACCGATTTTTACTATCTATCTGTATTCCTGACTCATCCAGATGACCTAACAGTGCCTGTGACTTTGATGAACCAAAACTCATATTCACTAACTCCGCATTTGGGGGGTTATCCAAAGGAGGATGTCTCTGTAGATAATGAAGGACTTGATTTATTCCATTACCTCTTAATGGCTATCATTTGTAAGGAAATGGATTAAACTGGTCATTTCAGCATCCAGTTACATAGTCTTCGATGGTTTGAATGCTGTAGTCTTGCTTCTGGAACTACACATCAGGTTCCTTGATGAGAGAGGCCACACAGTCAGATACTGGGCTTCCCAAGTAGCACTAGTGGTAACGAATCCAGCTGACAATGCAGGAGACGCAAGAGATGGGGGTTTGATCCCTGAGTTGGGAAGATCCCCTGGAGTAGGAAGTGGCAACCACTCCAATATTCTTGCCTGGGAAATCCCATGGACAGAGGAACTTGGAGGGCTACAGTCCATGGGGCCACAAAGACTCGAACACGACTGACTCAGCACACATAGTCAGATACTTCTGTGAATTCCATATGGTTGGAGCTTTTATAAAATCTTAGAATAATGGGTTTTATGAAAACTCAATTTCTTTATGTTTCCCTCATAGTTTCGCATAAGTATTTTACAAAATGTGTAAACTAATATCTAACATACAAAAACCGTTTTCATTTAAAAATGACTATACTTACTAAGGGCTTCCCTGGTGGCTCAGATGGTAAAGAATCTGCCTACAATGCAGGAGACCTGGATTCGATCCCTGGGTCAGAAGATCCCCTGGAGAAGGGAATGGCAACCCTCCAATATTCTTGCCTGGAGAACTCCATGGACAGAGAAGCCTGGTGGGCTACAGTTCATGGGGTCGGAAAGAGTCAGACACAACTGAGCGACTAACACACACAAACACACATACTTACTAAAAGTTTTTCCCCAAAATGATTTAAATTATTGTTCTGATTTAATGGATGTCTCCCTTTTCAAATTCAGTGGTTGCTTGTGCAATTCTGCATGGTGAAATGATGTGAAGAGAGCTAACGCTGACAGGGGGTGAACTATATCCAGTGCGGTCTAATTGAACTTGATCCTTATCTGATTTGGCTTCTCTGGGGGCTCCTTGGAAATAGCAGTACCAGAGGCATTCACTAGTGTCCCAGCAGATGTGAAGAATAGAGGCCATTGACTTTGAAATAAAGGATGTGTCTCTAGACTGCAATGACTATCAATTAAAGGATGAGCATTTGGTCCACCAGTTGATGGTATTAATGCCATGTATCACGCTTAACTGATTAAGCACCTTCCCCCTGCCCTGAATTAGCCAATTTATTGTCCTAAGAGGCAGTGTTGTTAAAAACCGCTATCTGTATAGACCGGTGGACCAACCACCCTCACTGATATACAAGATAGAAAGAACTATCTGTTACAAGAGGGTATTTTTTTAATGGCTTATGAAAATAAAGTTAACCTTTTTAAAGTATAGCAGTTTTTAATGTATTTACTGCAGTGTACAGCTATCATCAACATCTAATTTCAAAACATCTTCAGCACCCCGTTGACGGTCACTCTCCCTTCTCCCCTAACATCAGCTCCTGGAAGCCTGTTATTGTTCTTTCTATTTCTGTGATTCATCTAGTCGGGGTATTTCACCTAAATGGAATTGAATCATTCAATATGGAGCCTTTTGTGCTAGGCTTCTTTCACTGAGCATTACATTTCCAAAGTTCATCCATGTGTTACATGTGTTGGTACTTTTTCCCTTCGTATTTCTGACTAATATTACATTATAGGGATGTACAATATTCTGTTTACCCCCTCATCAGTTGATGAACATTGGGGTGTTTCCAGTTTTGAGCTATTATCTATAACGCTACTCTGAACATTTATGTACAGGATTTTGTTTGGACATAGGTTTTCAGTTCTCTTGGGTACATACTTAGGAATGGAATTGCTGGGTCACTTGGTAATGTTTAATGTCTTAAGAAACTGCCAGGTTATTTTCCAAAGTAGCTGTATCATTTTACATTTCCACCAGCAGTGTATGAGTGTGCCCATTTCTCAACATCCTTTTTAATTTTAGGTACTCTAGTAGATTTGAAGTGGTGTCTCTTGTGGTTTTGATGTACATCCCTCTAGTCACATGACTAATGATACTGAACATCGTTTCATATGCTTATTGGTCATTCATATATCTTCCTCAGAGAAAATGTCTATTTCAATTCTTGGCCCCCTTTTAAAATTAGATTTTCTTTTTATTGTTGAGTGGTGGCTCAGATAGTAAAGAATCTGCCTGCAATGCAGGATATGTGGGTTCAATCCCTGGGTTGGGAAGATCCCTTTGAGTAGAAAACGGCAACCCACTTCAGTATTCTTGCCTTGGAAATTCCATGGAAAGAGGAGTCTGGTGGGCTACAGTCCATGCATCTGCATAGAGTCTGATGCAACTGAGCACACAAGAGTTCTTAATTTATTCTGAACACAAGTCCCTTAGAAGTCACATGATCTGTCAGTGTTTTCCCCCATTCTGTGGGCTGTTTTTTCACTTTCTTGATGGTGTCTTTTGAGGCATGAGTTTTTTAAAATTTTGACAAAGTTTATCTATTTTTTTGTTACCTATGCTTTTGGTGTCATATCAAAGAAATCATTACTTACTATAAGGTCAGAAAGGATTGCTTCTATGTTCTTGTGTGGGAGTTTTATAGTTTTTACTCTTTAAATAGAAGATTCATTTTCAATTAATTTTCATACATAGTGTGCAATAGGGTTGAGACCATCTTGTTAAGCACTCTCCCCTGATGTCTATCAGTTTAAAATGTGAATACATAAGTCTGTAAGTTTCCTGGAAGCCCACATTATAAAAAGCAATTTCTATGGCCAGCTTGGCTGATTGATTATTTATTCAATGGATTTCTCTTCAAGATGATGGAGGGCCACAATTGTGCTAAAGGAAACACAGGATTTTTGGCAGGACTATGAACCAATTTAAAGAACTTTTATAAAATTTCAAATGTGATTTTAAGTTCTCAAAACTGGAGGATGAACTTGGAGACAATTGCCATAGACGTTGCTCCAAACATTTTTAATTTGGTTCAAACCAATTATTAAACCTTGTGTATTTGTTTTGAAGATTTATCCTAGGCCTTCAAATGTAAAGTGTTTGACTGATTTACACGAAAGTCTTCAAAACTCTCTCTAAACCATGTTGTGTGTCAAAGAAACTCTATATATGAGTTTCTTCTAAAGTTCTCTAAAAAACACAGCAAAATCAAGTTAACAACTCCAGGTTCTAAGTTGAAATCTATCCACTTCAGTTTGAGAGCCATCAGCTTTGAATGTGTCTGGATACTAAACCTGTCTTGCCCACTTGGAGGGGAAAATCCTCTTTTAGAGACTATTTCTTGAAGGAACGTTTGTTATAACGTATTTGGGCTTAGGACTAAAACCTTTAGTTTGTAAGTTGAAGTTTCCCTGTGCAGTTAACATCAACAGAATGTACGTAGAAAAGAATCTCAAATTTAGTTGCTATCCTGAGGAGAGACCACTGGGTATGAGAGAATTTGAATCATGGCCCAGCACATTTGCTGTTTGCTTCCATTTTTCTTTCATTCAAGGAGTACAGCTAATTGAGATTGTCTTTGGAGACCACAGTGCCTGTGGACTCTTCTTTAAACACTTTAAAAGGATGGAAAGAAGGTCTTGAAATTCTTTTCATTTTAATCACTCTAGAAAAGTAGGTATGGGGAAAAAGACCTGTGAATAAAGGAAAATTTGCACATGCAATTTCTCTGAGCTTATTACTTAATGGTTATGTAAGCAGTGAGCGTTCTCTCAGCATTAATGCTGTGCTTGGTCATTTGGTCATGTCTGACTCTTCACGACCCTGTGGATAGCAGCCCACCAGGCTCCTCTGTCCATGGGATCTTTCAGGCAAGAACACTGGAGTGAGTTGCCATATCCTTCTCCAGGGGATCTTCTCGACCCAGGAATGGAACCCGTGTCTCCTGTGTCTCCTGCACTGCAGGTAGATTCCTCACCACTGAGCCATCAGGGAAGCCCTCTGCATCAGTAAATACTTGTAAACCAATAAGAACAAAAGTGAGGACTTTTTTCCCTAACCAGAATAGAGGGCTAGGGACTATAGGGCAATAGATTAGACAATTTGTATACCAGGCAATATTGTTGTCACCACCAATTCTAATGAGTATTTTCTAACTTATGTCTTTAATGCATTTATTATAAGAAAGCTTCTGAGTATATCACGTAAGTTGTGGTTTGCCCCAGGATTGGAAATTCAGGAGACTTGGTTTTCAGACTTAGCCCTGTTCACTAAATATTTGGTTGATGGATTACTATTATTTTTCAAAGGTCTGAAAGAGTGGAGACTTGCAAATAAAAGACAGTGCAGTGTCAGAAATTATGCCGTATCTTCTTAATATCTATAAGAGTTTTGAAAATTAGCTCCACAGTAAATTATGAGACAATTATCCAAAAAAGCATGGTATTTTTACTAATACAGTTTACTTCAGAACCACAGAGACTGCTCACAATCATTGCTATAGGTAACTAAGCAAAGCAATTTTAACAGAAAATAGACAAGACTCATGAACTCAGGACAGATGTTCTCTCGAATTGATAAATGGAAACAAGAAACAAATAGAATGGGATTTAAGTGAGTTGAGTGATATCTTTCTAGTTCTTACACTGATTTATTTGGAATATGAAAAGGGACTTAGAACATTGGCATCTTAATTTGGTGAGATTTCTTGTTTCAATTTTATGTACAAAAGGCGGTCATTAACTACTCACTGTCTGAGGGACATGAAAGCGAAGATACTGTCTCTAAGGTGAAGAGACATAAGGAACCAGAAACACACAGGAATAGTTTAAATCTTCATTTCCAAAATATACAAACTAATATAATATTTCCTAACATGAAATTCTTAGAAAATAACTGAGTCCAAGTATTACTTACCTGCCTCGGGTATCTTGTGAGATCATACTTTCTTTAATGTCCAAATTATTTATATTAGACTGAATTTCCTATGTCCTTCACTAAAGGATTCCCAGAACTCCTGATCCATGTGTTTCCAAGGATCCCAAGCAATTTTTTCAATGTTCTGTTCCTTGTTTGTTTTAATTGAAGTATAGTTGATTTACAGTGTTATATTAGTTTCTAGTGTACAGTGAAGTGGTTCAGTTATACATGCACATGCATACACAAAGTGAAGAGGAGCTAAAGCACTTTTTGATGAAAGTGAAAGAGGAAAGTGAAAAATCGGCTTAAAACTTAGCATTCATTTCCAATATTCTGGAAGGTGGGTCATAGAGGATCCTGCTGTGATTTATGTCGGAGAGTGTTTTGCCTATGTTCTCCTCTAGGAGTTTTATAGTTTCTGGTCTTACATTTAGATCTTTAATCCATTTTGAGTTTATTTTTGTGTATGGTGTTAGAAAGTGTTCTAGTTTCATTCTTTTACAAGTGGTTGACCAGTTACCCCAGCACCACTTGCTGAAGAGGTTGTCTTTTTTCATTGTATATCCTTGCCTCCTTTGTCAAAGATTAGGTGTCCATAGGTTCGTGGATTTATCTCTGGGCTTTCTAAGAGACGTGTGCACCCCAATGTTCATCGCAGCACTATTTATAATAGCCAGGACATGGAAGCAACCTAGATGCCCATCAGCAGACTAATGGATAAGGAAGCTGTGGTACATATACACCATGGAATATTACTCAGCTGTTAAAAAGAATTCATTTGAATCAGTTCTAATGAGATGGATGAAACTGGAGCCCATTATACAGAGTGAAGTAAGCCAGAAAGATAAAGATCATTACAGCATACTAACACATATATATGGAATTTAGAAAAGATGGTAATGGTAACCCTATATGCAAAACAGAAAAAGAGACACAGATGTACAGAACAGGCTTTTGGACTCTGTGGGAGAAGGCAAGGGTGGGATGTTTTGAGAGAACAGCATGTATATTATCTATGGTGAAACAAATCACCGGCCCAGGTGGGATGCATGAGACAGGTGCTCGGGCCAGGTGCACTGGGAGGACCCAGGGGAATCGGGTGGCGGTGGAGGTGGGAGGGGGGATTGGGATGGGGAATACATGTAACTCCATGGCTGATTCATGTCAGTGTATGACAAAACCCACTGCAATGTTGCAAAGTAACTAGCCTCCAACTAATAAAAATAATTGAAAAAAAAAAGAAGAAAAAAAAAAAAACCTTAGCATTCAAAAAAACGAAGGTCATGGCATCCAGTCCCATCACTTAGATGGGGAAAGTAGATGGGGAAACAATGGAAACAGTGACAGACTTTATTTTCTTGGGCTCCAAAATCACTGCAGATGGTGACTGTAGCCATGAAATTAAAAGACACTTGCTCCTTGGAAGAAAAGCTATGACCAACCTAGACAGCTTATTAAAAAGCAGAGACATTACTTGACTGACAAAAATCTGTCTAGTCAAAGCTATGGTTTCTCCAGTAGTCATGTATGGATGTGAGAGTTGGACCATAAAGAAAGTTGAGCACTGAAGAATTGATGCTTTTGAACTCTGGAGTTGGAGAAGAATCTTGAGAGTTCCTTGGACTGCAAGGAGATCCAACCAGTCTATCCTAAAGGAAATCAGTCCTGAATATTCATTGGCAGGACTGATGCTGAACCTGAAACTCCAATACTTTCGCCACCTGGTGCGAAGAACTGACTCATTGGAAAAGACCATGATGCTGGGAGAGATTGAAGGCAGGAAGAGAAGGGGAGGACAGAGGAGGAGATGGTTGGATGGCATCACTGACTCAATGGACATGAGTTTGAGCAGGCTCCGGGAGTTGGTAATGGACAGGCAAGCCTGGCGTGCTGCAGTCCATGAGGTTGCAAAGAGTTGGACACGACTGAGCAACTGAACTGAACTGGACCTCTGTTAGCTGTCGAAAATAAACTTAGAGTAAGTAGAGGGGAAAAGTGTGACATGCAGGAAGCTGCCCCCAGAAACATTCTCCTTAGGCCTCCTGGGATGTTGTCTCACTGATGGTCCATCACCATCATAGTCAGCGGTGTCATGGTCGTCATCATCTTTGTCATCCGTAGCAGCAGCAGTGGCTCTCAGTGACCTTTGATGGAGCACCTACTGTGTGCTGGACCCCATGGGAGGCTGTAGAGGCAGTGACCATCAAGCGCTTGCAAATGGGCAGGGAAGAGAATGGTTCCCATGCCTTTATTGTTATCTGTGATGATTAAAAATTAGGCACATTGTTACCTGTGCAATTAGAAAAGCAACCATGTGATCTGTGTTACCGTACCTCTGAGCTGATGCAGATCCTTCGGTCTCAGAGCTGGAAGACACCTTAGAGATGATCAGATGCACTTTTCAAATAAGGACATGAAGGTCCTGAGAAGTCGTGGAGAGTAGGCACTGGACCTTAGATCTCTTGAGTTCAAGTCCAGTAGGTTTCCCAGTGTACCATCCTGCCTGTCTTCTTGTATACCTTCCTGAGGTACTAAGAAGCATTATATATATTATATATATTATATATATTATATTATATAATATATATTATATTATAGAAGCATAATATATATATAATATATATAATGTCAGATATATATATATCAGATATGAAAATAATATTAGTACTCCTGGTAGAAGTAGTAAGTAGAGAATATTTCTGAAATTGTGATGGTTGATCTAATTTTCTGGGTTCCGTTTTTTCATGACTTACATTTTGAAGTCTCAAATTTTGTTAGTAAAGTGTATTTGTTACTGTTGTTCCGTTGCTCAGTCATGTCGAACTCTTTGTGATCCCATGGACTGTAGCCCACCAGGCTCCTCTGTCCGTGGGATTTTCCCAGCAAGGAAATTGGAGTGGGTTGCCATTACCTCCTCCAGGGGATCTTCCCAACCCAGGGCTCAAACTCCTGCATTTCCTGAATTGGCAGGTGAATTTTTTACCACTGAGCCACCTGGGAATCCCTGTATATGGAATAAGTACACGTAAAGTGCCTGAGACATATAGCCTCTCATTAAATGACAGCTAATTTTAAAGCTGCTAAAGGATCACTTTCTATAGACCGAAAGCTCTAATTATTATTTCATTTAATCCTCATAATTCCACTGCAGGAAAACTCAGATTGAGAGAATTTGGGCCATTTGCCCAGCACCTCCCGTGGGGTAAGGTCATAAAAGAGGCAGAACTGAACTAAGGTTGGCTTGACTCTCCAATCTAGGGTAAATGTACCTTTTATGAAACACTCTAATGGCTCAGCGGATGGTATGGGAAGGGAAGATGGTGAAAGCCAGTGGACCTTCAACTTTGCAAAGATTCAGTGCTTCTTTCTCTCCTACTCCTTTGTACTTTTAAAACAGAACGCCTTGGAAATCTTTGTGTTCATCCAACGTGTGTCAGCTTTTCCATATGACTCCGTATTTCTGAGCAGACTGCAAACGATTCATTCCAAGCTCAAACCATGCACTCTGAGAGGAATTCAATTCATTATTAGGAGACAAGGGTAGTACTCCTGCTAATATCCCCTCTCCTCCACCTCCCAGCCTACTTTCTGGCTGTCAGCATGTTCATCTTTTTGCATAAAGCATCCAAGAGCTGACAGGTTGGCACGATAATCGATATAAAAGAGAGCAGATGATTATCAAGGGCACAGAGGCAAAGGTTATCACGACGAGTTTTAACTACTGTTTAAATCTCATGGGACCTGCACGTAGAATGGTGAGCATGAAATAACTTGCTAGAAAATTCAGAACTAATTAATCTATTACCATATTCCATTAAATACATTTAAACAAGGCACCTACTCTCTATTGTAAAAGTCATGCATCCAATTCTAACAAGCTGTTTTCCCTCTTTTGCAATGTGGAAAAAAAAAAACTATTTTCTACTATGCTGAAAATTAAATTGGCTACGTGTACAAAAAAAAAAAAAAAACCACCACAAAACAATATAAGGCCCATGGCACTAAAAACTCATTAAGATTTTTTTTTTTGGTGGTGAAATGCTATAAAATAATGTGAAATCCAAATATTCCTAAATAATCAAAAATTAAATGAGATGGGATACACTCTTTCAGTACCAGAAGGAAGTTTCTTTCAGAAATCATCTGTAAGTATTATATTTAGAACCAGCTTTGGTAGCATTGATCCTGAGAGATAAGATAATCTGTGGAGTGTTCAGTCATAAGAAATAAAAAGTTATGTTAGCTTTCATGTAAGATATATCATTCAGAATATTGTCTTAAACAGTTAAATATCACTATAATGTTTTTAAATGCACTTTTTTTCCTTTGGTGTCTCACTCCTACAGTGGGAGCCCTAATGAGCCTCAGCCACAATTATTTGGCTGGGTAAAATGCTCAGCTTGGTGAATGATTTGGGAGAGATAATATGATTAAAAGCCAGAATTTTGTCTCTTATTAACCATTCAACAGTTTGCCCTAAGGTCACTGATCAGATTTATTAAACACCCTCATGGTAAAACCCAAGGCAGTCCCACCTTCCCCTTAGGCAGAGTTAATTTTTGCAACTCTGAAATGATTTGTAAGTTAAGATGTTATTTTTGCTGAAATAGCAAGTACATCTCAGGCCAGTGATTTTTTGAGTTTGTGAGTTTCTGGACAACATACTGTCTGCTAAGGATCTGTTTGATTGGGTGGGCGGGTAGGGTAGAGAGGCGATTCATTGAAGACCTAAGTCTGGAATGCAGAGCAGAAAGATCTCTTTGGAGACTGCAGTGGGTATCTGTTGTTCTGTCCATGCAAAATCCATCCTTTGCCTTCTGGTCATAGCCCCTCAGCGTCCTTTTTGGGGAATTCCTCTCTCTCACTGCCTACAATTCTGATGAAACTGTCCAATAGGGTGTCCTGCCCTCAGGATAAGGATGGGCGCATGACATTAGCCACGATATTTGACCCTCTTTGGAATTTAAATATGAGAGCCTGACAAGATTAAAAAAAAAAAGATTGGAGTTGATTCATCCCAAGGCTGGCATGCTGCAAAGATAGTCACTTACTTCCTGACATATTAGGTCCTTGGAGCAACTTGTATCTTTCTATTTTCTGTCCATAGCTTTTGATTTTTAGAAACTAACCTAAAGGTAATTAGTGAAAAGATACCTTATCCTTTCAATAAAATCCTTTCAGTGAAAGCAGTCACAGTGTTGCTGTTAGTGAAGGACATACCACCCCAAAATATGCCACTTTGCTATATTGATTATTTTGAGCTGAAGGCACTTGAAAAAAAGCAAATGCAGGGGAGGCTTTCCTTGAATCCACTTTATTCTCCTGAAGACCAGATCCTCCAGAAGGAGCTCCCATTGTCATAATCCCCTCCCTGGGAGTGTATTTGGGCTTGCCTGCTGACTCAGGATAGTAAAGAATCTGTCTGCAACGCAGGAGACCCAGGTTTGGTCCCTGAGTTAGGAAGATCCTCTGGAACAGGGAATGGCTACCCTTCTTTCTCCAGTATTCTTGCCTGGAGAATCCCATGGACAGACCATGGGGTTGCAAAGAGTCGGACGTGACTGAGCAACATGCAGTTCATTGACTTGGTAGTATATTTAACTAGGGAAGAGTGCCTCTTATCCTGGAGACAGAAGTAGGCCCCATACCCAGACAGACTTTGCCACAAACCGTCACACCTCCCACCCATCTATTCTTCTGGGGGCTCTTTCATCTTCTCTAAAAATCATTTCCTCTCCCTTAGGAGCATACATCCTCCCTCCCTTTTCCTGATTAAGATGATATTCAAGTCTGAATTCTAAGCCACCCCTAAAAGTTACTCATTTTTCCCTGGGTCTCTCCCACGTGATACACATGTTAACAAAATTTTGTTTGTTATTTTCTCTTGTCGATCTGTCTCCAGTCACAGGGGTCTCAGCTAAGAATTCAGAAGGGTAGAGGGAAAATTATTTCCCCCCCTTTACACCAGCAACAAGGAATCCTAACCAGCACAGATATTCTTAAGGAGATGTAGACAATATGAGTCACTGGGAATCTGGGAATAAGCTCTACCCATAAAGGGGTGTTAACTTAAAAACACACAACATAAAAGTTATGAGTTGAAGTGTTATTCAGATTTTTACTGGGGACTATAGCACAGGAGACAATTCTGAGAAACTGCTCCAAAGAGGTAGGAGAGGAGCCAGTATATATTGTAAATGAGTTTTTTTTTGGCTAGGAAATACATGTAGTCAAGCATACATTTTGAGAACAGATTACTACTAATCACAAAGAACAAGATATCTCAAGTTTATGATTTTAGTGATGTTCTAGGTACAGGAAAATCCAAGAATCTGGGGTCATTGAAATTCTTCCTGAGACATGCATCTCACTTTCTAGGGACCCATTTATTTAAAGCACTGAGTGCCTCATCCTAGTTTTCATCCTGAGTTCCCTCAGGGCTCACTGTTGGTGAGTGACTGCAGTGGGTGGCGACTTAACCCTTGTATAACCAGGTGATGAATGATGCTTTGTTTTCGTTGCTGTTCCCAGAGGTGTGGGGTGCACAGTGGGGAGGCTGAAGACCGCCAAAGACAGCCTTCAACCTTGTGCAGTCTGGTCTACACTTTTGATAAAAGTAAAGTGACGCTGAAAATCGAGACTTTTGCTTTTCACAGAGTTCAGTGCCCTCCATAAATCTATCTTCTCATTAGAAGAGCTGTGAGATCATTTGCAAAGTCACCAGGGGAAAGAATATACATATGTGCTTTCTCAGAGTCCTTGAAAGCCCTAGATAAAATAGGTTTCTGTCCTTGTACAGAGTCTTCCCAGCTGTGGGAGTCTAGAGGCAGGAGAGGAGAAAAGACTTAATCTTTCCCATCTCCCAGGTCCTCCCAACATCATCAAATTTGTGTCTACAGTAAATCTCTTAGCTCTTCTGTGATCAGGGTAGTAATCCAACAGAAACCTTGTGGCAGCGTGGATCAGTGGCTCCCAGATTTTGATTTCACATGCCAGTGAAATTAAAATAAAAATTAGGCTGACTTGGAATTGCTACTTTTTTGTTTTACCAAATGAGGATATTAAAGTAGAAAAATGAACAAATATTGTCATCATTGTTACATAAAAAAGGTAAATTTAAAGACCAAAAGCCACCAGTTACATAAATTTATATACACACACAAAATCAGTTGTGTGAACTTTAGGAAAAACCTAGTTTTCTTCAGTTTGCAGTGTGAAAGGCCCTGGTCCAAGACATGATGAGTAGCTCCAGGCCTCTGAGAGCACCCTGGAGGCACAAATGAGACACCTTGCAGAGTGTCAAGGATATTCACAGGTCTGGGCTACTGCTTTCCAGGCTCACCTTTCCGGAGGTTGATCACAGCCACACACCCTGGTGCAAGGGCTACAACAGTTTTGTCCATGTTAACACATAAACACCCTAGGCTGATTAAGGGCTTAACAGGTTTGGTTTCTTAACAGAAACCTCCATCCCCAAGGGCAACCAAGAGCACATCACGTGATGCCTCAGGGCTCAGCAGAGCTTCTGGGGACCTCATGCAGAGAGTTTCCTCCCTTTCCCAGCCTTCTTCTGAACCCTGGTTTCCAGGTTCTTCTTTATGCCTGAACCCCACCTCTCTGCTCAGTGTATTCACTTAGGTGCCAATTCCGTGACTCCATCCCAAGAGATCACTGGCCCTACCCGGTGTAGACTTCTAGCCAAGGCTTCCCCACCCTTGACCTCAAACTAAGTTCTAGGAACCTCTTCCCAAGTACAGTATCCCCTGGCGTGCACTTTCCAGGAGGGATTTAGGACAGCTAATATGATTCCTTTTGGTCGTGACAGATTGCAAGCTCAGTGTGACTGTGTTATCACCATGTGCCGGCACTAATCTTGAAATACTTTTTAGTCCTCTGAATTCTCTTTTTAAAGAGACCCAGGAGGGAAGGACACTGTACTGGAGACATAAATAGAAGGTCACACAGGCAGGAGAAAGGGACATACCATCAGCCTTACATGCAAAAGTAACGGTAGACACATGCTGTAGGTCAATCTAAAGAATCATGTGTGGATAAAAGAGAAGGGTCAATGGTAGCTGAGACTAGTATGTATATCATTGAAAACCAGTCCACTTATCATCATTTGTTCAGGTTCATGGGTTGCCAGTGTTAAATGTTAATGTTAAAGTAATTAGAATGAAATAGTCCACATTATCTTAAACATGTGTTATGATCTATATCAGCCATCTTAAGGTAAATTACTCTGCAGTAATAAATTATCCCCAAATCTTTGTGGCTGACAGCAGCAACAGTTTAGTTTTGCTCAGGTTACATGCTTATCATTCATGGGCTGGCTGGGGCTCTGCTCCACATGTCTTCGTTCTGAGATCCAGGCTGAAAGAGCAGCCCCTCTCTGGGATGTTCTGACCTCATGGCGGAATCACATGATGGCTTTTAGAGCTCACGCTGAGAATGGACAAGTGACACATTCAGTCCCATCTCACTGGTCAAGTCACGTGGTCAAGCTTAGGGTCAGTGGGGGTAAGGAAGTATTGTAGAATCCATTAGAATCCACCCAGAGGGAGAGTCTGGAGAAGGAAATGGCAACCCACTCTATAGAATTCCATGGACAAAGGAGCCTGGAGGGCTACAGTCCATGGGGTTGCATAGAGTCGGACACGACTGAGTGACTTACACACAGAGGGAGAGTCAATGGATAGTTTAGGTAATAATACAATATACCCCATGAATACTCTACTTTTCTACTCTTCTTAAGTATTCTACTTAAGAAGTAGAACACACTACTTCTTATTGAATATCTCCTAGAAGTACAAGTATCAACAGTCTTTAAGAATCTCGTTACTCTGGAGCTGCAACTAGCACGTTTAAGCCGAGGGCCAATCCTTCAGAGGCCCTGCGTTCTGCAGGGGAGCCGGCTTACAAGATGGCAGCCATGCCACCACGTGGGTCAGTGTTTAGAGTGAATAATGCAAGTGCAGCGTTTCACCACAGCCCTGGTGGAGTTGAAAAATTATTTATGGCTTCCCCATTTATGGCGTGCTGCTCAGTTTCCCGTGAGTTGCTAGGAAAGATTCCTGATAGCTACTATGAGCCATTGAAACCTATGAGACTTCATTTATTATGGCATAATATCCACATTACCTCACTTGTGCTAGACCATATGGAGAGCTCTCTGTTGAATTTGGCATAGTTACTGGGGTGAAACGGGAACGGATTCTGTTCCTCGTCCTCCTCAGTTATGCTGTATGTTGGATCAGGCGGCCAACTTCAACAGATCATCTGGGCAAAGCAGTCAGTCCTCCGGACCGCATCATCGCCGTCACCTATGCCAGTGAAGGATAACAGACGTGATCCTGAAGCCTGTCTGAGTGGTAGGGAAGAGCATCATCTCAAGAGTGGATCTGTAAGAGTCCTGAGGACCTGAAGCTTGTGCTTGAAAGTTGAGGGAGAAGCGGGACACCCATTTGTCACTCATTGTGGGTGGCGTTTGGAGGGAGAGGCAGGAAGTTCAAGAGACTCTGAAAAGCAGAGCCAATTCTAAATCCCAATGAGCCACCAGCAACAACAACTTCAAGAGAGAAAGGTGCACGCAGGGCAAAGCCGGAGCACACAATCTGCCATGCCAGTTTACCTATTGCTTAAAAAATGGAATAAATAGACAGTTGGACTCTGTGAGCATTGTGAGAAGGAATGTTTATCCCCATAATGTAGCTATAAGCTAGGGGGTGAGGGATGGGGATAGGGGCCACTATACAGATATTTCCATGTACCTTTCGTGATTTTGGGGTGGTTTATACAAGACTGGAGAGACTTAGTATGTTCCCTTGTACACATGATTGGAAACCTATTGGGGGAGGGCTTTTCCTGTTTGGATGGTCTTGGGGAGCACTAACCCTTATAGGAACTTTCAGGCATTTTACTGACAATTACAATGAATTCACCTAAAATAAAAGCAAGCACATTAAAATTGGTCTGAAAATTCACATGATAACTGGAAAAAAGAATCCTATTAGTTTTCTCCATTTACAAAAGAACTGTTTTGTGGTTTCCATTATAATGCTATTCCATCTAAGATTTTTGTGAATCTGTCTGTGTATCTGTCTCTCTCTCACACACAGACCTAAAAATCAAAGTAAAACTCAGCAAAATGTAAGAAAAGTTAGCAAGTGCTTTAAGAGACTTGATGTATAAGCTCAATCCATCCTCATATTTCTTTTTCCACTTGGCTTCTTCTATGTTTCTCATCTTTATCAAATTGGAACATTAATAATTGAAGAGGTCCCACTGCATGGTATTATCACTAATAATGAGCTGTGGGTGAAACAGACCCTTCCCTTCCAAAGGACAAGCTCGAACCTTGCTTATCGTTAACTATTTAAAATAAAATCAGAAGATTAGCTCCCACCTTCCTACCCCCCCAAAAAAGTCTAATTAGTGTTCGTCTATTGGAGAGGAAGCTGAGCACGCTGCTCCACCACTGCCAAATGAAATTAGGGCCCAATTATTGATAAATGAAGAGTGGTTTGAGCTGGAGCCTGGCCTGGAGTCGCGGAAATACATCTGTCATTTGGCCTGCACAGGAGTCATTCATGTGTGACTTAACATCCTGTGCATTTATCATGCATCTGTAGATTTTTGTTTTAATTCAGTTAGCTGTCTAACTCGATTCGGTGCGAGATCCCCCGAATGGAGTCAGGATTTGGACTGACAGATGCAATTCTAGTCTGAAATGGTGTGTGACAGGACTAGCTATCCTGCATATTAATTATTATTGAAACCATTATAGGCAGCGCTTTTACACTAATGGTCGATTCCGTTATCTGTTTTGTGGCTTCTATGGTTAACAATTGCCCAGTTGCTCCAGGGCAGGTAGGAGACAAGCTGGATCAATGGACCATTGTTGTTACGTGCACTTACTATTACCATGAAAATTAGAATGGAAGTGCTTGAAAGGCAAGAATGAAAATGCCCCTGTCTTACCATTATGCAAATGACACATTCTAGAAACGAGATAAGTAGGGGGAGAAACACTTTTCATAAATCTTAACTAGGTAAAAGAGTTTATTAAATCCATTGTCAAAAACAAATTGAAAACAAACATTTGTTAAGTTGATGAAAAAAAAAAAATAAAGGAAGAAATGTCTGCAGGGCTATTCCCAGCCTAGCTCTGCACAAAAGCTTAGTTTGGTAGCAGGCTAAGGTTTAATTTAAAGTTCCTGTCGTTTTATCATTTGATTGTGCAAAATATTGAAAACAACTGTTGCCTTCAAAAAGAAGTTGCTAATGCAATTTTTTGCCCAAATTTCTGAGGAAATATTGTATTGGGAGGACTTGAATGGGACCAAGTCCAAGGGCAGCCATCTTGCCTCAGCCGTTGGTTTTCCTTCTTTCTTTCATTGTTTTATTCAGGTATCCTGGTCACGTGCCCACCCCTCTTGCCCTTCTGATTTAAACCATCTAATGAACTTTGTGAAGCCTTGCAAAACACATTCCAGTGACAGGACTGATCAAAGTAAATGTTGCTGAAATTGTATGAAAAATGTAGTGAAATTGTGTGAAAGTTTTCTTGTCATTTGCTTATCAACCTCCTGTGACAGGAATTGTGTGGTTACCAACATGGGTGAGTACTGGTTCAGACACAGCTCAAATTACACATTTCCATTCCTTAAAGAATTTGTAAAGTTGCTGAGGACTTTGATGAAGCAAAGTACAAAATGGTAATACAATGAAGTGTAATATTTTGTATTAAATAGAAAATTAAATGGTAGAGTTGAAGTCATAATGTTGAATTTGCATCTTTTCAAAAGATTCATATTTGTTAAAGGGCATTTCATATTGGTATTTCAGGTCCAAAGAAGCTTCTTTTTTTCCTAAACAATTAAAAATTTGCATCTTAGAATAAATGCTTTTTCATCTCCCGATGTTTGAAAATGAGGTGCTTATAAAGAACCTGGCTTCAGTTTAAAAGTTCAATAGCTTGATTATGATATTGGCTTACAAGATTTTTGCTGTTAAAGAACATTTTGAATAAAAGAGCAGATTAGAAAGCAAAGATATATCTTAGTATAAATAGATCTTAAAATTTTAATAGTCATAATATTCAGGAAATATAAGTAAATTTTGACTTTATAGTTTGGAAGCTATTATCATTTTTTGTGTGATTAGCTCCTCCAATTTACAGTGTTTGCCTCACTGCTTTATTTCTTTCAATAGGTTTTTTTTTTTTTTAAATAAGGCTCCAAAAACTTAATTATGGCTTATGCAAATATCATTTGAGGGAAAAGAGGGTAATATTAAATCTTTAAAAGCATTGTTACGTTAATGCAAGAAAAGTCGTTGTAGGTATTAACTGGCATTCAGAGAAAAAAAAAATTGAACGGAGGTGGGGAGACCTCTTGGAGATACTCTCATTTCTTTCTTAAAACCATGTACTTGGATCAGTTTTTCCCAACTTTTTATCAAAGGTGAGTGTTTTAGAAACCTGAAGGGGAAAAAAAGAAGAGATTTTGCTTCTGAATTCTGTACAGATTGAAAGCCAAACTAAGTCATACGATGCCAAAACCACTGAAGATGAATACATGAAGCATGGCAGCCACTTTCTTTATAGGCATGATGCAAAGCTTTTTTTTTTTTAATTTATTTATTGAATCGCCTACATTTTTGCTTTATTGATTAGGATCTCCAATAATATCCAAAACCTACAGAAAAACACACAGGTGAATCGGAGTAACAATCATGTTTAATTAAGCTGGTGAAATTAAAATTTTCACCTAAGAAGACATGAAGTTGGAAATCAGCCACATATTTTGAATGCACCCATAGCCTGCTGAGCACTGGGCTTAAAGAGTGAAGAATGCTTAATACCATGAAGTTGCCAAATGATGAAAATACTGTTTGGGAAGTGTGGGAGTGAGATGATAGGAAGGAAAAGAGGTTGGTGGACAGGATGGGGACCAGGACAGATTGAGTTACGTGGCTCTAGGCCAGTGTTTCCCCAGCTTTCTGACTCTGGACCAGGATGAGTCTATGAACATTCATGGGGCTGCTGCCTGAAGAGAAAAGGGAGTGTCAGGGGAGAAAACTTGACCCTCATAGATGTAGTGAGTGGGGACGTGTGAGTGAAACTAACAAAAAGCCGATTAACAGGAGAAGAGGCACAAGGGTTTTACTAAAACTAATGTGCATGAGAGTTCGCAGAGAAGAAGTGAAACTAAAAAAAGCAGTTAGACCCAAGGGCTTTTATTTATTTATTTATTTTTATTTTTTAATTTTTTTCATGATTTTTAAAAATTTCTTTTAATTGGAGGCTAATTACTTTACAATATTGTGGTGATTTTTGCCATACATTGACATGAATCAGCCATGGGTGTGCATGTGTCCCTCATCCTGATCCCCCCTCCCACCTCCCTCCCCATCCCGTCCCTCAGGGTCATCCCAGTGCACCAGCCCTGAGCACCCTGTCTCATGCATCCAACCTGGACTGACGATCTATTTCACATATGATAATATACATGTTTCAATGCTATTCTCTCAAATCATCCCACCCTCGCCTTCTCCCACAGAGTCCAAAAGTCTGTCCTTTATATCTGTGTCTCTTTTGCTGTCTCAAATATAGGGTCATCATTAACATCTTTCTAAATTCCATATATATGCGTTAGTATACTGTATTGGTGTTTTTCTTTTTGACTTACTTCACTCTGTATAATAGGCTCCAGTTTCATTGACTTCATTAGAACTGATTCAAATGCATTCTTTTTAATAGCTGAGTAATATTCCATTGTGTGTATGTACCATAGCTTTCATAGCCATTCGTCTGCTGATGGACATCTAGGTTGCTTCCATGTCCTGGCTATTGTAAACAGTGCTGTGATGAATATTGGGGTGCACGTGTCTCTTTCAGTTCTGGTTTCCTTGGTGTATATGCCCAGGAGTGGTATTGCTGGGTCATATGGCAGTTCTATTTCCAGTTTTTTAAGGAATCTCCACACTGTTCGCCATAGCGGCTGTACCAGTTTGCATTCCCACCAACAGTGTAAGAAGGTTCCCTTTTCTCCACACCCTCTCCAGCATTTATTGTTTGTAGACTTTTGGATAGCAGCCATTCTGACTGGCATGAGATGGTACCTCATTGTGGTTTTGATTTGCATTTCTCTGATAATGAGTGATGTTGAGCATCTTTTCATGTGTTTGTTAGCCATCTGTATGTCTTCTTTGGAGAAATGTCTGTTTAGTTCTTTGGCCCATTTTTTTTATTGAGACCCAAGGGCTTTTATACCTTCTTAACAAAAGTAAAGTTTGGGCTTCTAGGGACAATAAGCTGTGGGGAAGTGACTAGGAAATACCTGGGGGAATTAATGGAAGGGAAGATTCCCTGGAGAAGGGATACGCTACCCACTCCAGTATTCTTGGGCTTCCCTGCTGGCTCAGACGGTGAAGAATACACCCGTAATATGGAAGATCTGCGTTCGATATCTGAATTGGGAAGATCCCCTGGAGGAGGGCACGGCAACCCACTCCAGAATTCTGGCCTGGAGAATCCCCATGGACAGAGGAGCCTGGTGGATTACAGTCCATGGGATGGCAAAGAGTCAGACACGACTGAGTACCTAAGCACAGCACAGCACAGCGGCAAGGGTGGCTTTGTTAAGTTTGTTTGTTTGCTTGTTTGTTTGTTTTTGATGTGGTGGTGTTGGTTTATTCACTAAGTCGTGTCTGACTCTTGCAACCTGAACTGTAGCCCTCCAGACTCCTCTGTCCATGGGATTTTCCAGGCAAGAATACTGGAGTGGGTTGCCATTTACTCATATTTAAAGTCTTTACTGAAGTGGTTACAATATGGCTTCTGTTCTGTGTTTTTTGGCCGTGATGTGGGATCTCAGCTCCCCGACTAGGGATTGAACCATATCCCCTGCATTGGAAGGTGAAGTCTTAACCACTAGACCACCAGGGAAGTCCCATAAGGTCTGTTTTAGTAAGATCTGTTTATGAAAACTCATCTTGCTCTTGGCTACCCATCTTCAATGGTGAATCTTTCTTCTGTCCTTGGTTGGGGTAGGGGTACCTTCCTCACAAAGAAATTTATTCCTTCTTTTTAGGCAGATAAGGGAACGGCTGAGAATTTTTCCTGGATCTGTTGATTCTCAGTTGCCTTCAGCTCAAAATAATCCTATGCCAAACTGGCATATTTTGGAGTGGCATATTCTGATATTAATAGTTTAAAAAGATAATTATAAATGCCTTAAATTAAATGGACTTTTATCCTAAGATTTTCTTTCCTCCATTTTCAGCTTTTAAAATAACATGCATTTCATGAAAAGATGTCTGTAATTGGGGGTGTATATTTTCCTCTAATGTCTTTATTTAGCAAAATAAGACCTTAGGGACTCAATGCTATTCTCTCAATTTTTTTAAAATTTATTTTTTATTTCAGTGGTCCATGATTTAAGGAGAAGGGGCAGCAGAGGGTGAGATGGTTAGATAGCATCACTGACACAGTGGATATGAATCTGAGCAAACTCAGGGAGACAGTGAACAACGGGAGCCTGGTGTACTGCAGTTCATGGGGTTGAAAAGAGTCAGACACAACTTAGCCACTGAACAACAACAGCAATGATTTCTCAAGCACCTGGAAACACTGCCTACAGCGCATTCTCTGGAAGAAATAGTAACAGTAGCCACTTTTATTGAGTCCCTGCTATGCCTCAGACAATGGTTGGGGAAATGCACATATATTCTTGATAACACTAACACTGGTCCTAGGAGGTAGATGGTATTGTTCTGATTCAATAAAGGAGGAAAGCAAGGCTGACCGAAGTTAAGTTGTTTGCTTCAAGTGGCATAACCTGGGGGTGATCTTAGCATCTGTCCTTTAAACAGGACAGTCTTGGAACTTCCCTGGGGGTTCAGTTTTTAAGACTTCACCTTCCACTGCAGGGGATGTGGGTTTGATCTCTGGTGGGAGAGCTGAGATCCCACATGCCTTGCTGCCAAAAAATCCAAAGCATAAAACAGAAGCAGTATTGTAACAAATTGAATAGAGACTTTAAGAAAATAAACAGGACACTCTTTAGAGTAAAAGAAGGTAATAGTCACAGTTACACCAGGACATCAAGTTCCAATGGGGTCTTTCCAGGACAACGCAGCACAGGTACCCTTCAGAGCTACTTCACATCCTCTGTAGGCCGGGATTTCAATCAGCAGGCATCTAAAGCCCAGGTGTGCTCTTGTCACTGTATGAGGCTGCTTCTGAAAGTTCTACAAAAATAGGGATATCAGGCTTCCCTGGTGGCTCAGTGGTGAAGAATCCACCTCCCAATGTAGGAGACACGCGTTTGATCCCTGATCTGGGAAGATCCCGCATGCCCCGGGACAGCTAAGCCCGTGTGCCCCACTATTAAGCCTGTGCTCTAGAAGCCAGTGAGTCGCAAGTACCGAAGCCCAGGAGCCTGAGTTCCACAAGAGAAGCCACCGCAATGAGAAGCCCACAACCCGAACCACAACTAGAGAGTAACCCCCGCCTGGCCACAGTTGGAGAAGAGCCTACGAAGCAACGAAGACCCAGCACAGCAAAAAATAAATAAAATAGATAAATAGAATTGTAAAAAAAAAAATAAGGAAATCAATTTTGGGGAGACTGAATGTACCAGACTGTTTCATTAGGGTGGACAAAACAATCCTATATTCAGCACTCTATTAGGGATGACTGGATCACAGGACATCTATTTGCCATGGCGATTTGGCAAGTAGTTTGAGGCTGAGAAGGCAACTCACCAGCCTGTAGATAACTATGTTAGTGCCTCATCTTAAGAGAGGAATTGATTTTCCACAGGTCGAAGGTACATTAAGGTAGTGGTTGGTGGGACTCTGATTTCACCTCCGGGTGCCCACGGGACAGAGATAGGAATAGATCCTTTGGTTGTCATGACTGCAGCCCAGCACGCCAACCCCAGAAATGATTCTGGGAGGGACTGAGCCTAACCCTGGAAGGGAAGTAGGAGTCTGGCAGTCATTAATGTTTACCTTGAAATGAGAGCCTGGGACTCTATGGGAGTTACTGCTGTGTGCTTGACTTGCCCTCTGTCATCCGGGAAGATGCAGGCGAAACCTGCCTGTCTTGACTAGATGAAGATGGTGGTGGGAAAGTAGCTCAATGACCCTGAATCCACACGAGGCCCCATCCCTCTCTGCTCCCTCACGTTGTCAGGAATAAACGCAGTTCAGCTTCGGGGCTGACTCCTGGTGCTCTCACCTGCACCGTGACCTGTAACTTTCTAATTTTTTTTTTTTTTTGGAGAAGGGTTCTTCTCTTGCCAGAAAGGGCTTTCTGTTTGTGAAAGAATATGTAAAACAGCACCAGGTGAAGAATGACTTTTTCACCCAGTCTCGAAACCATCACAAAGAGACAAATTTTGCTGCTTTTGCTTCGTGTGTGAATTTTTTTTTTCCACACAGCTCTATTCATCGCCTGAAACAATGGGGCCAGTGTTGGCCAGCAGAGAATGGTGCTATTCATGTAGCCCCGTAGCCTGAACTTGTTAGTCTTGGCCGCCCTGCGCTGCTGGCTGCTGGCAAGAAAGCCGGTCTGTGTTGTTGGCCAGAGCAGGGCAGATCAGAGACTGAATGCTGGCAGCCAGATTCCCAGATAACCTCAACTCCTCTGGAACACTCTTGTTGACATAAGCCTGTGCTTTGAGGGGTGTCTGGAATTCCAAGACCTTGAGCCAGGTGTGTGGGCAGGTGCGTGCGCTCTCAGCGTAGCGATCCCCACCGTCCTGGGCATCAAACGTGCTTGCATTAGGGGTTAAATGACTGGGGTAGGAATCAGACACCGGATCTGAATTCTAGCTCTGCAGCTGATTGGCAGTAGGAAGTGGGATGAATCTCAACCCCTCTGAATCTCCACGCCTTCGTCCGAGGAAAGCGGCTACCCGTGCCACCTACCTCATGGGGCACCGTGAAATTCAGTGATGTAATACTCTGCTCTGATCAGTGTGGAATGAATGTTAGCTACCGTGATCATGAACCAAAGGGTGACGCAGTGATTACTGTCGTGGATAACAGCCTGGTGTAGGGCCAGGTTGCTGTGGGTGGGAAGGTACCCCTGTGGAAGGATGAACAGACTCAGTGTCGTGCAGAATGGATTGGGGTCGGGGGCAGAGAGAAGACAAGCTTCCGAACTCCATTTCTAGTGCCGCAAGGGTAGAAAGTTTTGCAGAGAGGAAAATGCGCTCTGGCTGAGGCCACTCCATTCCTCTCAAGGACAGAACAGAAAACCCCTTTGCTTTCTCTCGGCGTGATCCCGCAAGAAGGGGTCTGTTAATGTATGCGCGAGATGGTCTCACCATCCTTGCCCTTCCTCTCCAACACAGCCTGAGTGCAGCGCTCAAGCTGCACCCTGCTTGTCATGTTCTTTTTCCTAAACAAGGTAAAGTCTTAGAGGTCTTATTTGGCTTCGGTGGGGGAGCCAACTGCAAATTATAAGCAACCTGTGGGAAACTTCGAGACCAGTAAGGTGGCTCCGCCATCTCTAGATTCACCCCAGTGCACGGCCCCGCAGACTGTTGGAATCCAAATGTGTTACGAAGATTAGTGTAGCCGTTCCAAATCAAGTGAAGTCTAAGATGGATGTAGGGCTGGAAACAGACAGTCTTTCAAGTTCCTTCCAAGCCAGCATGTTGTGATTTGTGAGGTTTTCCTTTGAATCAACGTTCTTGAGTCACCTTGTGTCTTGTGTGAGGTTGCCTCCATGAAAGCCAGACACACTTGGCACTGATTTGCTTGGCAGGGCTTATGTAGCAATACACTTGTTATAGTGTCAGCACTTGGGATTCTGCTAATGTACTATATGAAGCATAAACCGTGCTAATCACAAGGGCAATTTTCTATGTTATGTACATTACAGAGAAAAGATAGCGTATCCTTGGTGATTCTGGACATCTCAACCAGTCGTTCTGGGAACAGCAGACTTCACTTGGTGTGATCCCATAATTAGAAGACATTATTGTGGTTCATAAATGGCATTAATTAAAATTTTAATTAAATTTTCAAAAGATAATTTAATAAGAGTGGGATTGATTAGAAAATTATCAATGAATTTAAAGATTCATTTAAGACATTTATCTCTGTCACTTTTAAATTTCATTGAAATCTGTTAAAAGCTATGGTGGATATGTCCACAGTAACATTTAAATAGTCACTATATTGTTTTGAGAGACCAGTTGTTTGGAAGACGTGTCTTGATGTGTTTTATTGAGCAGTGAACTTTACACTGTTTATTTTGACGAACATTGTCCTGAAACAAATTGACAATAAAATGAAAACTGTCCAGTGTTCATTCTAAAACCAAAATCTTTAGCCAAGTACATTTTTCTTAAAAACATAAATAAGGATTTTCACACAAATGAATGACTGTGGCAAATTTACTAATGGCCTATTTGAGTCTTGGTCAGGGAGCTGACATGAGTGATTCTGAATTCTAACATAAGATGGATAATAGGTCTAAAATCTATAAAAACAGTAAAATAAATGAATAAAGAAGTGAATAAATGAATCAAGTACTGGGCCAGAAAGCAGGAGATATGGTACTTAAACAACGTGGTAAACAATATTTAACTTAGGCCCACCTTATTTTATTTTATTTATTAATTTTTTTAGGCCAACTTGAACCACAACAGCAAGACACACAGTTTCCATTTCAACAATGTAAATGGTGTCTGTGAGGACCTGGAGGTAAGACATTCATTCACTTATCCATTGCTTCACTCATTCCCTCCACAAATACAAAGCTAGAGTGATGCAGTCAGTGAATCCACTGGACTCTGCCCTTAGAGTGCGTCCAGAATCCAATCACTTCTTCCCACCCCTGAGGTCACTGATGGACTCAAGCCACCATCCTTTATCTGCCTAAACAATTGTCTCAGTTTCCTAACTGGGTCTCCCTGTTTCTACTCTGGTGACAAAAGAGTCATCAGTGGTGGTCTTCTGAAACGTGAGCCAGATCTTTCAAAAATCTTCCAGGGGCATCAAACCTCATCCATAATGAGACTCGATGTCCTTCCTGTGTTGTCCTGCCTGGCCTCCCGTCTTCCCGTCGCCCACCCCTCCCCTCCCACTGCCTTCTCCCCAAACACAGTGCCTGCATCACTGCAGGGGGCTGCGCTCCACCCCAGACACACCTCTGTCTGCTCCCCCATCTCACTCAGGTCTCTGGTCAAGTAACCAGAGCTCAGATCATTCTATCGATCCCCATCTCCTCACTGGGCTTTGTGTCTCCCCATAGTGTTTATCTTCACTTGTGTGGACTGTTCACAAAAACATTTTTACGCTTGTTCATTTTTGGTCTCCCTTCCTGATGGACAGGAGACAAATGATTCTGGTAAGGCACCGTGGTAGTTATGACAGGATAATAGAAAATAGAGTAGTGGGATAGAAACAAGAATTGTCTGATTTTTCTTAAGGAAGTATTATTTAAGTGGAGGCTGATGAGTGAATATAAGTAAGCCAGACAGAGAGTTCTGGGAAGGGCAAACAACGCATATATTCTAGTTTCTGAGTTTGTTAATTTCCTTCTGCTGCTGCTGCTGCTAAGTCGCTTCAGTCGTGTCCAACTCTGTGCGACCCCATAGACGGCAGCCCAGGAGGCTCCCCCGTCCCTGGGATTCTCCAGGCAAGAACACTGGAGTGGGTGGCCATTTCCTTCTCCAATGCATGAATGTGAAAAGTGAAAGTGAAGTCGCTCAGTCATGTCTGATTCTTCATGACCCCATGGACTGCAGCCTACCAGGCTCCGCCATCCATGGGATTTTCCAGGCAAGAGTACTGGAGTGAGTTGCCATTGCCTTCTCCTAATTTCCTTCTAGATCATGTCTTTTTTCTAAAAGTTTAAAATTATTTATTATTCATTTTTGGCTGTGCCGTGTGGCTTGTGGGATCTTAGTTCCCTGGTAAGGGATCGAACAGGTGCCCTTTGCACTGGAAGGCCAGAGTCCCAACCACTGGACTGCCAGGGAAACCCCATCTACATCATGTCTTCTTGTCCTTGTCATTTTAATTATTGTAAATGTAACATCTGCTTCATGCAGCAGTTTGGATTAAATAATATGAGAAAGTTCTTGCTAAAAAATAAATACATCAGAAAGGTGCACAAAATATTTAGAAACATGTTTCTAAGTAGACAGTTGAGTCCTTAAAGAAGTAAGGAGCATGACAGAATCTTCAACCCAGACAAGAAGGACTAAAGACCTGAGCATGACAGCATTGTTATCCTGGGGTGGGGCGGGTTGCAGACCCGAAAGATGAGTGCCCAGCCCACAGTTATGAAACAGGGAGAAAATAATCTCCAATGGATAGCCCACCTACACACAAAATAAAAGGATTAGAGCCCAGAGAACTTCAAGTCATAGACTATTAGAGGGAGACTCTAAAATATGTTTAAAGTGATTCAGGAAAGAAATCAGAATAGCATCAAACAGTATAAATAAGGAATGGGAAGCTTTGAGATTAAATTTCTAAAACTGAAGCATAGTGAAGTGAAAAGCATACCAGAAAGTTTAACCAAGGGATCCTAACAGTTCAGTCAAGATTTTCCCAAACTGTAGCTCAGAGAGATTAGGACAAGAAAAATAGTTTTTGAAGGAGAGGAAGAGTGTTCTTAGGAGAGTGCCAGAAGGAATAAAGGAAAGGAGTAAATAAAGAGATAATATGGGGTAGCGGGAGCCTGAGAGGAGACGAGGTTTAGAATCTCCCAGGCTTGATGAAAGACACGAAATCTCAGGTTTAGGAGACCTGAGTGGGGTTAGGTGATATCTGGACACAGCTCATAAAAATGCCAAAAATCAACAGAAAATCTTAAAGAGTTGCTGTTGTTCACTTGCTCAGTTATGTGACCCCATGGACTGCAGCATGCCAGGCTTCCCTGTCCTTCACCATCTGGAGCTTGCTCAAGCTCATGTCCATTGAGGCAGTGATGCCATCCAACCATCTCGTCCTCTGTCGTCCCCTTCTCCTCCCGCCTTCAATCTTTCTCAATATCAGGATCTTTTCTAATGAGTTGGCTCTTCGCATGCACTCTTCAGGTGCTCAAAGTATTGGAACTTCAGCTTCAGCATCAGTCCTTCTAATGAATATTCAGGACTGGTTTCCTTTAGGATGGGCTGGTTTGATCTCCTTGCAGTCCAAGGGACTATTAAGAATCTTCTCCCCAACACCACAGCTCAAAAGCATCAATTCTGCGGTGCTCAGCTTTCTTTATGGTCCTACTCTCACATCTCACATACATGACTACTGGAAAAACCATAGCTTCAACTTGACGGACCTTTGTCATGTCTCTGCTTTTTAATTTGCTGTCTAGGTTTGTCGTCATTGACACTGTAACCTTCTCAGAAACAACAGGAGAAGGAGGAAGACACTGGCTTCCAAGCACCGAGGGGAGCCACTGCCAACCTGTAGATCTTGTACCCAACCACACCATCACTCATGAATGAGAGTGAAAGAGATGATCAGCTAAAAACTGAATGCTTACCACTATCAGCCCCGTGCTGGAAGCACAGAATAAGGACTGCAGCTCGGGAGAGAAAAGGATTTAAACTCCAAAGGAAGGAGATGCAAGACGGTAAGCAAAGGAACTGGTAAACATGTGAGTTTATATGGGCAACAGGTGATTTTATAAAATAGCCATAACAATTATGATAATTTGATAGGATATGAAAATAAGGTAGAAAAAATTACTGGACAAAATAATGTGTATGGTGGGAGGGTGGTAATCAGAGTTAAAGTATTTGAAGGCTCTTGCCATATAAGAGCAGAATAGAAACATTGATTTAACTTTGGGCCTTATTAGGTCTGGACTCATGTTAAAAATTTAAGAATAGCCGAAACAATAGACACTTACAAACCAGTAGAGGAAAACATGAGAATAGAGGAAACTCCATCCTTCCAAAAGAAGTTAGAAGTTAGCAAAAAAAAAAAGAATCAGATAAAGTATGGTAAGGAAGCAAAAAGTAAGATGGAAAAAAGTTGAAATACATGTGCAATTACAATAATTCTAAACTCACTAAAATGATACCAGCAATAGCAGCAAAAATATACTTTGTCTAGACATTAACAAGATGACTAGATTTGACAGTCATCTAATATGTAGATATTAGAAGGTCCTTGGTCACTGTAGCATTTCTTTCTTTATCTAATACACATAGAGATGTAGATATTATATAGATATAATATGTGCATGCATATAGGTGACGTGTATGTCTGTGTGCTTAGTCGCTCAGTCGTGTCTGACTCTTTAGGACCCCCTGGACTGTAGCCCGCCAGGCTCCTCTGTCCATCGAATTCTCCATGCAAGAATACTGGAGTGGGTTGCCATTTCCTTCTCCAGGGCACATATAGGTAGGTATACAGTATAAATGGGCTTCCCTAGAGGCTCAGTGGTAAAGAATCTGCCTGCGGTACAGGAGACTTGGGTTTGATCTGGGAATTGGGACGCTCCCCTGGAGGAGGAAACGGCAACCCACTGCAGTATTCTTCCTGGGAAAATCTCACGGTCATAGAAGCCTGGCAGGCTGTAGGATGAGCAGAGCGGAATATGACTGAGCACGCATGCACAAGGAAGACAGTATATCTACATATATAATATAAAGTATATTTCATGAATATGTTATATATTCATATCTGTACCTATATCTGGGCTTCCCTTGTAGCTCAGCTGGTAGAGAATCTGCCTATAATGCAGAAGACCCTGGTTCGATTCCTGGGTCAGGAAGATCCCCTGGAGAAGGGATCGGCTACCCACTCTTGTATTCTTGGACTTCCCTGGTGCCTCAGATAGTAAAGAATCCGCCTGGATTCATGTGGGAGACCTGGGTTCAGTCCCTGGGTTGGGAAGATCCTCTGGAGGAGGGCATAGCATCCCATTCCAGTATTCTTGCCTGGAGAATCCTATGGACAGAGGAGCCTGGCGGGCTAGTCACGGGGTTGCAAAGAGTCAGACACGACTGAACGATGAAGCACAGCACAGCACATACCTGTATCTGTGTCTATCTAACCTATTTAAATTAACCAAGCACTAGATTCCGCCATTTTCTCATGTAGGAAATCAATATGGCCCAAGGATATGGGTCTCCAGAAAGGCAAGTTAGCCCAGTATTAATCTGATTGAGCAATGGGAAGAGCGTGCTCAGTGCAGAAATTCAGGGTTCCAGGCAGTGATCAGGAACACAGCATTTTAGGCTACAATTTCCAAGGACCTCAAAGATAGAGAGATGAGGCAAGATCAAAGCAGTAAAGTTAATAAACAGTCAGACAAATAAGTACATGAGTGCCTATAGAGACACAGGAGTTTCCCCTTCAGAAGAGCCCTGCGTAAGAAAAAGCCTACATAACGCCCTGTATCTCACCGATCTGGAGACACTTTGAAATCTGTTCCCCCAGGTTTGTTTTTCTTCTCCATCCCACCTCACACGGAACACAGAGAGTGATGTCCTATCACTTTGATCTCTCTCTCTACTCAAATGGCAGAAACCAACCAGGTGAGTTGTCATAACTTAGGTGAGGTTGGGATAAAAAGACACCTTGGAGAGCTTGCTTCCTGATGACAGACTGAGAGTGGTTCTTTTTGATTTGAGTTATTTGGAGCTTAAATTCAGTGCCAACCCATACGAGTGTCTCAGAACACCGGGTTAGAAATGAGATTATATTAGGAGCATAAAGCCTTTTGTCTCTCTTTTCGTAGAATTTTCTTTGACTGATGGATGGGGTAATCTTGTCCAGTATCCTGATTTAAAATTGTTGGTGAATGCAAACAGTTGAATTTTTTAATTCAGAATTCATTTCTGGGTTTACCTTTAAAAGCAGCTCGACTAGTACAGAGTTAAGCATCTTCATTAATGACTCCATCTGAGAATGTGGCTATTTCATGGATTCAATTTAAATCATTTAGTTTTATGAGAAGCAAAGCACCCTTCCCTGCAATTTAATAATTGAAAAATCCTTAATCCTAATCCCCAAATCTTGATCTTCCTTTGGAGTAAATTGTATGAGCTAGTTCTAGGGTGTGTCTCCCAAGTTGCTCAAAGAGGAGTTGCAGCCAGCAGTGGAAGCATGCCATGGCACCAACCGGCAGAACCTCCAAGTGGCCTCTCAGCGGGTCACAGAGAGATGACGCTGAAGTGAGCGTCAGCTGTCCTCCGGGTCCCCGTGATTGCTAGCGAAGTGGAGGGGATGTCTTTCTTTCACCTTTTGAGGTATCTTTAGGTGGTAATGACCTTGAGCTCCTCACGGTTCATGGCTGTTCATGGCTGGCATCAGTTCTGATCCAGTGATACCCTTCTCTGATTTTATAAATGTTCTGAAAAGCATCCCCTGGTTTTCAGGGTATCCGTGCAGTACTGTTGCTTGCTTGTTTTGGATTTTTCGCAAAGCAGCTGCGCTGTGTGCTTAGTCACTCAGTCGTGTCTGACTTTTTGTGACCCCATGGACTGTAGTCCTCCAGGCTCCTCTGTCCATGGGATTCTCCAGGCAAGAATAGGAAGTGGGTTGCCATGCCCTCCTCCAGGGGATCTTCCCAACCCAGGGATCGAACCCAGGTCTCCCACATTGCAGGCGGATTCGTCACTGTCTGAACCACCAAGGAGGCCCATCAAAGGAGCTATTTTAGTTTTATTTACGGCCTCCCTTCACCCAAGACCAAAGAGAGAGTCCATGAGATTGATTTTATAACTTAAAATTGATTGAATAACTTAAAATCATTTCTTCCTGCAATATGAAACCTTTTACTTTTTGTCTTTTTTTTTTTTTAACTAGAGTCTATTGCTTTGTTCATTCTTACCTTAGAACACATGATTTTCCTAGAGATCTTCAGTCTCCCCTAAGGGTTATCTTACTCAGCATTTCACTATACATGTTCAATCGCTTCTGAATCCCCAGTTTAGATTCAAGTGAAGACTTCAAAACAGTAATAAAAAATATTGATGTATGCCCACTGTATTTTGGACACTTGTCATTTCATGTAATCCTCACACAACTTGTTTTATAGGAGAACATCACATAAAGCTCAGATTCAAATTCAGATCCAGGGGACCTGGAAGCCCAGGCATGGTCTCTCTGCTTTGCAGATGGTCTCTCCTTCCTGCATTAGGTTCTCAAAAGACTGGGACGCCGGGGGACATTAAGACCTTATCTTTCATGTTTGCTGAAAATATGCTGTGCGTTGGATATTAACACTTTGACTCATGGAGCTCTTCCATGAGTTTGGGATCCTGTTTAATTCTTGGGGACCCTGGAACACTGAGAAGGAACACGATGGGGTTCAGAGTTGCATCGAGTTCCCAGGCTGATACATTCCTGTAAGAATCATGCTAAAGACTTAGGGTTCAGGAACGCCTCCTGTGTGCCCTTTGTCCTTATCTAGTTCTGTGCTGCCCCTCCACAGTCCTGAGAGGTGAAGTAAATGTGGCAACTCCATGGACCTTTCCTCCAGGCACGGAGGCCAGGCATGAGGCTGGTCAGTGAAACTTGGCCTCACTGGGGACAGGCTGCACTGTTTTATATATATATAAATAGCAGATAGATAACATGTATATATAACATGTACATACATATACATATATATAATGTATATACACAAATATATGTGTATATGCATGTTGTATATATACATATTATATATGTGTGTATATATATGTATGTGTGTGTGTATATATATATATATATATATAAACTTTTTATTCTGGTAATTTTCAATGTGCATAAAGATAGAAAGGCTACTTTGATAAACTCCTACATATCCATCACCTAGTCTCAACAGTCAGCATCTGCTGTTCTGATTTTGTCTATCCCCTTGCCATCCCTTTTTAAATTGTTTATTTGTTTTTAATTTGTTCTCATTTATTTCTTGACAAATCATTTCACTTAGACTTATTTCAGTGAGCTGATCTAACTTTACTTTTTCTAACATAACCACAATATTATTATTAGATTCCCCCCCCAACCTCACAATTCCTCCATATCCTCAGTTTGTGTTCAGTTTTTCCTGATTGTCTCAAATATGCCGTTTTTTATTGTTGTTTTTGTTCATTTCAGAGTCTAAACAAGATTCTGTGGAGATTGCATATGGTTAATATGCTCTTACATCTTTTTTGTTGTGTAATTATTTCTCTCCTTTGTTTGGTGTGTTTATTATAGAAATTGAGAATTGAGTCTTTTGTCTTGAAGAATTGCTACATTTGACTGATTATATCTTTTTGTTGTCATTTAATATGTTCCTCCATCCCCTATAAATCAGTAGTTAGAGATAGATTCTTGATTAGGTTGAGTCATGGGGTGGGGTGGGGAGTAGGGTAGGAATGATGTATTTATCCCATTGTCCTTAATATTAACATTGATTGGTGGTTCGGTGTTGTGACTGGCTGAAAATAGTCCCATAAAACAGCAGCCCCCAATGTTTTTGGTACCAGGGACCAGTTTCATGGGAGACACTTTTTCTGCCGGGATGGGCGGGTTGGGCAGAGATTCAGGCGGCAATGAGAGCACTGGGGGGACGGGAGCAGCGGGTGAAGCTCTGCTTGCTCCCCCAATGTTCACCTCCTGCTGTGTGGCCCCGTTCCTAACAGTTAGGGTTACCAGAGCTGAATTAAAAAGCAAAACTACCGTCCTATCCTAGCCCTAATGCCTCTGTTTGGTATTTTAAGGCCATATTTAGTCTTTCCTTCTTGGTTTTGCCTTCCTTTTCTGAGGACTTCATCATCTTATGTCATTTGTGTCCAGTGAAATCTCCAATAAACTGTATGTAGGGGTTGTGTCTAATCCACTTTTGTAGAGTTACTTCCCCACACACGGAGCAAGATTTAAAGATAATTGACATTTAGTAAAGTTCGGTTTGTTGCAAGATCATTACCTGGATAAAATTCTATTTTTTCTTCTACAAATCCTTGCCCCTGCTAAAAGTAAAATCTTATTGGTTTCTCTTGGATAAATGAAGAAATTTCCATGCACTTTCTCTACATAAGGTATAGATAATTATTCATTTTGCTTCAGTGTGTGCAGTAAAGGACTCTGGGTAAAAGATTCCAAATTTTACAAAGATACATGAAAGTTAATCTGCATCTCAACTTTGAAAAGTTTTTCTTTTTGAATATATCCGGTGATAATAAAGGTAAACAGGTGTTTGAAAACATACTGTCATGAAGTACCAACCTGGCAGAAAACCTGTAGCATTTATAATGAGAACACAATCCAATTGAATTTGTAATTAGCACTTTTGAAATGTGCTCATTATTATTGTTATTATTAGCCACAAAACTATGCAGCTTTGGCTCACACCCATTGGAATTTTAGGGTGTGAATCTAGCCAAAAGCAGTCAGTATAGAACCCAATAAAAGAAATATGTTGCAGATTTTATGGAAGTAATTTTAAGTTAAATATCCAAGCAGGAATATCAATTAGGCAGAAATTATTCACTGTCTGTATCCAAGACAATGTTCACTTTTGAAGCTACAGATCTTTACAAAAAACATCCTAATGATTTGAGAAAACTGAACACACTCATTAAATAAATTCTGCTTAATGTTATGTGGCAGCCTGGATGGGAGGGGAGTCTGGGGGAGAATGAACACATGTATATGTATGGCTGAGTCCCTTTGCTGTCCGCCTGAAACTATCACAGCATTGTTAACCAGCTATCAGTTCAGTTCAGTTCAGTCGCTCAGTCGTGTCCAGCTCTTTGCGACCCCATGAATCGCAGCATGCCACGCCTCCCTGTCCATCACCAACTGTCAGAGTTCACCCAAACTCATGTCCATGGAGTTGGTGATGCCATCCAACCATTCCATCTTCTGTTGTCTCCTTCTCCTCCTGCCCTCAATCTTTCCCAGCATCAGGGTCTTTTCAAATGAGTCAGCTCTTCACATATAAAATGAAAAGTTTAAAATAAACAAATGAATATATTCATAAATGGATGCTAATGGATTGAGAAGTAATCCTGAAAAAAGAATAGACATAATTGAAGAGATATATCCAATGGAGCAGAAAGATTTCCAGAATTCAAATACCTGTCTTCATTGAGCTTCTGGAGAAAGCTACCCCAAAACACTTCCCAGAACATAAAAGGGTTCTCTGACTGACTCATGCCAGGTGATTCAAGTAGGAAGAGTGACTGGACACCCAACAAGTTTGCGGTTTACTCTATCAACAGACATGGATTGACCAACCATAGTATACCGTGTTAGGTACTATTGAAGAAATATAGAAGATCTGGTAAATTGGATACATATAAATAGGAGGGGATTCTGGGGACAATCTTCAGTAAGTCAAAGCAATAATTGTGAGCCTAATACCAAAACTAAGGGAGATACAGAAAAAAAGCAATCGGGTAAGGGCCAGGCATACCAGGAAGGAAAGATTTCTGGAGAAGAGTCATTTTGATTTAGACTCTAAATGATGCCTTGGCCTGATTGGTAGGAAAGTTGAAGATACCCTTTCAATAAGAGAAATGACATGAGTTAAGATATGGACTTAGTGTTGTGTGAGGTTTGTGGAGGGAAGGCCACCATATTGTTTTGTGTAGTATGGAAGAACTTAGCTTGGTGCTATGCTGGGATACTCAAAAAATAAGAATAAGTTACTCAAAAGAACAGAGACTCAATAAATAAGAACAAGAATTGTTGTTCAGTGACTAAGTCGTGTCTGACTCTTTGTGACCCCGTGGACTGCAGCATGCCAGGTTTCCCAGTCCCCCATCATCTCCTGGAGTCTGCTCAGATTCATGTCCATTGAGCTGACGATGCTATACAACCATCTCATCCTCTGCCACCCGCTTCTCCTTTTGCCTTCAATCTTTCCCAGCATCAGGGTCTTTTCCAGTGAGTTGGCTCTTCTCATCAGGTGGCCAGAGAATAGATACTCAAAAAAAGTATTTAAAGGTGCTCAATGAATATTTGAGATATCCGTGACTTTTGCTTTTCTGTTTTCCCAGGAAGGTATATAAATAAAACACTAAGGGACTCTAACGTAACACTTAACAGTGATGTAGTCCAATGCTACACAGGGACGTGCCCTTTTGATTTCTGTCTTCCATGAATCTGTTGTCAGTCCAACTCTGCTCATTTGTATAACCTGTGTGACTGTGTGTCATTGATTGTATGATCCTTGGTTTGGGAAACATGGACAGACTGCATTTTGAATTTACCTGTATTACCACAATCCTATATTTTGAGACCACGGTGACATTTTCAAAGAAAACACAATAAGCACTTATGAAGTCTGCCTTGCCTTTCACGTGACCTCTTGTCTCAATCTCAAGGATAAGTTCCTGGCCATCATGTTTCTACAGTCTTATCCTGCCCCTTACTGCAACCCTCCAGATTTTTTTCCAATGAAGAATTATTGAACTCCTTTTGTTTGCCACATGAAAGTGAAAGTGTCTGTCGCTTAGTTGTATTTGACTTTTTGCAACCCCAAGAACTGCAGCCAGCCAGGCTCCTCTGTCCATGGAATTCTCCAGGCAAGAATCCTGGAGTGGGTTGCCATTCCCTTCTCCAGGGCATCTTCCTGACCCAGGGGTCAGACCCAGGTCTCCTGCCTTGCAGGAGGATTCTTTACCATCTGAGCCACCACGGTGACTACATGGTATGCATATGATATTGCCATATGCCTCCCTAGCAAAAGAGAAAACTGCGGACATCTCAAGGCTATCAGTTTTAAGAGATAAGTCAGTGGAGCAAATAGACAGTTCCACAGAGTGTGAGGATTTCTGTGAATGGCTGTCTAGAGCAGCCCCCTCCCCAGAGATTGTGATTTCACAGGTCTGCTCACCCCAGGTGGAGAATCACTTGGGTTCTCAAGTATTTTTGTCTTTGGACCAGCAGCATCAGCATCTCCTGGTAATTCATTAGAGATGCAAATGTTCAGGCCTCCTGAATCAGAAAGGCTGGTGAAGCAGAGGACAGGCAGTGGTATGTTTTAGGAGGCCTTGCAGGTGACTCTGATGTACACGCAGATGGAGAACTAGTGAGCTAAAGAAATGCAGATTGGTCCTCTGTCCAAGCACCCTCTCTGACTCTGTTTCCCCCACCAAACCTCTATGTTATTCTTTGCAGCTCCATTAGTCTCTTCTGAACTTACTCTGTTAATCAACTTCTTTTTCTTCTTCTTATTTTTTTTCCATACCCTGTATGTTCAGAGCTCGGAGGAGGCCAAACTCATTCAAGCCCAGTTCAACAGGTATTCATGTGGGAATCAGCTTCATCACAGGAATTATATAGGATATTTAAGAGTATATGGAGTAGATCCTGGAACCTTTGAGGAGTCGGGAGTCTTAAACCAGAGCCTGGTAACAGACAATAGGCTGCTCGTCTATGTGCTTCAGGAGATCAGGGGAGTGATGGGATTTCTGTGGGGACCATGGGCAGAGCAACCCTGGGAAGCTTCATGGAGCAGGGCAAACTTGAACTGAGTCTTGACATGTGAATAGAATTTGGACCATTGGGAGGACAGAGCGGATATCAAGAGCAAAGAAGCTCTTTATGAGTACCAATGCAGACATGAGCCCACTGGGAGGATCAGACACGGAACAGAGAGGCATACTGACCCTCTCCATTAAGCACTGTGAAATGTCTGGTGTCTCACTAACATCCCACAATACAAGTCAAAAAGGCAAATTTTCATTTTCTTTATTGCAAACCCGTGTTCCGGCAAATTAGCCTTGGATGGTTAGCTGAGCTGGCGTGTAAGAGGCAGCTGTGACAGCAGAAACAGAAGCAGTCGGGGACTTCCCTAGTGGTCCAGTGGTTAAGACTTCACCTTCCACTGCAGGGAGCTCGAGTTCAATCCCTGGTCAGGGAGCTAAAATCCCACATGCCTCACAGCTGAAAAACCAAAACCTAAAACTGAAGCAATACTAACAAATTCAATAAGAACTTTAAGATTGGTCTACATTAAAAAGCATTTAAAAAAAAATAGGAGAGGTCAGCAATCAAGCTGAAGCTGGCTTAGAACAATTTCCTAGATGTGAGACTCAGCCTCTCTGAGCTTTAGTTTCCTTTTCTATACAGTAGGGATAATGCCTTCTCCCCAAGCTATTTCAAACATTTAAGTAAACTCACAAATGTGAGATAACAAACACTGCACTAGGATAGTCCCAGGTGGTTCCATGTATGTCATGGTCCCTCTTGTCCTCCATTGACCTACATGGGATCAATCACTGGACTGGATAAGAAGAGACGCAGCAGTGGTTAAGAGTGAAAACTGTGATGCTGGAAAGATTAAGGGCAAGAGGAGAAGGGGGCGACAGATGCTTGGATGGCATCACCTACTCAATGGACCTGAGTTTTAGCAAACTCTGGGAGTGGCGAAGGACAAGGAAACCTGGAGTGCTGCAGTCCATGGGGTGGCAAACAGCTGGACATGACTCAGTGACTGAACAATAGCAATAAATCTCAGACTTTCCACTAAAGGACTGTTATCTTGACCACATAACGCAACTTCACAAAACGTCAGATCTGTCTTTGTCATAATCTGGAATAATGATGTTACATACCTTCTGGGATGATCAGGATGATTTAACAAGTAAAATGGCCAGCACGGTGCCTGGAGCATAGGAAGACCTAGTGACGGTTGGCAGTTATCAAGGAGGGAAGGCTATCCGTTCATGCAGCAGGGCGTCAGTGCAGACTAATGGTCCCCCAGGGGTTGTGTGCCTCTCTAGAAAGAAGTGATGCTGGTCAGCAAGCAGGTCACCTTGCTATCCTCTGCTTTCTTGGCCAGTTCCAAAGACCCCAGTGATCATACCTCCTATTAGTGGCTCTGCTGTCATTTTTCAGAAGAGCAATCAACGATTGAATTAATTTAAGATATGCTGTTCATGATACATAATGGCTGCCCTGAGAATATCTTTTTCAGTGAAATGAATACTTGCAGAGAGTCCAGACCTATCCCCAACAATACTCAGGTACATGAAAAATGAACAGAAATCGAAATACAAATGTTCTCATCTCCAGGGTCCTCACTCTTTCCATCTGCTCCCAAACCCCGCTACATCTCCCATCCCTGTTTCCATCAGATCCGAATGGAAAAATCCAATCCAGGCTAACATTTTACAGCTGATTTACAAATCCCTTAAAAGTGCCAGATTTAGCTCTGCTGTTGTTCCTTGTACACCATAAAAATAAATGCATTGAGAAGCCTTTGGGGTCCTAGTTCTGCTGAAGCACTTCGTTTCCATGCCTTTTTTTTTTTTTTTTTTTTTTTGCGCTTCTCATTTTACTTCTTATTACTTCTCATGAAGCTGCTACTCTGGGGACAACCGCACACCCGCCCACTGGAAATCCCTGTTATTGATCATGTACTTACATGGTTGGCAGCCTTTTATGTAAGAGGAATAAATGATATAGTTGTTTCTACCCATTAAACTATACTGTTATCAAGGGATTGAGAAACTGCCCTGAACATGGCCATTCTTTTCGGAGGCTCTGTAATGTTTACATATAATTGCCTAGTAATCTTGTATTTACTATGCGGTGGCAAAGTAGAGCTGGCGTCGTGTTTGCACGTTATAAAACATAAGGCTCTGGGGCAAGTTTAATTCTCTGTGGTCGTCCTCCTCCTCCTGGCCTTTTGCTTTTCCTGGGATGTTCCACCCCCAGGCATTTGGATATGTGGCTTCTAGAGCCTTCCCAAGTGCAATCGTCTTTTTCCACGTGAACGCATCCTTGGAGATCGGTCCCTTCCTACTTTGCATGACGTGAGGCTTCCCAGGCCCCGGCCACGTGGGGAGGAGAGCTGGGCTGTCGGAGGCACGCAGGACTCCGCATGACTAGTAGAGCTCTGAGAGCCAGGGCGACGTGCCTCGTGAGTGAACACCCCAGCCTGGAGGATGCTTAATTATAGTCAAGGGAGGCTATTCCTTCCTCAGCAGCAGCTGCCACTACCCACGTGTGTACACACACGTGTACATCCACGTGCACACACACAAGCACACACCACCCTTACTTGAATTTTTTGGAAGTTCATTTGTTCCTCCCATCCCTTCCCCTTAAGGACCCCTAGCCATGAGAACTGTAAACCCTAGCCTTTAAGTCATTGGTGGAGAAAGCCTTGATACTTTCAAAGACCAAATATACCCAAATGATTCAGATAAAATAATGGAGTGCTTGCTAAACACGAGGCAAGGAGCTGTTTCTTACTCAGGTATGTTAGATAGCTGAGAGTCTTACGTGTTTTTCTGTTTGTCTCTGAAGGTGCCAGGAATTTGCACGTGAGGTTTTTTTTTTTTTAATGTGGATAATTTTTTAAATCTCTATTGCACAACATTGCTTCTATTCTGTGCCATGGTCTTTTGGCCACAAGTCATGTAGGACCTTAGTGCCCCCTGACCAGGGATTGAACCTGCCACCCCCTGCTTGGAAGGTGAAATCCCAACCAGTGGGCCACCAGAGGAATCCCTACATGTGTGATTTTAAATGTGCTTCTGTTCCTAACTTGCAGGAGGAGATTTCTAGACTGTTCACGCTTGTTATGATGGTGGTCATTTAAGATCCAAATGCTTGATTCTTTCCTTCTATAGAACTTGACTTTTCCAGTCCATTAAGGAGGCAAGAAAGGGAATACTGTCTTGTTCTGTTCCTATAAACAAGGTTTACAAGCCGAACCCAGGGGATTTACTTTGATGTTAGGAGAAAGGAAGTTTAGATCTCATCGCATGTTAGAACTTCCTAAAGGTGTTTTTCCTTGTCTGAGGTTCAAGGTGTTCTGCCTGGCTGGCTTTCCAGTCCCTGGGAGGCTGTCTGCGTCTGTCCGTCCACATGATCATTTTCCACATCTCTGCTCTCCTTCTTGCGGCCCCTCCTCCAAGTCACTGGAAAGCAACTTTGGAATTTGCTTCTTCCGTTTTTCAGGAGCTCCTTGGAGGAAGAGCACATGGTCGTGGATCAGAATGCAGGCCTTGAAATCAGTTGCTTGGGTTGGAAACCTGGTTCTTCTCTTTACAGCGTGTTTGTTGTAGGTCAGTCACTTATGGTCTCTGTCTTAGTTTTCCCGCTTGAAAATGAGGCTGCTGATAAGAACTCCTTCTGAGGGCTGATGCGTGAATTAGCTGAATTAGCCTGGGTGAAAGACTCAGGGCACTGCTTGATCTTCCTGTTTCCTGAAACCCATTTTGAGACCAACTTGGACTCCATCTTTATTTTGGTGACTATCTCTATTCCCAAGCCTTGACTTCACTACACCAAAGCAGTCAGCTGGTTGATTGAATCATAATGATGACAAGCATAAAAACAGTGGACCCCCCCCCCCCCCCGCCCTTAGAAAGAGGGCGTGTGGGGTCAAGCTGAGCAGTTACTTGCTTGAATTTTTTCTCAGGATTCATTCTGTCCTACGAACGCGGGTTGGCTTTTCTAGGTTGCCTTTCCTCGCTCCTCTATTCTCCTTTTCTCTCCTTTATATAACCTCACCCCGCAAGGCACTTTCACCGCAGTCTTCTGTTATGGTAGGACAGACCACAGAACACATGCTTTCTCTCAGTTCCCCCTTTTGGCTTTCAAGAGAGTCTATGCATATTTTCTAGGGTCATTCACCCGCCTTGGCAGAGATCCCCATCGGACCAAGAAGAAAGGATCTGAGGAGGGGAGGGAGGGCAGAAAATTCTACCTTGAGACCACTCCCAGGGCTCCTGCGGTGGTCCAGTGGTTAAGAGTCCAACTTACAGTGCAGGGGACAGTGGTTCAGTCCCTGGTCCAGGAAGACCCCAGATATCGTGGAGCAATTGAGCCCGTGTACCACGGCTATTGAGCCTGTACTCTTGAGCCTGTGGTCTACAAGAAGAAGAGCCGCCACTGGGAGAAGTCCTCGTACCAGGACTAGAGAGGAGCCCTGCTCTTCACAACTAGGGAAAGCCCATGTGTAGCAAAGAAGACCCAGCAGAGTCAAAAATATCCATCACTCAAGAGCCTTCTTCCTTCTCCCCCCTCCCCTCCCCCTCTTCCCCCACCCCCTTCTCCTCCCAATTCTAACTGGCTTATTGTTTGCAGTGAAGACTAGGCCTGCCGAGTCCCCGGTGGGAAGGATGCTGCATTTAAAACCTTTAAGTCCTCCAAGATGAGGCTATTTTTCTGATCAGCTTCATTCCCCCCTTCTTTTTATGGAAAAGAAAAAAAAGGAAAGCTCTTTTCTGATGTAGTGAAACGAAAAGAGAGGGAGGATAGGTGTGGGAGTGTGGGGGGCACCACTGTTGTTGTCTCAGAGGGTTTCGTACCAGGACTGGTAAATTCTCAAATTCGACGCTGTGTTATGACATAGATCAACTGTTGTTTTGCCAGTCTCAGAGGAAACCTGGAGGAATCTCATTCCTTCAATTGTATTAAATTATTTGTCAACGTTGTCCTTTCCTTTCATCGAAGCATTTGGCCTGGGCTGCAGGAACAGCAAAAAAATTTCTTTGAAACCATTGTTTCTTTGGATGTTTGGTTTACCTTTGGGTTCCACAACAGAATAACCTAATAAATAAGGGTGAATAGAATTGTTACTATAGCAATCCCCATAGTAACATCCAGATGCCAGGCAACTCACCCTTCCAGTCCTCTGGAGGCATTCGCCTAGTGCGACCCATGTTTCAGGTACAGCTTCCCAGGCTTCAGCTCTGATGGCTTGAGATTTTAGAATATTAAATTAAATCCATTTTATTTCCATCCTAGACAGTGAACAGACTCACGAAATACCAAGAATTCTTATCAACTTGTATCCTGTGCAGAAGTGAATTTTCTCTGAGCTTGACAGGATGTAGGAACTGCTTGCATTTCAGTTGCTTTTCCAGTTTTAGGTCTGCCCTTAAAAACAACAACAGTAATCCCAGTCAAGGCATGAATTGTTCTTTGTTGATTTCAATAGTCTTACATAACTTACATGGGGGCAGGATGAGGAGATGAAACAGCTTCAGAATGCAGCGTTGTGGGAACACACATGTTTTTAATCTCCTATTTTCCAGAAGATAGCCAGAAGGGATCCCCAAGAGGTCGCTTGGAGAAGCCTTTTGCCACCTGGTAGGGTTATAAATTGATTCGCTGATTAAGATGGCTGTTGTTAGGTTGAATGAATGACCGAGAGGTTATAGGAAAATTAAATGGGAGGCAAAACGGATTTTGAACATCATGTCATAACTTTATATAAGAGGTATTCATGCATACATGTAAATAGGTATACCACTGTGCATATTTAGCATAGATTTATAAACCAGCTGATGAATATCAAATAGTGGATCTGTGTATCCTGTTTCTTAGCTCATTGTGTCTTGAATATTAATACTGACACCCTAAAGGCAGAAACTGCAACTGGAAAGCAGTTGTGTTACATTCAGAACCAGTGGGGCTGTGATGTGGTGTAAGCTAGAGAACTCTGGTCAGACTACTTCCCAAGGAGAAAGCTTCAACAGACCAAGAGAAGACGCAGAAGAATAAGAAAAAAGCCACCAACAGGCAGTTCATAAAAAGAGAAATAAGACTATTAAGAAACACAAGAAACATGTCCAATCTCACTGCTAAGCAAGGAAGTACAAATAAAAATTAGCATACCAGAACGTGGAGTGGGGCTTCGACTTTTGCCATGGGATCAGCAGCAGGCCCCCAGCCAAAAACAATAGGTGTTAACAAGGGAAAGAGCAGCCGGACCCCAGCTCCACAGCAGCCTTACGTAAGCAGAGGGCAGGAAGGGGGCAGGAGGGAGCAGGAAGCAAAGCTGGGAGTGGTCATGCGGAGGTGGGGCGGCAGTGTTCCGCCTCAGAGGTTGCTCTATCTCTCCCTTGGGCAAGGAAGGAGGTTGCCCTGTCTCCCACGATTCTGCTCATCCTGGATTGCAGAAGAGCTTCACAGAGATTCACCCATACAACTTGTAGATGCTAACAGGTAGACAGACTGGGGTTTCCTTCCCAGCCGGGAACTCTCTGCTTTGAGAGCAGACAGACTTTCTGATCTGCTTCTGCGTCTACAGACAATCGCAAGATGAGGTGACCGAAGCAGCCTGAACTGCCCCACCTGGGATCCCCAAGGATGCTCGAGTTTCTAGTGGGCGACCTGCACCGGAGACGGTAGCTAGTGTTGGTTTGATCAAGAAGTTTGCCTAATGGGTGAGGTCATCCAGTGGCAGGAACTGAGAAGAGAGAGCCGGATCTCCCGCAGAAAGAAGTGTGAGGAGGGGCTTCTGCAAGGTCTTCCAGAGAATCTAACACATCCAGAAAGACTTGGGAGCAGCCAGCCACCCCTGGATGCCCACCACATAGAGATGTCAACGTCGAGCTAGAGAAATAGTTGTGTGCCAAGAAAGAATATTGCCCTTGCCTCCATGTGAGTAAGAAGATACTGGTCCTTTCCCCTTATACTCTTCTTCTCTAATAAAACATTTCATAGATGTAGCTAGGCGGACTCTCCATTGATATTGTTTACCTGGTGAGTTATCGTAAGTTTAAACGCCTGAGGGCACCGTGAAGAGAGACACACTTGCTGATGTGACAGTATACTGGTTTGTCTTTTCCTGAAGGGCATTTTGTCAATTATGCATTGAAAAGGCTTTAAAACTGGGCAGGCTGTGTGACCTACTGATTCTACTTGTAGGAATTTACACTAAGAACATAATCAGAGATGTGCACAGATATACAAACAAAACATATTTACTGTGACATGATCTACAAAAATAAAAATGAGAAAAATTGGATTTCAAGTTGAAAATAGCTAACTAAATGATGGCACATCCATATAATAAAATATGTGCAACCATTAAAATGGGCCTTTAAGACCGCTTAATGATATTGCAAGTGCTCATAATATAATGTTTAGTAAAAAAAAAAAAAAAAAACCAAATAGCATAACATCTGCCATTACATAAAACATAAGAGGGAAGAGCGAAAAAATATCTCTAGTAGCGGAAGACATGAGTATATAACTGGAAAGTCCAAGAGACTCAATGGCAAAAGCACCACAGGAGATAAGAGGATTCAGTAAAGTAGCAGATAGGGAAGAAATCAACATAGACAGTCTTCACACATGCAAACTAAAAGTAGTTAGAAGAGACATGATAAATATATTTAAGATAGTAATAATGATCAACTTAGATACATTAAAAAAACAAAAATTGTGCAAAAACTACATAAAGAAAACTAAAAATACCTCTAAAGTATAAAGAGGAGATTTGAAGAAATGGAAAGACATATCAGTTTCTTGGATAGACAGGAGTCAATTCTCTCTTAGTTAACTTATAACTTTAATTGAAAATTAAACAATTAATGTAATTGTCAAAATATCATTTAGGAGGAAAAATAGACTGGAGTAGTCAGGACATCCTTGTTAAAGAAGAGAAATGAGAATAAAGTCTGGCTTGTCTAGATACAAAAATATGTTCTGAAGTCTCTATAATTAAAGATTTGTATAGGCACATGAATGGATCAATGACTAGAAAAATCCAGACATAGACCTAATTGCATATGGAAATTTAATACATAATAAAGATGGCATTTCAAATTGGTGGCAAAAGATGGACTTATAAATTATAAGTGGTGTTGGGATAAGTGGATAGCCATATGGAAAAAGATAAAATTGGATCCGTTTCTCACATTGTACACCAGGATAAATTCCAAAGGCTCAGAGATCTAAATGTGAAATGAATGAAGCTATACATATTCGAAGAGAAGGGTATTTTCCTCCAATAACTGGGATGAAGGAAACTGTCTCAACTATTTAACCAAGTCCAGAAACATTAAGTAAAAATATAGCTAAATTTTATGGTATTAAAAAAATAAAAAACTTTTTCAAGTTAAAAAAAAAAACAAACCTCTAAGCAATGTAAAAATAATGACACATGGGAAGAAATTTGCAACTTTTATCACAAAGGGTTAACATGTCAAATATATAAAGAGTGTCTAAAAATAGAGAAGAAAAAGCCTATAACTTGGTAGATAAATGGACTAGGGAAATGAACAGACTGTTCCCTAAAAAAAGAAAGGCAAATGGCTCTTAACCATATGAAAATATGTGCAGCTTTGCTCCTAATAAGAGAAATGCAAATGATAATGCCCCGAGATACCATACCGTTTCTCACATTTCAGCTTGGCAACGATCCAAAAGTTGCAGACACGCTGGAAGTGGTCAGAAGCAAGCCACTGGGAATGGAGGGCGGCCGGGAGGGTGGAGCTGGCTGGGCACCTGGAGCCCTTCTGTGCAGTGATGCGGCTCCTGCGGCTCCTTGCTCTGGTTTTGTCTGAGGTGAAGTCATGGACTGGCTGGAGATGGGGGCAGGCGCGGCTGGGGAGTGAGTGAGCACAGGTATAGTGAACAGGACACAGATACAGGAGGCCATGTATTTAGAAACATAAGCACTAGGGCTTCCCTCGTGATCCAGTGGTTAAGAATCTGCCTGCCAATCCAGGGGACACGGGTTTGATCCCTGGTCCTGGAAGATTCCACATGCCACAGAGCAGCTAAGCCTGCACACCACAGCTACTGAGCCAGTGCTCTAGAGCTATCCACGGCAACTGCTGAAGCCAGGAAGCCCCAGACAGCAGTGAAGACCTGGGCTGTGCTGTGCCAAGTCCCTCAGGCGTGTCTGACAATTTCCAGCCCCGTGGACTGTAGCCCTCCAGGCTCCTCTGTCCATGGGGATTCTCCAGGCAAGGATACTGGAATGGGTGGCCATGCCCTCCTCCAGGGGCTCTTCACAACCCAGGGATCAAACCTAGGTCTCCCACACTGCAGATGGATTTTTTACCCTCTGAGCCAGGAGAGAAGCCCAGGGATACTGGAGTGGGTAGTCTATCCTGTCTTCAGGGGATTTTCCTGACCCAGGGATCGAACTGAGGTCTCCTGCATTGCAGGCAGATTCTTTACCACCTGAGCTACCAGGGAAGCCCATGAAGATCTAGACAGCCAAAAATAAATTAATTAATTTTAAAAAGGCAATGTAAGCATTGGCGGTTCTTATATTAAAATAGACCTAATTCAGGAAATATTCATGGAGTGCCTTCCCTGTGCCAAGCACTGTTCTAGGCACCAAAGATACATCAGTGAGCCAAACAGCCCCAAATCTTCATTGTTAGGTTTCTTTATCACCTTTTCGTTATCATTTTGCAGTTGAAGCCTTGGATACATGCTAGAACTCAACCCTAATCACCCACAATGCTTACCTAAGAATTGCAGTCACCACTTTGACAGCATAATTTCAAAACTGTAACAAAATGCCAAATTTGAGTTAAAATGCTCCAGGACTTAAAGATGGCCGGGTAGCAAATGACTGACTTTTTTGGCTCCTCCCTTGTAACTGAATTGTCACTAATCATTTGCCACATTCATCTTATAAACTTGTCAGTTTTCATTTATGCAGGTGCAAAAACACATTCTTGTAAGCATGGGGTGATTTGCATTTTTTCTTTCTTTTTCAACATTGCCTACATTTGGAAATATGACAGACCTAGACAGCATATTAAAAAGAAGAGACATCACTTTGCTGACAAAGGTCCCTGTAGTCAAAGCTGTGGTTTTTCCAGTAGTCACCTGCAGACATAAGAGTTGGACCATAAAGAAGAATGAGTGCAGAGGAATTGATGCTTTCAAACTGTGGTGTTGGAGAAGACTCTTGAGAGTCCCCTGGACTGCAAGGAGATCCAACCAGTCCACCCTAAAGGAAATCAGTCCTGAATAGTCATTGGAAGGACTGATGCTGAAGCTGAAACTCCAACACTTTGGCCACCTGCTGCGAAGAGCTGACTCATTGGAAAAGCCCCTGATGCTGGGAAAGATTGAGGGGAGGAGGAGAAGGGGACGACAGAGGCTGAGATGGCGCTAGGCGTGCATCCTCTCTCAGCATCCCACAGTAACCCCTCGCTGGGGCGTGTCTCCCATGGCCCTAGGGTGCTGGTAAACCCAGTGCTCCTTGGAGCCTCCGTCTCTGGCATCCCCTGAATTTCCTCTGGATCCAGTTGTTCCTACCTCTTTATCTCAAAATCCTCAAAATTATGTCTTCTTTTTCCCAATTTGCTGCTACTGAAAGGCTTAAGGAGGGTGGAATGGGGAGTATGAAGTAGTGAGAGGGAAATTTTCACTTCTCCTACGGGAATGGGAGTAAGAACAGAGACATTTGGACATACAACACTGGCTTCTTATTCTCAAAATGAGAGTAGGGAGAGGAAATGTTTATACTAATTACTTTTTGTGCATCATAAATTATTCTACTATAAGTAACGTAATGTTAGGAATGGCTTATTTTGACTTGGTATAATGTTTCCATGTTTGAGCTTGTAGTTTTTTTAGTATTTATTTGTTTGGGTGTGCTGGGTCTTAGCTGCAGCCTGCAGGATCTTTGATCTTCATTTCAGCATGTGGGACCTTTTAGTTTCAGCATGTGGAATCTAGTTCCCTGACCAGGGATCAAACCTGGATCCCTGCATTGGGAGCCAGAGACTTAGCTACTGGACCCCCAAGGAAGTCTTTTTAGCTGGAAGTCCAAGTTATCAAAGGTCTTTTGTAAAAGAGAAAAAGGTCTCCAGAGCCAAATAGAAGCAGATTAGAGGTAGACTCTAGTTTGTTTGTCTTTGATGCTATTTATGACTTCAGGATAGTAATAAACCAAGCTAACATGTGATCGATGCACTCAGCAAGGCCCCAATCCTCTATACTGTAGATGTGAGCCCTTGGACAGGATGGTCTACATAACACCTTCACAGTGTAAGTTTCTATGTTGTATACCAGAAAAGTGACACATTTATGGCACTCCCTATAAAATAGACAATTGGATATTCAATGAATAATGAATAATTTCATAAACCATCTTCCCTAATTTATATTGGACCTCCGCGGTAGCTCAGACGGTAAAGCATCTGCCTACAATGTGGGAGACCTGGGTTCAATCCCTGGGTTGGGAAGATCTGGAGAAGAAAATGGCAACCCACTCCAGTATTCTTGCCTGGACAATCCCATGGATGGAGGAACCTGTAGGCTACAGTCCATGGGGTCACAAAGATTCGGACACGACTGAGCGACTTCACTTTCACTTTCTAATTTATATTTTCTGTGAGTTTAAACTTTGTTATGTATCCTGTTCTTTAATATGGGACTCATCACAAACTGTTTTAAAATGATAGGCTATTCAAAGAATGTTTCTGAATCTGAGAGGAAATTAATAATAAAAATTACTCTGATTATTGAATCACCCGTATGGTCTGTTTATGTTTCTAAATATTTTTACCTACACCGTGAGCCGCGGCATCATCATCTGAGACGTGGGATTAATATCACTTCACAGAGTAGTTGTGATGATAAATCAGATATTATTCATGAAATTGTATGATGACTTATAAAGTAAAATGCAATGATGAAGAATGACTATGAGTATTATTCTCCCTCCTCCAAGTCTTATCCAAATTCAAGTCACTGACCAAGGCCTATATAAAGTTCAACCTTCTCTTTGAAGCTTTTCACAACCATTCTAGCGAACAGCTGTCTCTCTCTCCTTGGCATTCTAGCAAACACAGCAAATGTGGTGCGCATTGCATACTACCCATCCTAATTCTCAAAAACTTGGTTAATACCACTTTAATGTACTTTGTGCATGCATTCGTTCTTAAAATTAAAATCTGGAAGAAGGAAACTGTCTCCTGAAGTATTCCATACGTGGAATGTATTGAAATCCTTGTTGCTGTTGTTTGGTCACTAAGTTGTGTCTGACTCTTTGTGACCCCATGGACTGTGCCCGCCAGGCTCCACTGTCCATGCGGTTCTCCAGGCAAGAAATTACGGGAGCGGGTTGCCATTTCCTTCTCCAGGAGATCTTCCCAACCCAGGGACTGAACCCATGTCTCCTGAATTGGCAGGTAGATTCTTTACCACTGATCCACCCGGAAAATAGGTCCTTGTGTGATGGTGGTTTCATTGCTAAGTTGTGTCCAACTCCATGTCCTTTGAAAGTGAAGTCACTCAGTCGTGTTCAACTCTTTGCAACCCCATGGACTGGGGAAAATCCATGGGATTTCCCAGGCAAGAATACTGGGGTGGGTTGCCATTTCCTTCTCCAGGGGATCTTCCCAACACAGGGATCAAACCCGGGTCTGCTGCACTGCAGGCAGACCATTTACTGTCTGAGTCACCAAGGGTTCCCAGCAACAGGTCCTTTGGTGCTTATTAAAAGGATGGATGATGAGAAGGGTGGATAATATATCATCCTTGTTCTGCTCAGCCAGGTGATTTGGGGTGATGAGAAGCAACCCAGATGTCAGTGCCTGAGTGCTCCCTCTTCTTTACTGTCAAAGTCAAATGGCTCAAGCCTCCATCCAGTATCAGTGGACATCCTCCACACGCTCCCTGATAACCTCTGAGGATACCCACAGAGAGGTTTATATTCTCCTGGGTCTGTCTCTGTGCAGCCTGCCTCCAGACTAACTCTCTCAGCCCCAGTGGCCAGCATCCTCTTTCTCTTCTTTGGTCCAGCCTGAGCATTGCCCCCACTTCTTCCATTCTGTCCCTAACACATCTCTGGGTAGCTCTTTACAGTGACCGATCTTTACCAAAGCTTTCAAGGTAGGAAAGGATGGAATCAGCGCAGAATGGGAAACAATTGACAATTGTGTACTAATTACCGCTCTTGTTGAAGGTCCCCAGGCCATGATTTCACCTTGACTTTCACATTGGCTGTCTTTCTTTTCTTTCTCAGGCTCCTTGCCAATTTCTTGCCAAGTTCCTCAGCCCTCTAACCAACAAGAAGGTATCAGTGACCAATTCCTAAATGCCAATTAATTTTTAAGGTAGAGCACTTTAGCTCTCTGCTTTTTTTTTTTTAATCCTATCTTTTAAGACAGAGGGAGCATCATTTATATAAAAAGGGGCCCATCAGGATATCTTCCGCAACCAAAGTGCTATCTCCTCTGAGATGAATAATCCCACTTCTTTGCCAGGTGAAAATAATGGAAAATCAGTGTTTCATTTTAACTAATAAATACTTCCTGGATTTGCCCTTTTAATAATTCTTTCACTTGAGGACTTCCCTGGTGGCTCAGTGGTGAATAGTCCACCTGCCAATGCAGGAGACACAGGTTTGATCCCTGACCTGGGAGGACCCCACACGCCACGACCCCTGAGCCTTGTGGTCCAGAATCCAGGCGCCTCCACTATGGAGCCCGTGAGCCACAAGTACTGAAACCAGTGTGCCCTGGAGCCTGTGCTCCGCAACAAGAGAAGCGGCTGCAGTGAGAGGCCTGTGCATCTCAGCTCGAGAGTAGCCCCTACTTGCCACAGCCAGAGAAAAGCCCCGAGCGGCAACGAAAACCCAGCATGGCCAAAAATAAATAAATCAATTAAAATTGTAAAAAAAATATTTAAAAAAGTGTTTTTTTCACTTGAGATTTCCAGAATGATGCTAGATACACATGTTCCTTCAGTAGCCTTCTCTCTGGTAATTAGATATCCCAAGGACCATTTCTTCCATCCATTCTCCAGAAGCCATCAAAAAGAATTAACTTCTCAGAATGCCGAGACTTAATGGACAGTATTGATGTCATGAGGTTCTGTCCGTCTTAAATATATTCACTAAGTTATTAACACATGCCAGACATGGCAGTTGAGTACAGATTACGTTTTTACATCCTAAACATTGATTATAAGAAAAGCTTGTCTTATCACCACACTTGGAGCTCACCAGTCAGCTTCCATCTGGTTAAGAAAAAAGTGATTTAGCTTTAGGGCAAAAAGCTCAATAATGCATATGCTGAGCCTACCAAATTTTCAATCTTAAACTACACATTTCTTTCCATTTTTTGCTTTCTTCAAGGCCTACTTCCTGCTTTGTCTGTCAATAAAGTTTTGTCTTGTAACTAATCCCATGACACTATTCCCTAGTACTGAATATCCTAATACCGAATATCTGCCTATGTCAAGTTACACCATTCTACACCAGCTTATACAATGCTTCTCATATGGGATATCCTGGCTCCACAAGCAAATTGTATGATTATTTATTGGCAGAAGCATGTCTTATGTTTATTACAAATTCATCTTGGTGCCTAGCTTAATGCTGAGCACATAGAAACTACCCAATAAATTCTGTTTTAACATCTAAGCAAAATAATTGCTGAAGATTTTTTATCATTTGAGAATGAAATGCAGAAATTGAAAGAGGAGTGAAATGTAGTGTTCCCTACTATACCAAGCAGAGAACTTATGAACCTTGTCACTAGTCAATGAATATTGAGCCCCATGGGTGTACAGTTGTCTGTTGGGTGTTGGAGGAGATACCCATTTAAGACAGTGTTGCTCTCATGAAGGCTGAGATAGCTGTTTTCCTTTTGCTTCACTGGAAGGGCATCCAGTTTGTTGTACATTTATAAGATACACATAGGCCATGAAACAGCCATGCATTTAAACTCAGGTCACATTTTAATCTGGAGAAGGAAATGGCAACCTACTCCAGTATTCTTGCCTGGAGAATCTCATGGACAGAGGATCCTGGCAGGCTACAGTCCCTGGGTCTAAGGTGGCGACAGAGGATGAGATGGTTAGATAGCGTCACTAATTCAATGGACGTGAATATGAGCAAACTCTGGGAGACAGTAGAGGACAGAGGCTGGGCTACAATCCGTGGGGTCGCAAAGAGTCGGACACAACTTAGCGACAGAACAACAACACCACCGACAACATTACCTTACAGTAAATAGTGGAGAAAATAAAGAAGTAGTGTCCATTAAAACATCGAGCGATTACTAATCCTTTCAAGGCCAAAAACAAAAACAGCTTGTCTTCATAAAGCCATGTGAATCGTGTCCAATTGTTAGACAAAAACATTTTACAATGCAGACATCTTGGGGAGACAATTGACTGTGCCTTTTAAAACTGTGTACTTTTAAAGCAAAGGCAGTCAAGTGTTGAACTTTCTGTGGAGGTTGGCTCTCCAGTAGCGTATGTGATGATTTCATTACCACCTTGCCACGAATTCTTTTAAGAGATGGAAATGAGAAGTTTTGGGTTTCTTTTCTGAAATTTTCATCACCTCTGTTAGAGACAAAAATATGGTTTCCCCTTAAAAATGATTATTTTAAAATGTACCATTTAAGCAAGCCATGAGCATTCTACCAGATTGTCAATACTAATGGTCATGAGAATTGAAGGCAGGATGGTGACCCCAGCACATGCTGTCTTTTTGGAAACATTTGCAAGGGTGGCCTGGAACCTGTGAGGTGAGAGATAATTTAAGAAGTAATCTTCTATGGCAAGAAAGCCAGCTTGGAAACTTCCTGGAAAAATAAGCAAAATCAAAGGCCATTGCTGTAAAAATTTCCAAAGTACTCCATACAAGTAGAATATTGCAATTCTAAATAAAATCTGTGATAGTTAGGGAGTTTGGGATGAACATGTACACATGGCTATACTTAAAAATGGATAACCAACAAGGTCCTACTGTATAGTACACGGAACTCTGCTCAATGTTGTATGGCATCCTGGATGGGAGGGGGGTTTGTGGGAGAATAGATACTTGTATATATATAATGGAGCCTCTTTGCTGCCCACCTGAAACTATCACAACATTGTTAACTGTCCCTACTCCAATATAAAATAAAAAGTTAAAATTTTTTTAAAAATAAAGAAAATCCCTGATAGAAGGGCCACATGAAACATCAAGTCTTATCCAACTTTTCGACAATTAATCACAACTATGTTAGGTGTTACTGGGTTAACTATCATTAATCCTTTGATCTATGAAACATTGGCAGATAATTTATGTATTTCATATGTAATGATGCAAATCATCATACCAGTTTATCTAAGTGTCTTCTCCTATTGCTTTCCCATTGGCTGAGATCTAGATGACATAGACATTGCTAAGGCTTTCTGGGCACCAGCAGAAAAAGTGTTTTTCTAAGTGGTTTTATCCTCCCAGTAAACACCTTGGCCTCACTGAGATGTTAGTGTCTGGGTTCATCCAGCTAGACTAAGAAAGGAACAGTAACACAAGTGTTTCATTTGCTCACTTCTGCCCTCATTTGATTTCGTTTGCACACTTTGTTAGACATTAAATGTGTTATCAACTCTTCGTTTATCTTATGTATCCAGAAGGTTTGTCTGAAAGATTGATCTAATTCCTGATACTCATGGACTATCACTCTGTGGCCTATCCGTAGAGGCTCTCTAGCGTCTAAGCTCTCTAGTCTGTAGTGTCCATTGGTTTTTAGAGACATGTTTTCCAAGGCAGACTGTCCAAATGCGATTTCCTATCAGTGCGTGTGGAGAAACAATACTGACAGTATTTCTACTCATCTTTTAAGTCCCTTAAAGGTGATTATATAGCATAGGGCTGCTAACTTTAACTGAAGTGGTGGTGGCGGGAGGTGGGGGGGAGAGGCGAGGACGGGGGAGGGAGCGGAGTGGGGAAGAACATTCCAGAAGCTGGAACAGCGCCACCTGAAGGAGTCAGGAGATCAGTGGCCGGATGTGCACAGATCCCTGGGGGGCAGGGAGAGAAGAAGCCAGAGCAGCTTAAATGGTCAAAGAATCAAATGTAAAGTGAGCTGCGAGGGTCAGATCTGGACTGAAGCCCAAATTCTGAGTCTCCGCATCCGTCCAGGGATAAACTTGGCTCCTAATCAGGGCTGACAATTAGGCCGTACAGTTAATATTTTTACAGCTGTTTTATTAATAACACATACAGTGCATCCAGCCAGGATTTGTTGGAGACACCTCAGGAAAACGAATGATGTAAATAACAGATGGATGTAGAATATTCCTGCAAACAGGCATAAAGATATTCCCTTCTTGTTTAAAAAGAATTTAAATAGACAGATTGTAGATAAACAGGCAGACAGAAAGGGGGAGAGAGAGAGGATTTATGATATTTGAGGTAGTGGCTGCATGCATTCACACGGTAGGGAACATGGACGTAGACTCAGAAGCTTGCTGGAGAGGAGGAGAGACGCAAAGCCTTGGCTTCGAGAAAAAAATAGGTTCCATGGGTCCAGGGGGTGAGCGCAGCAGTGTGGGGGCCATCAGAAGCAGGTGTGTGTGTGTGGTTCCTCTGACACCCCCTCTGATGCATGTCCCAGGGCTAGGGACCACTTGTGTCACTGATCCAGCCATGCCCTGGCCCAGCCTGGCCACACAGCGTGGCCTCAGGTCGTCCTTTCCTCTTTCTACATATGTCAGTCTCCTATCCAAAGACCCCCGTGCATGCTTGCCCATTTTGCATCTGAACTGGGAGCCGTGATATTTCAATCTGAAAAGAGAAATAAAAAATTCAGGATCTTCGCGTCTTTTGTTTTCACTCCTACTATTTTTTTTTTGGTGCTGTTTTCTCATGTGCCTGCTGCACTGCGCTCCTTCCTTACTTTGCAACCAGATGGCTCAGGAACGAAGAACAAAGGCCACTGAAAAGTGGGCGGGGAGGGAAGGAGAAAGAAGCAGAGAACTGAAAGTCAAGGCGAAACCCGAGATCAGAGCAAAGCCCAAAAGCTTTAATCACCCATGACTTCTGGTTGAGTTATGAACCTAGAACAGATATTCTTCTTGTGTGATCCTGTGTGTGTGTGTGTGTGTGTGTGTGTGTGTGGTGTGCACGCCACATACAGACACAAACCGGCTGGTTTATTTCACTGATAAGGATTAAAGCCAGAGACCTCTTTGCGTAGGTCCGTCTCCATGCTACCTGACGCATGTCAAAAGGGGCGTGAGGCACCTTTGCCCAGAGGAAGATTGCTGAGTGTGGATGTGGGCACAGAGGGTGAACCCTGGCCCCCAGGGAGAATTGTGGTGAGTTTGAAGGGCTCAGGAATTGTGCGAACTGCCATTTCACAGCTGGGTGACCTCGAGCAAGTCACCTCCTTTCTCTGCTTCAAAGGGATGTTGTGAGTGTTAAATGGGCTAACACGGGTACAACTAGAAAGCACCAGATGAAAGATTATGGTTTTCCTGGAGTATTGCAATTTCTTCCAAAACTGAAGTGAAAGCTGCTCAGTTGTGTCCAACTCTTTGCGACCCCGTGGACTATACAGTCCATGGGATTCTCTAGGCCAGAATACTGGAGTGGGGTACCCTTTCCCTTCTCCAGGGGATCTTCCCAACCCAGGGATCGGACCCAGGTCTCCCACATTGCAGGAGGATTCTTTACCAGCTGAGCCACCAGGGAAACCCAAGAATACTGGAGTGGGCAGCCTATCCCTTCTCCAGCAGATCTTCCTGACCCAGGAATCGAACCGGGGTCTCCTGCACTGCAGGTGGATTCTTTACCAACTGAGCTGTCGGGGAAGCCTAAACTTGAAGGTGGCCACAAATTCTCTTCAGCGCTTTTCTGTGACCCTCTACACTCTTGAGTTTTACACGGTATTGGATTCCTACCTAAGCCTGCCTCTCCAGATTGTGCTACCAATCTTTCTCCCCTTGCCCCCGGGGTGAATTTACTGCTCATGTACCATCGAAATTTTGTTAGATTTTTAGGATGACCTAATTGTGACTTGGGCTACTAATTACCTTATATGTGAGCCATGGAAAGGTTTCATTTTTCAACAGGAATTTCTGTAGATATAATGCCTTAAAACAAAAGAAATGACTTTCTAATGGTAAAATTTCATGCAGGTTGAGAGGGCTCGATAATGGCAGGAAGGAAATGTTTGTTATTCTCCTGGTCAGGGCTACACACAAAGGCCTATTCTGCGTCCTGGTAAGGCCAGGCCAGTATCCATGCATGTGTGGGAGTATGGACTATGAGACAAGGAAGGCTTCTTGTAGAATTTGTAAGTACTTCTGCTGAAAGTCTCTTTACACCTTTCACATATCCCTTTACACCCTCCCGGTGGGCTGAGGTTTTCTTCTCTCTGCATGTAGAGAAGAATGTATGTAGAATCACACTCCACTTTCTAGATTCAGACAGGGTGAGGACACTTATAAAAAGGTGAGACTTGATATTTCCATGTCATACAAAATCAAATCTAGAGCTTTTGCCTTCTCTGTTATCATGGGGACTCTGGGAGACAGGGAGGGGAAGTCGGATTCCAGATGAGAAAATGAAATGTGAAGAAAGTGACCAATTCCCTTGCCTTCCAAGCAGGCCTTGGGGGTGCACGTTGCACCTTCCCTAGTGAAGAGGAAGGGGCGTGGTCTGTCTCATAATCTAGGCAGAGACCTGCGTCCGTCTGTATCGCGGGCTGAGCTGCTAGCTGATGCTCAGAATCTCACACGTTTGGCAGCAAATTGTAGAAAAATGAAAAGGGACTTGCAAGTCAGCCTACGAATTTCAGATCTTGACTGTCCTGCCAACTGTATGTTCCGAATCTCTCCAAGATTGCTTAATTTCCTTAGTCCTTATAAAACGGCATCATGATTACCTAACTCGTAGAGTTGCTGGGAGTGTTCAATAAAATGATGCATGGAAAGCAATTAACACGGTGCCTGGAAGCCTAAAAAGTGTTAAAAATGCTACATTTCGTATTCTCATTATGGGCTTAGTGAGAGTGCCCCTTCCATCTTCCAGAATCATAGAATGTTAGAGGCAATGGAAACTTAAAGGAGTGCTTTGCAAACCTTTTGACCAAAATCTCTAAGAAGAAATGTATTTTACTGTATCACCCAGGACAAAAATATATATGTAAGTATTACTAATCACAGAATTATGTGGACAGTTTTCAAAAATCGCTAAAAACTAGGGTTTGTTTGTGGTAGCTTCTGATGTTTGCCTTTTTATATTGTTTCATTTTTAAAATTTAATAAGCCTATTGTAGAGGAACAAAACACTTCCAATATGCATACATATTAAAACAGAAATTACATGAAATCAGACATACTTTTACTGCTTTGCCTTGTACTCTGATATTTTCTTTTTGGTTTGATTCTGTTTTTTTTTTCCTTTTTTAAATGTTGGTCGTGACCCCAAAAAATGCCCACTAATGAGTCATTACTAATGGTTTGAAAACACTCATACAGACAAAGTACTTCTCTTTCAGATAATGAAGTAAGGCTTGATGTGGCTTCTGTATCACTCATGTGATAGCGGCAGAACTGAGCCTTGAATCCCAGTCTGTGAGCTCGCAAACCCCGAAGACTTATAGTCGCTGAGAGGTGCTAAGCTGCGGAGGCCAGCCTTTGCTGTTTAATGTCTCGAATATCTAGAGCAAGGGTTCTCCGTGATTCGTTGCTGCTCAGAACAGCCAAACAGACATGTGTGGGTCATTCTGAACATACTTGAAAATTTCTCGAATCTTAAGAAAGATCTGTTTTCCGCACTGCATTGGCAACACAGTTGGAAAGTTACTTGAATGTTTTTCAAAAATTGTTTATAGATTTGAAAACTGTTTGGGGTTTGTGATTGCTTCTGTTGTTTGCCTCTTTGTATCGTCTCGTTTTTCAAAATTTAATAAACACTTTGCAGAGGAGCAAAATAATTGGTCACACACTTGTGGGTTCCCAGATTTGTTTTACATGTGTATGCAATACAGCGTAACTCAAAACATGTTCAAGCCTGGTGCATCACATCATCTCTGATGCCGTGGTTGAGACCAAAGCAGAACTCTAGCGAGCACTCACGGCCCCAGACCATGTCCCTCCCCAGGCCTTTTGGCCACGGTGCTTGGGGGCTGGCCCCTGGCCCCAGCGACATGTGTGGTCACTCTCAGGGCCTGTGGCCGGAAACCGCTGTGACAGGCTCGCACAGAGGGCACAGGCCTCGGTTCAGGTCCATTAGTGTTGGAGGCTTTGCCCGACTTGTGCCGCAGAAGGGAGCGGCAGCCTCTGCAGGATGCCAGCAGGGGCAGTGACTTCTCTGCCCTGTTCCTTTCACCTGGCCACGCACCTGCCCCACAGTGGGCTGCGAGGCGGGGTTTATCTTGAACCCACTTGTAAGATAGGTTTAGGCTATGTGATCTCTATCTGGGACCTCCAGGACCTTCTTCTTACCCCCATGAATCATGCTGTTGTTGTTCAGTCACTAGGTTGTGTCCAACTCTTTGCGACCCCATGGACTGCAGCACGCCAGGCTTCCCTGTCCTTCACTATCTCCCGGAGTTTGCTCAAATTCATGTCCATTAAGTCAGTGATGCCATCTAACCATGTCATCCTCTGCCACCCCCTTCTCCTTTTGCCTTCAACCTTTCCCAGCATCAGGGTCTTTTCCAATGAGGTGGCTCTACATATCAGGTGGCCAAAGTATTGGAGCTTCAGCTTCAGCGTCAGTCCTTCCCATGAATATTCAGGTTTGATTTCCTTCAGGGTTGACTGGTTTGATCTCCTTGCTGTCCAAGGGACTCTCAAAAGTCTTCTCCAGCACCACAATTTGAAAGCCTCAATTCTTTGGCACTCAGCCTTCTTTATGGTCCAGCTCTCACATCTATGCATGACTACTGGAAAAACCATAGCTTTGACTGTATGGACCTTTCTTGACAGACTAATGTTCTTTGCTTTTTAATATGCTCTTTAGGTTTGTCATAGCTTTTCTTCCAAGGAGCAAGCATCTTTTAATTTGATGGCTGCCGTCATAGTCCACAGTGATTTTGGAGCCAAAGAAAATAAAAATCTGTCACTGCCATGTAAACCTGTCATTCACTAAGGGTGCGAAATGTCTTGTGGGATTTTTTTTTTGTCCCAAATCCTTGACTGGTCTTTTTCTATAGAGATCATTGATCTTTTTTCACCTTGGATCATTCAGTTCTTAGCTGTTGAAAGTCCAAAGTCCATGAGACAAGTCCAAAACCACCTTCCACTGTCATTCCATTCCACTTCTTCATAACTGTTTGCACCCAATAAGGCTTGGTTAACTTGTAGTTGTTTGCTTTAACTTTCCACGGAAAAGAAATAGGTTGAGAAAATTTGGTGATAATGCCAATAGACCTTTAAGTTGCAACAATCTGCTTCTTTGAGAAGAAAAATAAGCAGCCAAACTATACAATCAATGTTGGCAACCCATCTGGGTCATTTTAACTCTAAGTATGGACACCTCTGAAATCTGCAACCATCACATATCCATCCATTAAATCAGTCATTTATCTATACTTTTATTTATCCAAAATTTCATTAAACGATGAAGTTTAGGACTTCACTACAGTAAAGTATACGTCACAACAGATTAAGATCCAGCTTTATCCTGATGAAGTGGGTTGGAATATGGAAGTTCCAATCCATATGGGGACATGTATATACCTTTGCCACAGAATGAAGGTCCATAAACCCTAGTCCTATGGCTCACAGATCTAGTGCCTTATTGGTTGTTCATAGTGAAAAATATCATCGCATGGTATTTTTCCATCTCATATTATAATGAACATTTGGTACCAGTGGCTGTAAATCCAGTATAGCTATCCCCTACAACATCTCCAAAACATCATCAAAATTAAGAGAGCAGAAATTCCTATAATCACAATACCTAGAATGTCTCATTTCAACCTTGCTTAGACGTTCAGACCCGAGACTTTTAGCCATGGAAATATAGCCAAATTGGTTTAACAGGTTATTTGCTCAGAGTTGCTACCTGTTGATTACCTTAACTCATAGCCATAGCTCTGTAAATATAGATCCATGTGAATGGTCTGGCCAACACATGTCCCTTACACAGAACTGTAGCCTCCTTTCTTACTCCTCACCCACTGTGCAGTGATGAAGTGATAGTCTCACACTCTAGATCTAGCCTTGGAAATCTGTTTTGTGATACTGGAGTCACACTCTGCAAAGTACATTTCCCTTTGTTTCCAGTTAGGTTCAGCCAATGGGAGATAGATGTTGAGTAGGTGTTGGTCTGACCAGCGTTGTTCCAATCGTGGTGGGCGCACGGACACCAACTCTTTTCCGCTTTCTCAGGACCAGCTCCATCGCCACCCTTCCAAAGAACCACAGCATCCAGGCCATTTCCTTGCCTGCCTGTGCCCTTCCTTCATACGGCCCCTCCTCGGAACGGCTGGCTCTCCGGCAGTGTTGTCTTTTTGTTCTTTACCCTCTGAATTTCCATCTTAAATTTCCCAGTTGAAATACTTAATGTGATTTCGATTTTCCTCATGGACCCTGACTATACAGTACTTGCACCAGGAGGCCTTCCAGGATGGGGTAATAGGATTGATCTGGTTCTATGCCTGGGCCACAGTGCAATTTTGGCACCTACTGACGGGAATGAAATGTTAGTATTTCATGGCAAGCAGCAGCCTCTCAAGTTATTGTGTGTCATTGTGATAAAGTTCTGATTAAGCCAGTGACTTTGGGGACCAAATGCCTGCTGAACTTGGCCTTCATGGTAGCAAAGTGATAGTGGTAACAATTGATGACAATTTCAAGGATGGTGGAGTGAATGAATTGAATGAATTGGGGGCCTGATAGGAGGACAATGACAAGTTCTGGGCTTTAAACTCTCAGCTCCAATTACAGTGAGAAAGCTCAAGAGCTTTTTTTTTCTTTTTTTTTATGGTAGCCCCCAATGATTCTCTACTTAAAACGCAAGGCTGAACTCACTGAAACTCAGACTCAGAATTTAGTTGTGTTGACTGCAAAATTGACACAGATTCATTAGAAATCGTATGTGAAATTCAGGACATTAACTGGGGAGAAGGGAGACCTTAACATAGGAGGTGACTTCTGGGAAAATTGAGCTAAAGCTGAGAATCTGGAACCCTCTTAAACCTTAAATCTTGAGTCTTCTAAGCCTTCATTCCCAATGAAAACAGCTCATCCTCGTGGGTTTGAAAAAGCCAGCATCCCTTGACTTGAAGACCCCGGAATAACTTTACTTGGGGCAGCTGAGCTGTCTGGCCACAAATTGTCCATTCTCCTTAAGACTTGCCCCAAGTACCACTTAGTGTCCCCAGACCTATAACTAGGATCGAATCTCAGCCAATTCCAGAGAGACAAATGCACAGTCCCATCTGGGAGGAGATAGCTTATAATAAAAGAAAAAAAAGGACTATCTTATAATATAATTACAGAAAGCTAGCATATTGTCAGAATGATTTCTAAGTGTGTTAAGACCAAAGATGATGAATATAAAGTTGGATCAGGCTGACTCTATTGACATGAATGCACATAGCAGCGACTCTAGATTTTAAATAATTACCCACTTGCTTCTCGCCCACCTTCAAACCTGTTCGTCTACCAACTCCGTTTTGTCCTGCTGCTCGCCTCACTGGAGACAATTCCTCTTTCTCTTGGCCCGTCTCCTCCACTTTGCCATTTCTTTTTTATCCATTTCTCTTTCTCCTTCTTCTCCTCCTTCCATCACCTCTCCTTCTTTTCTGAAGACAGAAAAATGGTAAGAATAGTGCTAGTGATGGGCCTCTATCAAAGGAAAGGAAATTCATAAATTTTGAAGGCAAGTTGAACAAAGTTAAGAGTCTAGGTCCTCAAGTTCCAAGTGCATTCATGCACCTGAAACACTCCCTTCCATTTCCATTCACTTTCTTACTCTCTCCTAGTTAAGATCTTAGGGATAAAGCCTTTCATAAGCAGCATAACTGAGACCTAGAAAATGTTAAATCATCTCCCTGGTCCTATTTGTGTTGCCCTCTGTGGTATTTCTCTTCTATTATTTATCATTAAAATTATGTTTTTCCACTAAGGATTTGATTTTTATTTACATACTTCTTTGCTTTTCTTTAATGAGCTAGAGCAGATGCACAAATTTATAGTAGAGTTTTAGGAGAAAATACATTGAAAGTGGCAAGTAACCAACTTCCAAGAGAATTCGAACTGGGACTCTTTTTTTTTTTTTTTTCTATCACCCATTTTGAAGTTGAGCATTTCTTGGATAAACCTTCAAATTAAAATTGAGAAAGGGAATCAGTAACTAGATTAAATGGTTAAGATCACAGATTTGGGGACCAGAATGCCTGGGTTCGGATCTCAACTCTGCCATTTCCTAGTTGTGAGACTTTGGGCAAAATATAAAGAATCTCTCTGAGCCTTGGTTTCTTCATATTTAAATTAATAGCTGTTACATGGTGGTGTTATAGGAATTAAGTGAACTAATAGATGTTGAAGGGGAGGACAGAACTTGGCATATAGTAAGCTGTATATGAGTAAGTTTTTTTATTAACAGCATTTTGAGGGCATTATTTTTATCCTGACTTGAGACTTAAACTTAGTATCAACTGACTTGCTTCGGCAGCATTGCTAGTTAATGAAAAAGGCTGAACTTTAAAACCACATCCATTTGATTCTGAAGTCCATGTTCTGTGTGTTAGGCCCTGTGTCTTTCCTTTTAATGATCAGATATGCAGAAGCAGATGTACTACCTAAAAGAACCCACGGATTAAATAACTTTCAATGTGTAAGTGTTTCATTCACATAAGTGACTGTTTTGCTTGTTTGTTTTTTTAATTGGAAGGCACTTTTAAATTGCTAACTAGTATAAGTGAAGTTAATCAGTTTGGGACAAAAAGTCATTATTTTACTAATGATATGGAGGGAAAAGAAGGGAAAGTGGGAAAAATTGACCTTTATGTTAGGATAATCCTCAAAAATGGTCCACAAAACTTCCTCAAGGAATCGCATAATGTTTAACTTCTAGACTCAGAAATAGTCTCCTGCTGATGCTGTAGTCTCTAGTGCATCTCATGTTTTGGGGAAAGAGAAAATAGCCCATCCTTCCTCCTAATTTATAACTTATTATACAAAAAAAGAAGCCTTTAAATGTCATGAATTTTTAATTTTTTTTCATTTAGTTGATTCTCTTGCTGAGAAAAGTGACTGCCAAAGAACTGTGCCTAGTATGAGCAATAAACATCAACCACATCTACTGCATTAATAATTTAAACACAAATCGTCAAACAAAATGATCTGGCAGGTCCCACAGGTGAGTCACACAGAGTTTTAAAAGATGCTGGTGTATTTAAACGAGGCAGCTTTAAAATGAAAATTTTACCCCAGGTGTGGTCAGAGATGTATTAGAGAGTCCACCAATTCAACATCCATCCCACTACCACCCAGATCTTGCTGTTCTCACCAGGATTCATCACTATCCAAGATCTCATTAGGCTGTGTATTATCCATGAGATCAAGGTCAAGGCCCTCTCTTAAGTGACTACACCCTATTTACCCTGAACTAATGTTCAACATGGACTTCTGATTGGCTGAGCATCCGTTTTGGCTGCTTGGTCTCTGTACCTTTTCTTAAGCAGTTATTTAAAATATCATCGTGGACTTCTGTGGTGGTCCAATGGTTAAGACTTCATCTTCCAAAGTAGAGGGTGTGGGTTTGATCCCTAGTCAAGGAACTAAGATCCCACATGCTACAGGTTGTGACCAAAAATTAAATAAACAAACACAACACTAAATCAACTCAAAAATTAAAAAATAAAAATTAAATACCATTGTATTAGCTTTCTATTGCTCAGTACAAAGTTTTCACAAGTTTAGTGGTTTGAAACAGCATGGTTTATGGTCTTACAGTTGTATAGGTTAGAAATCCAACACTGGCCACTCTGTACTAAAATTAAGGTTTTAACAGAGCTATACTATGCTTTAGAGGCTGCAGGGAATAATTCATTTCCTTGCTTGTTTCGTTTTCTTGAAGTTGCTCACATCTCTTAGCTTGTAACCCCATTTCTTCATCTTCAAAGCCAGCAACTGTGGATTGAGTCCTTCTCACATTGTATCACTCCAAACTCCCTCTTCTGCCTCCCTCTTCTACTTACATGTACCTTTGTGAATACAATGGGTCCACCCAGATAACCCAGAAATATCCCCCTATTTTAAGGTCAGATGATTAGCTTAGTTCCATCTGCAACTCTAATTCTCCTTTGCCATACATCCTGACATTCATGGATTCTGGAGATTGGAACATGGACATCTTTGGGGGGACCATTTTTCTGCCCACAACTATTCATGCGTCCCCTCTACTGTATCCTCTACAGCTCACACAAACACGCCCCTTGCTGAAATCAAGCCGAGTTCTGCATTGACTGTCAACATCACTGCATTTTCCCATCTCTGTGCCTTTCCCTCCTAACTACTTCCTCTCAACAAATCCCTTTCCCTTTCACTCAGTTGCCCTGTCCTTCTACGACCAGCTTACATTTTGCCTCCCACATGGAACTTTTTCCATTTCAGACTGCTCATCTTGTATTGTTTTATTTGTTCTTTTTTTATCTTCCATTAGAATTCTACTACATGGACGTATATAAAATTGCCAACAGACGTCTTACTTACAGAAAGAGAAACTGTATACAATTTATCCTAATACTCACTTACCTGCAATTTATCAGTTATTCCTGAATTATTTTATTTGTGTTTGTTTTCTCTTCCCATTGGGATTGTAATCTCTTTGAAACCAGAACTATGTTTCATACTTTTTTGGCATCATTCCCTTCCAGCTCCTACATACTCAGAAGATAGTGGCTCATTTGGTTTTGATGTAACTGGGCAACTCTGGTCCTGTTACGGTTTTTTTGCTGCAAGCAACAGAATTACAATAAAAAAAAAATCACATAATATAAAGATCAGTCAAGCAGGGCTTCCCTGGTGGTTCAATAGTAAAAACTCTGCATGCCAAAGCAGGAGACATGGGTTCGATCCCTGGTCCAGGAAGATCCCACATGCCTTGGAGCAACTTAGCCCATCTGCCACAACTGCTGAGCCTGTGCCCCAGAGCCTGTGTTCTGCAACAAGAGAAGCCACTGGAATGAGAAGCCTGCTCACTGCCATGAAGAGCCACCCCTGCTTGCCGAACTGAAGAGAAAGCCCACACAGCGATGAAGACCCAGCACAGCCAAAAATAAATAAATAAATAAACAAAATTACATATAAAAAAGAGCAGTCAAGTATCAGAAAGTAGAGGGTGAAAATAACTCTAGAAACGCATGTAGTCTTGGTTGTGAGTCAGTGCCTGGAAGTTTGGTTCTGTGACAGAGTCCTAGCAGGATTACCCTGGCTTTGGCCAGGTCCTTCCTTTATGAACGGTGTAAAGTAACACAGTCATTTTGGTTAACAGCTCCTAGGATCCCATAGAATGTGGGGAGGACAGTTTCTCCAAAGACGAGATGCTCATACGAAAGAAAAGATATAGACTTCCCTGGTGGCTCAGACAGTAAAGCGTCTGCCTAAAATGTGGGAGACCTGGGTTCAATCCCTGGGTGGGGAAAATCCTCTGGAGAAGGAAATGGCAACCCACTCCAGTATTCTTGCCTGGAAAATCCCATGCGAGGAGCCTGGTAGGCTACAGTCCATGGGGTCGCAAAGAGTTGGACACGACTGAGTGACTTCATACCAAAGAAAAGATATAGAGATACTGGGTAGATAAAGTGACCAATGCTCATGAAACTTCTATGTTAATTGGCATTGTCAATAAAACACAAGTAGAGACAGAATGGGCTTCCTGGTGGCTCAGATGGTAAAGAATCTGCCTACAATGATCCCTGGATCAGGAAGATCCCCTGGAGGAGGGCATGGCAACCCACTCCAGTGTTTTTTCCTGGAGGATCCCCATGGACAGAGGAGCCTGGCAGGCTACAGTTCATAGGGTTGCAAAGAGTTGGACATGACTGAGTGACTAAACACTTGCAGAGACAGAAAAGAGTATAAATTAAGGCAGAGGCGGGGACTTCCCTGGTGGTCCAGTGGTTAAGAACCCATCTGCCAATGGAGGGGACAGAGATTCGATCCCTGGTTCAGGAGGACTTCACATGCCATGGGCTACTAAACCCCAGCGACAGAACTAATGAGCCCACAGGCCTAGAGCCTGCACTCCCCAACAAGAGAAGCCACTGCAGTGGGAAGCCCAGGCCTCTCTGTCCCTGGGGTTGTCCAGGCAAATATACTGCAGTGGGTTGCCGCGTCCTTCTCCAGGGGCTCTTCCTGACCCAGGGATCGAATGCGAGTCTCTTGCATCCCCTGCTTTGGCAGGTGGATTCTTTACAACTAGTACTACGTGGGAAGCCCCGAGATCCCACATGCTGTGAGGGGTGTGCAAAAAAATAATAACAAAAAAATTAATTTAAAAGCTTTAAAATTAAAGCATAATAATGAAATAAAGTAGGAAGAGAAAGATAAGCCAGGCAAGAAGGCTCAGAAGGAATTAAAGAGTTTTGAGAAATGTAGAGGAAAAAAAATTAATAAATCAAAAGAAGAGGAAGTGTCAAGAATGCAAGTTACTGCATACCCTTCAACTAAGAGGAGAAAATCTTGCCCACAGGATCTGGCTGCCAGGAAGTTACTGGTGATCCTATTGGTTAGTTGGTGTTGCATGGTAGGGCCAAAGGCAGGGAGTTGAGTGTAAAGAGCAGGTGAAGAATGAGGGGCCATGAGAGTATTTTATGAGAATAAGAGGGAGAGATAGTTGGTGAGGGATGGTGGTAAAGAAGAGTGTTTTCAGAGGCAGAGAAAGAAATGGAGATGAGAGCTGGAATGAGGATGAAGACGGGGAATTGACATCCTAGTTGGAAGCGACGGGTAAAGTCCCAGGTGAATTTTTGGTCCAGAAGAGGTGGTGGTACAGCTCCTTCCCCGAGACAGAGATACTCTAATTCTGTCAAGGTTCTTTTCCCCGACTCTGTTCCTTAACTCCTCTGACCTTTTAAAATTCGTTCCTAATACGGAGCTCATGACTGAGATCATGAATGCAAAGTCCCTGGCCCTGTGCTACTGACATAACAGAACCTCGAATGATGTTCTGTCCTTCCCTCTCCCTCTTTGGGCTGGACCACTCTCTCTTCCCATTTTCTCTTTGCTTAAGAAGGAGATGAAATGCCTCAGGACCAAACTGCCCAGACCGACCGAGAAGCATGTTCATGGTGAGAAAGGCTGGAAGAAACAGTTGGCGCTAGGTCCTAAATTCCATCTTACGAAAATGGACTTCCTATTGGAAATATCCTCAGCATGGACTTCACAGAGTTGGCCTGGGGAGATATTCCCAACCTTTCTTTCCCCCTCCTACTGTCTCAGGTCAGAAGTGAACAGAGCGTGGGTGGATCACGCAGCTGTAGCCAGAAACGGCTAATGTGAGTAGCAGGCTAAGCCTCTGATGAAATAAACAAGGAAGTAATTCTGATTATTTCTGTTCTGTTTGCCTTGGATTCCTTGGTCCAATAAATTTCGGAAGCTCTATGTGTACTCCTTACCATACATATTGGCAAGAAAGAAAATAACTTAAAAACACACACACACATTTTTACAACTTATTTGATTGTGGATTCTGTTTTTAAGCTATATTTTTTTAAGCTACTTTGGATAGAACAGCTATAGAACGTGGTTTGATCTTTGAATGGTCATAAGTCAAAAAATTTCTTAAAATTAATTTTGGGATTGATTTCCCAAGACAGTTCAAGAACATAGCATCACAAACCATCCAAAATCAAGGAAATTTGTAATGGGCTTGTCTTTGGTAGATTTGAATGAATAAGATTTCGATACCATTGCAAAGATATATTTTTAAGCCTGCTTTTGGAAGATAGTCTTAGTTGGGTGCTCCATTTGGTTTGGTATCCAGTATCCATAAATTGCCAACTTCTTCTGTTGTACTCTATCCCAAATATATTCCATAGTATGTTTTCATAATTAATATGCAAAGCGATGTATAGTTTGTAATTAATTTCAACTGGGCACAGTGAAAAACTTGAAAACCTCAGCGTGGAGGCATCTCTCTTGGTAGAAGTTCAATGAAATCCCCAAATGTCTTTGTTTTAGCAATCCATAATTTGCAGATTATTAATACAATAAATCCTTGTTGTCTGTGAGAGTTGGCATCGTACCCACAAACTCCTGTGCAGAAAGCCCACAAACTCAAAATCCAAATGGAAAGAAAAAAAACCATGTGGTTTCTGTGTATGCTCATTACCTGCTTCTGAAACCATAATATCTCGGCCTTTTATAGGTCTTATAACAGACTCTGCAGGAAGCAGCTGCAGTCATTAGCCATAGGACAGACTAAACACACAATCTGCATGGAGGGAGTCCTGGATGCTGTTGGACCCCAGTTTTAGGCACAGGTAAGAGCCCCATCAATAGCACATTTTGTACATGTATTTAAAATTGAGTGTAGTGTATTTTATAACTTAAAGGAATTTTATAAATCAGAGCCGATACCCACATTCTGCCTTCTTTTGTGCAAGGTTTGGATCAGTTAAGGGGCTAGGTTCTCCAACCTAGAATTCCTATCATCACACCCTTGTGAGAAAAACACTAACGTGAAGACACCCCTTCCCCAACTTCAAATTCAGATTCCACACAGCATCCTCATTTTGAAATCACCCAACTTGTTGTAAATTCAGTTAGACTAGTTAGGGTCCAAAGCATTGACAAAACCAAATGCTTGGTGACAGAAGTCATAGTTGCGTCGCGAGCTAGGGTTCACCTTTCCGAGAGCTCCTTGGTGCCAACCCAGAACCCATGTCCTAGCGTGGCTGGAGGCAAGGATGGCGCCCCGCATTTCAGAGAAGACTTAAAACCGTGATCCTGACTGCTCATCATCATTAAAAATCTCCAGGCAGTTTTCATAAGAGCAAGGGGGTGGTTGCCTGAGGTTTTGGCTGGCAGTCAACCCAACTAATTACATTCTGTCTACTGTGTCCTCCCGCAGTTTCAATTGGATGTTGTTTTTTTTTTTTTGTAACTTCCTGTCCTAATCTGAATATAGGGTTACTATGTGTTCTTAGGCAGATGCTGCTGTTCCTCCTGATGAGAGATGTGTTTCAGATTGTTGTTTTCTTACAGAAAGTTTTTGAGATTTTAAATAAAAGACGTCTTCTTAATGATCCTGAGATCCTGGTACCAAATAAATTTTCGATGTCAAGTCTGCCGGTAATGAGCTATTTATGTTGTTATTTTCTTTCACCAAGCATTGGCATGAACAGACATGCCTAACCCCAAGGTGATGATGTCCTACTTATACACACAGTCAGAGTCATAGCGTTGCCCTTAGCTTTCCTCCATCTCCTTCTCCTTCCCAATGACAAACTCTCCTATGGTTCTTCCTACCAGTGACTTTCATGGACAGCTCACTCATGTGGTGGCACAGTCATAAGGAGGAAAGCTTAAGCTCGTTTTGTCTATCTGTCTCTCTTTCTGCCCATCTATGTCTATCTATCTATTTTGCCGTAAGTCATAAAGAGGAAAGGGAAGAAATTATTAAAATGCTGATATTCTCTGGCAGAACTCCCCGTGAACTCTGGCAGATTTAGCTATGAATGGAATAAGACGGTTGTTTGATGGGAGTCAGAAGCCGGGAGACATGACCTTTATTCCTTTTCTCCCACCCACATTAGCCTCCGGCGCCCTGACCTGAGGACTTTCCCATCTCTGAAGCACACACCCCCCAACGTTAGAGAGCTGAAGAGGCGCCAATGGTGGGTCTCCAGGACTCTCAGAATGTACACTTATATGCCTCCCTCTGTGTTTGAGAGGTAGGAAATACGGGTTTGCCCATAAACACTGATAACAGACTTTAATGATGGCATTTCTGTATTTATAAAAAAAATTACCCCAAACTCTCAGATATTTCAATCAAGCAGATTTTAAAATACTGGCTAACATTTTGAGAGGCTTGCTCTATGCAAGGCACAGACCTGGGCCCTTTATTTGTATTAACTCATTTGATCTTCACTTGTTAGTCCCACTTTAGAGATGAAGGAACAAAGATACAAAAGAGCAATTTTCCCAAACGGGGACAAGAGAGAGCCAGGGTTCACAACCAGGCAGTCCAATCTGGAGTCCACACTCTTCCCAATTTTGCTTTGCTACCTCCCTTAGGGATGGGCACACACTTTGTAAACTTCAGTGCATCTCAAACATTTACTAATGTCCACAGGAGTAAAAAAAAATATGTGGTCCTTTCCCACCTTAACCCCCAAATAAGGATTTAAGAGAGAGGGAAAAGAGATTTTCTTCTGTGATTAAACTATAATCTGTACCCAAAGAGTCAAAGCAAAAATATTCTAGGTCGTTTAAAAAAAAAAATAGAAGACTTCCTAACCTGCTCACATTGGCTCTGAATGGATGTGATTTTTAAAAATCGTTTTCCTACTTCACAGTGTGGGTTTGGTCAAGACTCGGGTCTCCCTAGTTTCATGGCTCCCTCACATCGTCTCTATTTCCCAGAAGGGATACCAGAAGAGAATAAACTATATAAAGGATAACTTAGGGCTTCCTGGGCGGCACTAGTGGTAAAGAACCCGCCTGCCAATGCAGGAGACATAAGAGACATGGGTTCGATCCCTAGGTTGGAAAGATCCCCTGAAGGAAGGCATAACAACCTACTCCAGTATTCTTGCCTGGAGAATCCCATAGAAAGAGAGGAACGTGGTAGGCTACAGTTCATAGGGTCACAAAGAGTTGGACACGACTAAAGTGACTTAGCATGCATGCACAAGGATAACTTATTTTTTTAAAAAAAAAAGGATCATTCAAAAGGGGTTTGATTGGCCATGAAACACTGAGGGTGTATCTTTGAGTCCAACATCACCAATACCTATGGGAGCCCACGCCAGAAAGCAGGATCCTCTGGGCAAAATTCTACGTGATTGCTTTGGTGGCATGTATGTGTCCCTGTGGGGAGAATGGAGGTCATGGGTATCTTGACTTGAGTAGGCTACACAGAGCTACGTCCCTCTGTGCTCACGCCAAGTCCATTAAGTTCTCTCCTGTTGACCACTTGCCTGTCATGGCAGTGGCTGCAGGGGGTTAAGATGCAGCCCATCAATGTGGGGACAACTTACAGCTACAGTCCCTTGGCAAACCAGTTACTGGAATTCTGATTACACGTTCTGATTACCTGGAGTCCCAAGAGCTCTGCCATGTGAGTCTGTCCTTGGAACCACTCCCCCTCACTGGGATTGCAAGCTGTTTCCAGAGCCCTGTCCCACGGTGAAACCACGCTATAACTACCCGCTCTTCAGTTCAGTTCTGTTCAGTCGCTCAGTCATGTCCGACTCTTTGCGACCCCATGAACAGCAGCACGCCAGGCCTCCCTGTCCATCACCAACTCCCGGAGTTTACTCAAACTCATGTCCATCGAGTCGGTGATGCCATCCAGCCATCTCATCCTCTGTCGTCCCCTTCTCCTCCTGCCCCAGATCCCTCCCAGCATCAGGGTCTTTTCCAATGAGTCAACTCGCTCTTGGGGCCTCTCAAAAGTGCGTCTGGTCTCTCCTTAGGACATGCCTTTGCATCTTGGACCCTGCTCATGCATTCCTTTAAATTCCCCAATCTGTGGTGTGAGGTTTTGGTTACCGTTCTAATTTTATGTGTTTGTTTATTCCATTTTGGGCTGCAATGAGTCTTCCTTGCCGCGCGGGTTTTCTCTAGTGGCGGTGAGTGGGGCTGCCCTTTGTGGCAGGGCCCGGGTTTCTCACTGTGGTGACCCCTCTTGTTGCAGAATACAAGCTCCAGGCACACGGGCTCAGTAACTGTGGCACACGATTAGTTGCCCTGGCGTGTGGGATCTTCCCAGACCAGGGACCGAACTCACATCTCCTGCATTGGCAGGTGGATTCTTAACCCCTGGACCACCAGGGAAGTCCAGGCGGTGTGAGGTTTTGTACGATCCCAGGAGGAAGTCTTAACAGATGTGTCTCTCAATCCCAACTTGACGCCTTTAGTACGATAAGCTGCAGTTTTCAGTAAGGGATGAACATAGCAATACATGTTAATTCCCACGGGTTGGGAATATAAACACGTATTGGTGTTTATAGTCACTTGTGCACCTCCATTTGCAAGACAAAAAGATAAAATGTGAAATAGCAAAATGAGAAGTATGAAATTTGTATCTATCAGAATATGATAAATGTCAGGATAAAAAGCCTCTCGCGGGAACAGTCTCCTGGAGCATTTCTGGCTGCCAGGTGCTGTGTGAGGCGCGGAGCACAATCCCTCAGGCCTCCTCTTTGGCTGAACATTTCTCGTGGTTTTAAAATTCAGATGTCGTGACACCAGTGACAAAGGGATCCTAAGAAAGACGTCCTCGGTGCATCTGAGATATTTCCAGTTCATTGTAAAGAAGGAAATGAATAGACAGCAATTAAAACCCAACTTTAGATATCTCAGCTATTGTGTGAAGTATGTACGGAATTGTGATCCGAGGAAAGACAAAAAACTCCAGCTTGAGTTGCATTACATATTGTATGAGAAGGATGTGTTTTGAAGTAATTGACATTTGAAGAGTTAGCAGAAATAATTAGTCTTGATGTCACCTCTATTTAAGTCAATCTGAGTGCAAATCAGAAATTAAAATGTTAACCAACTAGCTCGATTGCCTGTTTTGAGCTAGGCAGGAAGTATTTAAGTGACATCTTTGTCTCCAGCACTGCACTGATGGATGGGTGGCTGGGATAAAAAGGTTCTCCCTGCCTGCAGATTCTTGCAGTCTAGTAAAACAGACTTAGCATATCCAAGAAATGGCTGGATATGCAACCTCCATATCCAGTCTGAGGTTACACCAGTGATTCTCAATCAGGGTCAGTTTGGCCTCCCAGGGATAGCTGGCAATATCTGGAGACATTTTTGGTTATTTCAGCTGAGGGGGTGCTGGGCTTCCCTGATAGCTCAGTTGGGAAAGAATCCGCCTGCAATGCAGGAGGGCCTGGTTCAATTCCTGGGTTGGGAAGATCCCTTGGAGAAGGGATAGGCTGCCCACCCCAGTATTCTTGGGCTTCCCTGGTGGCTCAGCTGGTAAAGAATCCACCTGCAATGTGGGAGACCTGAGTTCGATCCCTGGGTTGGGAAGATGTCCTGGAGAAGGGAAAGGCCACCCACTCCAGTATTCTGGCCTGGAGAATTCAGTGGACTGTCTAGTCCATGGGGTCGCAGAGAGTCGGACACGACTGAGCAGCTTTCACTTCACTTTCAGCTGAGGGGATGCCACCGGCATCTAGTGGGGAGAGGCCATGGATGCTGCTAAACATCCCACAAGGCACAGAACAGCGCCCCCACCCTCGACAAAGAATTACCTTGCCCTATCTTGTGGGTAGAAGCCACGTACGCATACTTCACTAATGCGGCGTTGTCTCGGACTAGAGAAATGCAGTGAATTTCCCAGAAAGGGAGACCTGAGCTGGCACTTCAGTCCCGGGAGGATGAAGCTGTCAAGAGCACGTGCATGGGCCAGGAAACCCCCTCGGGTCAGCACTGGAATTCTCAGCTTCCACACTAGCTCACTGCCCTTGACTGTCAGCCTAGCCACCTCTTCACACTTTGTGGTATCAGCGCATGTCAAGGTTTAACTAACATTTAATTAAGCATGTATCATATGCCAGGACCTGACACACACTTTACAGGCTTTAAAGCATTCAGTCCCTGTAACAATCTTGTAAAAGAGGTCCTATTGTCACCCCCATTTTAAAGATGAGAAAACTGAGGCACCGGAGGCTGAGTAATATTTTCCTGTTTACACAACTGGTAGATGATGGAGCTGGGTTTAAACCCTACTGCCTCACTCACTCTCAGATGACTTCTAGGCAGCAGTGATCAGATTTTTTACAGGTTTCTTTCACAATAAAGCATGTGTTAACAGAAACCACCTGTAGTGGTACCCCCATGGGCAGCACATATGCCTGGAAAATCCTAAGTGTAGACTTATATACCCTCTCGAGGGTACCTCCCCTGTAACTGCAAGGGAAACTGGTGTGTGTGTATGTGTGTGCGTGCGTGCATGGTGATGGGGGTGAGGGTTCTTTCCCCTTTATTTATTTATTTTGGTTAATCTCTTGGTTTATTAGGAAAGCATCTGCAAAGGTAAAATTCAGCTCAGTTCCTATTAATGTAACACTGATTATGTATTAGTGGCATCTGAATTATTGAGGTTTTATTTTTATTAAACAATTTTTTTTTAATTTTATTTTTAATTGGAGGATAATTGCATTAAAATATTTTCTTGGTTTCTGCCATATATCAACATGAATCAACCAGGGGTACACACATGTCCCCTCCCTTCTGAACCTCCCTCCCGTCTCCCAGTCCATCCTACGCCTCTGGGTTGTCACCGAGCACCAGTTTTGAGCTCCCAGTCTTAAACAGCAAGTTCCCACTGCCCATCTATTTTACATTCGGTGATGTGAATGTTTGCACGCTACTCTCTCAATGCCTCCCACCCTCTCCTTCCCCTACTGTGTCCGTAAGTCTCTTCTATGCCTGTGTGTCCACTGCTGCCCTGCAAATAGATTCATCAGTACCATCTTTCTAGATTCCGTATATATGCATTAATATACAATATTTGTTTGTCTCTGACTTACTTCACTTTGTATAATAGGCTTTTGGTGCATCCACCTCATTAGAACTGACTCAAATGCATTCTTTCTTATGGCTGAGTAGTATTCCATTGTGTATATGTACTACAACTTCTTGATCCATTCATCTGTCAATGGATATCTAGGTTGCATCCATTTCCTAGCTATTGTAAATAGTGCTGCAATGAACATCTTCCAGCAACAAAAGCCCAGGGTCAGATGGCCTCACAGGTGATTTCTACCAAAAGTTTAGAGAAGAACTAACATCTATCCTGCTTAAACTCTTCCAGAAAATTGCAGAGGAAGGGAAACTCCCAAACTCATTCTATGAGGCCACCACCAACCTGATGTCAAAACCAGACAATGATAGCACAAGAAAAGAAAATTGCAGGACAATATCACTGATGAGCATAAGTGCAAAAATCTGCAATAAAATTCTAGCAAACAGAACCCAACAACACATTAAAAAGGTCATACACCATGATCAAGCAGGATTTATCCCAGGGATGCAAGGATTCCCCGTTATTCTTGAGTAAAATCCTTGATAGGAAGAAATGGGCTGTTAAGTTTAAAAGCATACAGCTTGAAATTCATTTGACAGAATGAATTTTAGATTGTTAAAATAAATTATGTATCACCTTACTGTGGAACTGTGTTTAAATGGTTACATTCAAGTGTACTGATAAGAAATGATATCCATGTTATCTTGTTCATTAAAAGCAAAAAAAAACATTTTTCACCAGTGCATATGTATAACATACTCCTTTTTTTGTTAGTGTAAAATTTTGCTATCATATGTGGAGAAATAAGTCCAAAAGAATCCTTACCAGTCTGTTACTGGTAATGGTAGAGTTTCAACCTTAGGATGTGGCATCAAAAAATATTGAGGAATAAAAAGTAAAAGATTTCTCCCCAGGAATTCCCTGGTGGTCCAGTAGTTAAGAGTCTTCCTTCTAATGCAGGGGACATGGGTTCAATCCCTGGTACAGGAAGATCCCACATGTCGCAGGGCAACTGAGCCCACAAACCACAACTACTAAGCCCAAGTACTGCAAATACTGAAGCCCACACGCCCTACAGCCCATGGGAAAAAATTTCTCTCCCAGATGCTCGTGAAGAGTTTACTGAGATGTCATCATCCACAGACAGAGATCATGTCCTTGGAGATCCCACTCAAGGTCAATCCACAACAAAACTGGGAATGCAGAAAATTGTGTCTTCCAGGGGTTCAGCTGTCTTTATTTCACCTGCTTTTACTATTGAAGATACTTCCTCTACTCAATACCAACTCCCTCACATCAAACTGCATCACAAAGGAATAGACAGTACATCAGTTCCATCCACCTTCCACCTTCTCAAAGGATACCCTTCCCCCCTTTTTTTAACCTTTCGGTGTATTTCAGTTCATGGTTATCCCCCTTCCAGGAGAGTTTTCAGGTTTAAACTTTATCTCTCAGTGTAGCATGGGGGAATTTCAAACACGGCTAGTAGATGAAAGAGACACTTCAAAAGAACCTGCGGTCTCCTATAAGTAAAATCTCTGCTACATTATCCCTTTTACTCAGATAGATTCAATAAAAGAGAAAACAACACTTATTTTCTTTGAACACCTAACATCAAACAGCACTCACAGTCCTGCACGAAACACAGAGGTATAATTCTCCAGTTTCTACTGTCACGCAATTTCAGAAATTAGTTGGAGCACAAAGCAAATACATGAATAAGCTACACTAAGTGCTCCGATAAAGGTGAGGAGTACTAGGGGATGGCAGGGGAAGGAGAGTGCACACCTGCTTCATGGGGTCCATGCTGCCTTCATTAAGGAGGAGACGCTGGAAATGGACTTGGAGGGAGGGTACAACTGTAGCAGGTGATGCCAAGCAGGTGACACCAGATGAACAGGAGCAGCATGAAGAAATCTCTGAAGCAAGATAGCGTGGGGCCACATTCAGGGAAAATTCCAGACAGCAGGATGGCTGGGGCACAGGGGATTGTATGAGAGAAGTGAGAGATCACTCGTGGAGGGGCCAGAGGGTTTTTTTAAAAACCAAGGACACTAAGAAATACCTACCTAAAATGTTACTGGACCCACACATAGGACATTTGCTTCAGACAACAGAGAACCTCCCTCTATAAAGGAAGGAAGGAAGGAGGCTGGGAAAGAAGGGCAAAAGGAGGGAGGGTGACTTCCCAGGTGGTCCAGTGGTTAAGGCTCCGTGCTTCCAACGCAGTGGTGTGAGTTTGGTTTCTGGTGGAGGAGCTAAGATCCCACACGCCTCACAGTGCAACCAGAAAGAAAAAAAAAGAAGGAAAGGAGGGAGGAGAGAATGGGGAGAGGGGAATCCCTGCTAACATGATGCAGGGGGAAGTGAAAACTAAGAGCGCTTGAGGTGAGTGACTGGTAGAGGTGTTGAACTAACCTTGAAGTTTTATACAAGCTCAGGAATTAACATAAAATGCAGACACAGACTTCTGGGGCACCAAGCAGAAGTAAACTCAAAACCTCTCCAGAAAAGACACACAAACTAACCAGGCCATGGACAAATCCCTGCTGAGAAAATGTTCATAATTCAAAATGGTATCAACAGGTCTATATGAGGGTGATCCAAAGGGTTAAGTAACATGGGACTAGAACCCTAAGAGCATCAGGTAACAAAAATTTTAGAGTATAAAAAATATATTTAAATGATGGGAGATTAAAAAAAAGAAGAAAAAAACCCATACCTGCTGCCTCCCCTCCATCCCTCCCCCTCAAAAAAAAAAAAAAAAGATATGAGTGGAGGGAGAAAATGTTGATAGAGAACGAAATGAAAGTTTTGATAATGAAAGTTTTAATCATTGAAATTAAAAACCAAGTGAATCAAACAGCAAATTAAATACTGCTGAAGAGAGAATTAATGAACTGAAGATAGAGCAAGGACAATTCTCTGGAATATAGTAACAGAGACAAATAAAAATGCAGTAGAGAAGCTGTAACACTTGGAGGAAGCATACATCTCTGATGACTTCTAGAAAAAGTGACTAATTGGCGGCATAGCAATATTTGAAAAGAAGCTGGCTGAGAATCCTCTTGTGTCAGTGTTACATAGAAATCCTAAGATTCAGGATGCTCAGAGATGTCCTGTCCTAATGGCCTCGGTCCTGACTCTGTCCTGGACCGGAATGAAGCGTGAGGGCATATTCCGCAAATCTGACCCTAGCGTAAGGCAAAGATCCAGACAGAGAAGGATGGCTCCTGCAGAAGAACTGGCTTCTGCCCTGAGGATCCCCGCCTAGGGAGCCAGATCCGGCCCCTTCTCTCCTCCACCCTCCTAATGTGGACTTTGCCCCCAGACCTGGCCTTCAGAGCCGCGTTGATTCAGGCCCTCTCTGCACACTGAACAAAGTACCAAACAGCCCCGATCTTTTGTTTTATGCATGGAAAAAAAAAAAAAGTAACACACCTAAGTTTCCCCCTTTTTTCCAAATCATACAATTGGAAAAAAAAACCAAAACTTTTCAGTTCCAATTAACTGAAGGATACCTTCCAGTTGACTTGTTTGCGATGGTTTCTAGGTACTCCATCTTCACATTCTCTTATTCTCTTTGCCACTTCTTAGGCACGTTCTAACTATCCTCGTGTGACGAGTGATGGAAAGAGCCCTGGTTTGAAGGGGAGGAGGCCCGAGTCCAGGCCTTCACTCTTTCAGTGTCTAGCCTGAGCCTAGGAAATCTCCTGACCTGGTAACAACAGTGACTGGCTGTGAACGGCATCCATGCTGCGTGTCTTGTGCACACTCTCTCATTTAACCCTTACAGCAGTACTTTTTTGGCAATTACTCTTTAATTGTTGCCGTTCGTGGTTGAGGCCATTGATGTCACCTGCCCACAGTCACCTGATTCAAAGGAGAAGAGGCCCTTGTGACTACAAAACCCAGAATCTTACTAGCTGCAGCCTCCAGTCTTGCTCATCGTGTTTTCCCCTCTCTCAAATGAAGCCACTTCACTGCTCTAAAACGCTATGATATGCTTGTGTTCTCTGCGTGTGGCTGTGTGACACTAAAGACAATGAGGAATTTACAGCTATCTCCAGGAAAAACATCAGGCTTCCCTGGTAGCTCAGTTGATCTGCCTGCAATGCTGGAGACCCCAGTTCGATTCCTGGGTCAGGAAGACTCCCTGGAGAAGGGATAGGCTACCCACTCCAGTATTCTTGGGCTTCCCTTGCGGCCCAGCTGGTAAAGAATCTGCCTGCAATGTGGGAGACCTGGGTTTGATCCCTGGGTTGGGAAGATCCTCTGGAGAAGGGAAAGGCTACCCATTCTAGTATTCTGGCCTGGAGAATCCCATGGACTGTACAGAAAGAGTGGGACACGACTGAATGACTTTCACTTTCCAGGGAAAAGAAACCAAAGGTATGCCCTATTTTCCTTGGAGAAAACGTCCAATCACTTATAACCAAACATGGCTTTAAAAATTAAAAAATAGCTATTGTAATTTGTAGATTTTATGATCTTATTTTGACAGTTGATTAATATATTGGTATCTATAAGGAAAAGTTAATCAGCTTGGGTAATAACACACATCGGCTCAATCAGTTTGAAATTCTGCATTAGGAAATTAAGATTTTCACCCATAAAGAGCTTTCACTTCAGAGCTATTGGGCCTTTCTGAAAGGAAAGGACTTTGAAAACATGTACACAGCAACTTGCAATCTGAGTCCTCTTCAAAGCAAGTTTGTTTAATCAGTTGCCAGCTCCCCCAAAGCACCGCCCTTGCCTTCTTCCCCTCTTTTCTCTCTCTTGTCCTTGGCATCTGTGTAAATCCTACCTATTCGACTATTATGGTGTGAGGCCAAAGTTTTATCCTCTTTCTCCTAAGTCCTTCCCTCCATCGACCAACCCAGTCTATAAGCAAATGAACTCCTTCTTCCAAATTCTTTGGAGTCTTTTCAGCAATTTCCTCTCACTGAGCCCTTATCTTTCTTTTACTGCCTATTTTGTTCATTAAGAGTCATTTAAAAGTCAGGGCCAAGTCTTATAAATCTAAATGATATCTACCTGTGTGTGTATGTGATCAATACAGATGTGTGATCCACATGGATACATATGCATATTCTTAGTATTGGTTTGGGTGGAAGAAACAGAAATCTACTGTACCTAATTTAAGACCGGAGGGATTTGTTATAATGATGTGAGGATTTCGCATAGAACTTCAGTGCAGGAAGTACAGCCAGTCTTCAGAAGACTGAACTGGGACCTGGAAAGCATCAGGAGCAAAAGTAACTACTTTCTCCGTCTCTCTTTTTTTCTCTCTTGGGCCACATGATCTACCATCTGCTCTATTCTCTTGCTTTGCTCAGCAGACGGCCTCTCTCTGCACCAAGTTTTCATGGGCCAAGGAGCCCCATGACCTCTGATCTCTTGTCTCTTAGTTTAAATTCTAAAGAGAGAGACTCTGAATGGCCCAGGTCATGGGTCAGGTGTCCAGTTCTGGTCTCGTCAACTGTGGCCAAAGAGAAGTAAAATCCCATGACAAAACGGGGAGGGGCCCAGCCCTTTAGCTGGGGCAGGGTGTGGGCATAGGAGCAGCTCTAATGAAAGGAATGTATATACACATATTATTTTCTTTGATTATATACTGTGTGTGCGCACACGTGTGTGTAATGAACAAGTGGGCACGTGAATACTTTGAATATTTGCTTATTAATTTCCTGAAGAAGAAAAAGGAGAAATGAGTTTTTATTCCAATGGAAAAACAAAAGCAAGCAAAAGTTTTTGGAGGCTTGTAAGGACAGAGTGATGAAAATAGATCGGATATAAAATTCAATAGAAAAGCACTCTTTTTGAAAATGTTATTTTAAAAAGTATATTCTGACATCTCTATGCAGGGTGGACAGAATCTGGAAACAACAGTGGGCAGGAAGCCCATTTGGAGTTGGGATTTTATCATCTTCTGCTCATAAGATAGAACCAGACCCCAAAGGTTTAAAGAGTGTGGGCTCAGTGTCCCTCGCCCAGCAGACAGCATTTTGTTGAAGATATTTAAAGACTAAAAGGAGAAGCAGTTAGTCTACTGTGTAATATTTACTGATTTGAGCAGCTCTACTATACAGACATCTTACACATAAATTTAACTATTATTATTGTGTTGCCCTTTTCCAAGAAAGGGTAAAGTAGATTTGTAGGAGCACTTAACACATGTAAATCCCCCAACTCTTTAAACCAAAGCTCATTGTATTAAAGAGCTACATAAATTTTACAAGGATTCTGTCCTTTTGAGATCATAGCACTGTTTTTTTCTTGCAGCACAATTAAAGTGATGCCTCTTTGTAAGCCAGTTCTGTGAACTCTGTTTGAAGGTATCTCACAAAGCTACAGTTTTGGCCAAGTGTGTAATTATACTGAGGATATGACTGTGTGTGAAGGTTCCAGACTTGGGTATTGTAAGAGCTCTGTCAGCAAATAGCTGTTCCATTGTCTACCACAACCTTCTTTGAACTTTATTTACCCATTTGCTGTGCTTTACCCATGTTTCTTAAGACTGGCTTTAAAGAATAATTTAAAGCATGACCTCCTTCAAATAGCTATTAGTCCATAAAAATCCTTAGAGCTTGCAAGAGAATGTTCAAATTGATATCAGTGTCATCTCAAATGATATATTTTTCTACAAATAGGGGTGGCCCAGGCAAAGATAGCCTGATTTTTAATCTATCTCCTGATCAATCTGTTTTCCCCAACTCAGTTCCAGAAGAAAAAAAAAAGTTGTATTCCATTTTGAAGGTGATCCATGACAAATTACTTTTTAATTTTAAAATTTTGATCAACTTGATTTATTAAAAATGTTACTCTTCCAAGAGGTTAATGGACTATTGTTTTGACCATACATACACACACACACACACACACACATATATATACATATATATATAGAGAGAGACCATATATGCATATATATATACCAAATATGCTGTGCTGTGCTGTGCTTAGTTGGTCAGTTGTGTCTGACTCTTTTTGACCCCATGGACTATAGCCCACCAGGCTCCTCTGTCCATGGGATTCTCCAGGCAAGAATACTGGAGTGGGTTGCCATGCCCTCCTCCAGGGGATCTTCTCAACCCAGGGACTGAACCCAGGTTTCCTGCATTGCAGGCAGATTCTTTACCATCTGAGCCACCAGGGAAGCCTACATATGACCAAATCATATTCAGTTCCGTTCAGTTCAGTCGCTCAGTCGTGTCCGACTCTTTGCGACCCCATGAATCGCAGCACGCCAGGCCTCCCTGTCCACCACAAACTCCCGGAATTTACTCAAACTCATGCCCATCAAGTCGGTGATGCCATCCAAGCAAATCATATTATGTCCCCACAAATTCTACTGGAAAAGGATCAGAGATTTAATAGTCTTATCTAATCAGGCTTTATGAGAAAATTTGATTTTTTTTTTTTTACTTTTCTTTTTTTTCCCGTTTATTTTTATTAGTTGGAGGCTAATTACTTTACAATATTGTACTGGTTTTTGGCCATACATTGACATGAATCAGCCATGGATTTACATGTATTCCCCATCCCGATCCCCCCTCCCACCTCCCTCTCCACCCCATCCCTCTGGGTCTTCCCAGAGCACCAGCCCCGAGCACTTGTCTCATGCATCCAACCTGGGCTGGTGATCTGTTTCACCCTTGATAATATACATATTTCGATGCTGTTCTCTCTAAACATCCCACCCTCGCCTTCTCCCACAGAGTCCAAAAGTCTGTTCTGTACATCTGTGTCTCTTTTTCTATTTTGCATATAGGGTTATCGTTACCATCTTTCTAAATTCCATATATATGCGTTAGTATGCTGTATTGGTCTTTATCTTTCTGGCTTACTTCACTCTGTATAATGGGCTCCAGTTTCATCCATCTCATTAGAATTGATTCAAATGAATTCTTTTTAATGACTGAGTAATATTCCATTGTGTATATGTACCACAGCTTCCTTATCCATTCATCTGCTGATGGGCATCTAGGTTGCTTCCATGTCCTGGCTATTATAAACAGTGCTGCGATGAACATTGGGGTGCATGTGTCTCTTTCAGATCTGGTTTCCTCAGTGTGTATGCCCAGCAGTGGGATTGCTGGGTCATATGGCAGTTCTATTTCCAGTTTTTTATGAAATCTCCACACTGGTCTCCATAGCAGCTGTACTAGTTTGCATTCCCACCAACAGTGTAAGAGGGTTCCCTTTTCTCCACACCCTCTCCAGCATTTATTGCTTGTAGACTTTCGGATAGTAGCCATCCTGATTGGTGTGTAGTGGTACCTCATTGTGGTTTTGATTCTCTGACAATGAGTGATGTTGAGCATGTTTTCATGTGTTTGTTAGCCATCTGTATGTCTTCTTTGGAGAAATGTCTGTTTAGTTCTTTGACCCATTTTTTGATTGGATCATTTATTTTTCTGGAATTGAGCTGCAGGAGCTGCTTGTATATTTTTGAGATTAATCCTTTGTCTGTTGCTTCATTTGCTATTATCTTCTCCCAATCTGAGGGCCCTCTTTTCACCTTACTTATAGTTTCCTTTGTTTTGCAAAAGCTTTTCAGTTTAATTAGGTCCCATTTGTTTATTTTTGCTTTTATTTCCAATATTCTGGGAGGTGGGTCCTAGAGGATCCTGCTGTGATTTATGTCGGAGAGTGTTTTGCCTATGTTCTCCTCTAGGAGTTTTATAGTTTCTGGTCTTACATTTAGATCTTTAATCCATTTTGAGTTTATTTTTGTGTATGGTGTTAGAAAGTGTTCTAGTTTCATTCTTTTACAAGTGGTTGACCAGTTTCACCAACACCACTTGTTAAAGAGGTTGTCTTTTTTCCATTGTATATTCTTGCCTCCTTTGTTGAAGATAAGGTGTCCATAGGTTCATGGATTTATCTCTGGGCTTTCTATTCTGTTCCATTGATCTATATTTCTGTCTTTGTGCCAGTACAATACTGTCTTGATGACTGTGGCTTTGTAGTAGAGCCTGAAGTCAGGCAGGTTGATTCCTCCAGTTCCATTCTTTTTTCTCGAGATTACTTTGGCTATTCAAGATATTTTATATTTCTATACAAATTGTGAAATTATTTGTTCTAGTTCTGTGAAAAATACCATTGGTAGCTTGATAGGGATTGCATTGATCTATAGATTGCTTTGGGTAGTATAGTCATTTTGACAATATTGATTCTTCCAGTCCATGAACATGGTATATTTTTCCATCTGTTTGTGTCCTCTTTGATTTCTTTCATCAGTGTTTTATAGTTTTCTATTTATAGGTCTTTTGTTTCTTTAGGTAAGTATTTCATTCTTTTTGTTGCAATGGTGAATGGTATTGTTTCCTTAATTTCTCTTTCTGTTTTCTCATTGTTAGTGTATAGGAATGCAAGGGATTTCTGTGTGTTAAGTTTATATCCTGCAACTTTACTATATTCATTGATTAGCTCTAGTAATTTTCTGGTAGAGTCTTGAGGGTTTTCTATGTAGAGGATCATGTGATCTGCAAGCAGTGAGAGTGTCACTTCTTCTTTTCCTATCTGGATTCCTTTTACTTCTTTTTCTGCTCTGATTGCTGTGGCCAAAACTTCCAAAACTATGTTGAATAGTAGTGGTGAGAGTGGGCACCCTTGTCTTGCTCCTGATTTTAGGGGAAATGCTTTCAATTTTTCACCATTGAGGGTAATGCTGTTGGTTTGTCATATATAGCTTTTATTATGTTGAGGTATGTTCCTTCTATCGCTGCTTTCTGGAGAGTTTTAATCATAAATGGATGTTGAATTTTGTCAAAGGCTTTTTCTGCATCTATTGAGATAATCATATGGTTTTTATCCTTCAATTTGTTAATGTGGTGTATTACATTGATTGATTTGCAGATATTAAAGAATCCTTGCATTCCTGGGTTAAAGCCCACTTGGTCATGATGTATGATTTTTTTTTAATATGTTGTTGGATTCTGTTTGCTAGAATTTTGTTAAGGATTTTTGCATCTATGTTCATCAGTGATATTGACCTGTAGTTATATTTTTTTGTGGCATCTTTGTCTGGTTTTGGAATTAGGGTGATGGTGGCTTCATAGAATGAGTTTGGAAGTTTACCTTCTTCTGCAATTTTCTGGAAGAGTTTGAGTAAGATAGGTGTTAGCTCTTCTCTAAATTTTCTTGCCTAGAGAATCCCCATGGTCAGAGAAGTCTGGCAGGCTACCGTCCACGGGGTCACAAAGAGTCAGACACAACTGAGTGACTAAGCGCACACACATACACCAGGAAATCTTGATGTGAGCATCCAAACCATTTCTTCCCCTTAGTGAGAGAAAACAGGGAGAATAGAGTCCACCAAAGCCCCTCCTGGGGAATTTTGGAGCTGGAACCAAGAAATTGTTTCTCCAGAAAACTGAGGTAGTAAGACACAAACCTTAGATGCGTGTGCTAAAAAGCAAACCCTGGAAAAGGAGAAGATTTGCAGATGGGAAAGGGTGAGCAGAAGTAGAGACAGACAGACAGACAGATACATAAACTAAGATGAGATGAAAGGGAAAGAGGAATTAAAGCATCCTTTCCCTGGAGGAGTATTAGCACAGAACGATGGAGGGGAGGTAAACCTTGGAGAGTGGTTGCGCTAATTAGTTCTGCTCATCTCATGGCTGCCCAGACATGTCAAGTTCATCAAGCTGGATTAGAGACTGGACCACCCAGGTAACCATATGGTACACCACCATATCAACGTATTAAAATATTTTTAGGGCTATTTTACCAACACTAGAATATCCCCAGCAGTATTCCAATGACACTGTAAAAGTGGTGCAATGAAACTAGTTTTATTTCTAAAACTCTTCTCAGGGAGTCTTGTACCTGTGGAGGGAAGGCATTCTTGGACGAGCTGCTTGGAAAAGCAGAAGACACACCCTTCCCCCATGAGACATGCTTGAGGCTCAACAGGTGGTCTTAAAATAACCTTGAAACAAGATCAGATCATCTTAAAATCACAGTTCTCATTGTGTTGAGTGAGGTAAACGTGTTCGGAGCCAAAGCTGACTTTGTTTGAGAATGAAGATCTTTGATGCTACCCCTCACCTCCTGACTCTCTGCCCTTCCCCTTGTGTAACTTCATGCTTTTTCTTTTCTGAATAAATTTAGGGAACAGCAGTTTGAAGGGGCGTCCAATTAAAAGCCTGCCCAGAGCATCTCTATTCTAGCCTAAAGAAGGCACCCAGGCATCTAGTCCTGTGTGACCATAACCTTCTTCTTACTTTGTCTTAAACTCTTACTCTCCTCCACATGATGCTTCCCGCCCCCCCCACCAAGAACTAGCTAAATTTCTATCTAGTGTAGCCAACAGTGATTCCAAGTCACCATCTGCACTCACCTGGAATCTTCTGCAGAAAAGTTAGTGAGAGTTAGAAACTCAACATTTCTGTACCCTAGATGTGTCCCCTGCAAATGCTCGTTGACACAAGGGTGTGCATGCTGTTAGCTGTCAGCAGAAAGCAGGTCTGTCTCCTCTCTAGGGGAGAGAAGCACTATGGGCTTCCTGGGTGGCTCAGTTGTTGAGGCTGTCAGTGCAGGAGATGTGGGTTAGATCCCTCGTCTGGGAAGATCCCCTGGAGAAGGAAATGGCAGCCCACTCCAGTATCCTTGCCTGGAGAATCCCACGGACAGAGGAGCCTGGTGGACTATAGTCCATAGAGTCACAAGGAGTCGGACACCTCCTAGTGGCTGAACAACAAGAAAGAAGCTCTGTGTCCATAGGACACCTTATTTTTTTTCTGGAAGACCCCGCCAGAGAGTTTAAACATTGTCATAATTAGGTGCTATTCCTCTTCTTATTTCAGTCAACTTCTGACTGGCCCTTGCGTTTTGTCAAAAATCTGTTCTACATTTGAGCAAATGCAGGGAAGGAAAAAGAAATATAATCACACAACTCAGTCTCTAACAGGCAGCAGGTGGAGGCCAGTTGAATGGCAGACATCCCTCCTAACTCGAGGCTGACAGCCCTGCCAACTCCTCAACATTTTCATGAAGGAAGTGAAAAGAAGAAAATGTATTTGGCAGTTTTAATCAGATAATTACTTTAAAAAAAGGTATATTGAATATAATTTCCAGGTTTTTTCCATCTGTTTAAACTTAAGTAGAAGCGCGTCAGTCCTGAACTGACCATGCTACGTGATGAATATGCTCTTGAAATGAATGCTTTCAGATGGTTTCTTTTTATGAAACGTGCACAAAGATGTGTACTGTGGTGGTGGAGTCGGCCTTGGAGGACATCTGGCCACAACATGTGCCTCGTTAAGTTACACCTGTAAGTGTGGGGTCATTTTTTATACCAGTAATATTAATAATAAAGGGTTCATTGAATAGGATTATTAATGGTGCCAGGTGGAGGATGTGGTATTACTTACAGCCTGGTAGGGGATTGGTTAATGTCTTCTCCCGCCAACGTTTCTGGTTTCATGTTTATAGACAGAACGCTCCAGATGATGGCTGGCAACGTAGCCATTGAGAAAATGAATTCCCCCTCTTTCCCATCAGCAAGAAAATTTACAACAGTTGGTGAAGAATTTGAATGAATCCATTTTCTAATTTTGAACTCATAATCTCGCTGAAGAGCAAGTAAGGTATTTACCAATTAATTCAAGAAATTAAAAAGTCAGTCTCAGAGTTTTACTTTCTCTCACTTGACTCAAATGGAAACTTTTCAGTTCTAGCCATCTCCTATCACTTCTTATTTCAACAGACGTTCATCCCTGCATTTTCCCTTTGTGGTCACAAACTGGAAAAACAGGGAGGGGGGGTAAAAAACTAAGAAGAAATCTAAAACCTTTCCTTCCTTCTGTGGAATGTTTGGCTTTGCTGTTTTACAATGCAAGGCTTGTAACAGAAGGAAATAGATGCTTAAGGTAGGGTCCTTTTAATGTGCGTTATTACAGGTGTTAGCAAGTCTGGTAAATTTGGAGTATTGTTTGATTTGGCAACCAGATCTCAAGACTTATAACACCAACCCATGTTTTAGCTTATGATTACATGCAACTAGAATAAGATTTTAAATTTAACAAGGCAATTGTTGAATGTTAATTGGATTGCATTTGAGTAATAAAACTCAATTGATTACTAAGAGCCTACTTGTAAAAGGCATAATAGAAAAATTGTCATTTGCACATCTTTAGCCATTCATAAACACACACAGACCTCAATTTGTCCACAAAGAATAAACAAATAAAAACAGTTTAAAAAATCTATTTGTGTCACACTTTAAAATTTAATAGTGATTTTTCACATACATTGTATTAACAGCTCCATAAAGTAAGTGGTGGTTGTTATCCTCATTTTGCTGCAAAGAAAACTGAAGTTCAGAGAATGATATTCTCAAGATACACAGCTAGAAAGTAGCCTCTTCAAAACTGAAACCCACCCCCACTGAATCTAAACTTTTAAGTTTTTTTCCACTCCACCATCTGTTTCCCTTTTCTTAGCCAATTAATTCCCCTTAAGAAAATCCTAAAATCCAGGAATGACTTCCATTGCTACCTCATTTTAGTATAAAGATATTTGCATAATCTGGATGACTGTACTTGAGTTGATGAGTAGAGAAAGACAGAAAGAATATATACTGTGTGATTCCATTTCTGTGAAGTTCAAGTCAGTCAAAACTAATTTAAGGTGAAGGTCAGAAAAGTGGTTACCTCTGGGGGGTGGGTATGGACCGAGAGAGGGAAGAAACTCTCCTGGGTGGAGAAGAATTCGTATTTTCATCTGAATGGTGATGACACGGGTATATGCACTTAAAAGTTTAGCTGAACCCTTAGAGATTTGTGAAATTTACTGTAACTACCTTTCACCACAATTAAAAACTAACTAAAAAAAAAAAGTTGCATTGCCCAGCAAGTATTTACTAAAATATTTCCCATTCTTTCAGGCTTTTTCCTGCCCCTACTATCTTTTCTAGTGCTTAGCTATTTCTTCTATCATTTCTCACAATATTGTATAATTATCTGAATCTGGGGCTCTCTCCCTCTCAAAGGGCAGAGACCATTTGTTCCTTGCACGTGCATTCCGAGCATCTAGCAGGAGATACTGACTGGCATGAGGTGTTTATTCAACAATTGTTGGTCCAAAGAAAAAAAAACAGTGAATGAATGAGTCAAACAGCTTTTCACTTGTTTTATAACTTAAGCTTTATAAGAAAATGGGTTATGTTAGGATATCCTGTAAGACCAGGAAACCAATCCTCTAGTTGGGGGCTTTGCACAAAGTTCCGGATCACTTCTTCTGAAAAGGTACTGTAACAAAACCACCATCACCACCAAGAATGACCTGAACACACAAGTGTCAAAGAGTCCACTCACTTCCACTGTAGAATCTGTGGTCTCCTTTCTAAGCTTTGCTGTCGCCATGCCTCCCTCTGCTTATGCCAAAGTGTGTGCGTGTGTGTGCTAAGTCACTTCAGTCACGTCCGACTCTTTGTGACCCCATGGACTTCAGCCGTTCCGGCTCCTCTGTCCATGGGATTCTCCAGGCAAGAATATTGGAGAGGGTTGCCATGCCCTCCTCCTTGGGATCTTCCTGACCCAGGGATCAAACCCGTGTCTCTTATGTCTCCTGCATTGGCAGGGGGATTCTTTACCACTAGTGCCACCTGGGAAGCCCTTATGCCAAAGAGAAGCCCTCAACTCAGATCCTGTCTCTGTATTTCTGCCAAAGTCCTGGCCATCTGACCAGAGCTCCCCAAAATTCCCTTTGGTGTGGAAATTTTACTCACATCCTGTCCAAAACTAAACGAAATCAAACCCTGGCATCTGTTACTTCGGCTTCATTTTCATCAGTCTCACGTGTCAGCTTTTCTTGTTCACCTGAGTTCCAAGCTCAGGGTGAGCAAATGTCACCATTTCACCACTTCTGAACAATGGCCTCTGCTTTGGAAGGTTTGTGGTATCTGTTCTGGTTTTTGTGTGTTTTTTAGGTTTGTGGCTCTCCTTATAGCCAGAAACCTCCTCTTTTCTTCTTACCTTTCTCCGTCTGTTTTATTCTTTCCTTTCTAGAAGATTCCCAATAAGCCTGAGTCATTCCAGAAGAGTCCGTGGTGGGTAATGCTCTGATAACAAAATAGTCAGACTGTGATTTTTATCCACTTGGCCTAAGCCTACTTTGTTGTCTTGTTTACTGCTGTCATCTCTACAACCTGCTCGCCATTTGGAGTGAAAATTCTCTAGAAGATTATGTTTTCTTGAGGGTCTGGCATGAAGGCTCTTTTGCTGTTTTCGAGCAACTAAACAACTTTAACCAAGTGCTGGCATTCACCTGTTTAACAAATGTATAAGTCATTAGCCAAGGTCTTGTCATCCATGAAACCAGGTTATGGCTTTATTTTGATTCCTCTTTATTAAGTTGCTCAGATTGTACCAATACTCAAGATTTATAGGGGTTTGTGCTCTTTATTCTTGGAGCAAGACTATCAGGCAGTTTGATGCCGAGAACAGGAAAATGCCCTGGAGGGTTATAGAAGTGATAGGTTTTCAGGACTGAGGGTCTGTTTGTCTTCCCCCCATTCATGCTTCTTGTCTGGGTACTTGAAATGGGGATAAAGAAGGAGGAAAAAAAAACAAACAAACAAGTAGGAGGTGAATTAGCCCTGAAAATGGAGAATATCCTCCAAATGTAAATATCACAATTTTGTCTGGTGCTAGTTCCTGAGTCTTTGTTAGACTGGAAAGCATATTGGAGTTGCTCCCTTCCCACTTTAAGCAAAATCCTCAATATCTGGCTCACTCATCTGGGCTATATCAGCTTTTGATGACTGAAGGCATGTGGTTAGTGTCATGGTGAAATGCAGGGCTTGGAATCCAAGGAGACCACATTCAGCTTCTGACAACTTCCTACTGGGAACATTGAGTCGCCTCTCTAAACCTTAGTTTCCTCATCGGTGAAATTGGGATAGTAATACAGGCCACCACAAACTGCTTTAGATATTAGTTGAGATGTTATATAAGAAAAATACCCATCAATGGGAAAACATTGCACATATTAGCTGTGATTTCCTGTCTCTTGCTGGCTACTTACAGTGCACTGAGAATTTTCCCTTGACTGGTCAGTCCCCTGTGAGAATGATTCCAAAGCAGGACATGACTCTGTCTGCTTAAGGTATGTGAATGTGTACGTTGATGGTGGGGAATGAAGGCAGTGGAATTAGATGGGTTATTCTGCCATCTTCTCTGCTCTGGGACCAAGGGGTTTTCTTGTCAATCATTAGGCATAGATTCATTTTCCAGATATTGAGACAATTGAAACATTTAGTCAGTCTGTGTGATTTTTTTAAAAAATTAATGGCAGGGAATTCTTGAACGTTATTACTTCGGTGGAGTAACAGCCAGTAAATGAAACCTGGATGATTAGATTTCCCATCACGTCTGATGATTATGAGAATAAGGCCCTGTGTGCAGTGCCTTTAGGGTATTATTAAATCTAGAACACGTGAACATTGTTTGAGAAAGGAGCCCGAAGCACTCTCCCTGTTGGGCACTCCTATTCCTGGATTGAAATGAGATACAACCGGATCACTGGTGTGGCTGCCACCTGTCTCTCCGCATACCTCCTACCGCAAGGATGGAGGTGCAGGAGCCTCCAAAATGTCAAGCCAGGAAGCTGGATCCAGCTAGACGTGATCTGTGTGTCAAACCAACGCTCCCCTGCTTCACGCGAAAGCCTCCAGAAGCCCAGGCTAGTGACACAGATCTTAAGAAATGGGGCAAGCCCAGCCTACCAATCTCTGCTCCTCTGTTCCTTTTGGTTCCACCAGAAACAGAAAGGAGGTCACTGAACTTGTGGGTTGTAAGTGCAGGAGCCTGGCAGGATGTGTATGACAGGACCCGATGGAGAAGAGGGTGGGGTCTGGTAGACCCTTGAGGGTCGACATTGGTGGAGCCTCCACCTTTAGAGGGAACCATTCGGGCCTGACTTGCTTCTTCCCTTGCGAAAGCACAGGATGTGGAGGGGCAAGAAAGAGGATGGATGAAGTCAGGTTGTGGTTGGCATAAAAGCATACTGGGGACTAATTCAAAGATGACTTGTCGGAACAGAGAATACTGCCTTCTCTTTGCTCCATGTTCTGAAAGTCAGGGGGCGGAAGAAAAGGGAAAGAACATTTATCATGTGCCAATTCTGCACCAGACATTCTGCTTGCACTTTCAAGTTACCTCGTTTAAACTTCGTAGGAATTGCAGTAGGCTCTTTCATCCTCCTCATTCCATAGGAAGAAGCCAAAGTCCGTACTGATGACGTAACCTAAGGTCACGCGTAGGAGGCAGCCAGGTAAGACCAGGTGTGCCTGCCTGCAAAGCACTCTGCCACATTGCCTCCCAGTATCTATGACTTTGAGGTATTTCTACAGGTCTAGAAATAGGGGTCATCATATATGTTCTGACATGTTCTTCTTTAGGATTTTCAGAGACTAAAAAAGGGCAAACAAAACACTCATAAATGCAAATTTATTTATGTTGATAAACCAGATATATTTTTGTGAAAATGAATAAAAATTCTAAATGGCAATAATTTTTTAAAAACAATGGTTTGAAATTAACAACTGAGACTTCAGTTAACTAATACATGGATAATATAAATTAAAGCCCCCAAAGCTGGCTGACTTCTAACAGCTTTGTGATAGTCCCAAGATTTACAAATCAAATGACCAGGTTCCAGAGACCTCTTCAGGGTCAAACAGGACTTAACCCCAAAGCTTAACACATAACATATGTCTTGAGATAGGATCTGGTTTGGGGTGGAGACTGGGTACTGAGTGTGTATGAAAATTATAATCACCCTGGGTTTACTCTGGAAGTGGCTATTGGGTTAAACTACCTTAACATAGTCAGAAGAAATGTAAACTATCTTCCTCAACAAGTCTCAACTTCACCTAATAATATCTCCAAGTGTAAACTGGGCCTCCCAAGGGGAGCAGGTATCCAAATAATGAGAAGGTAGGATGCAGAGTGTATTGGGGGAAGAGAAGCAGGGAATGGCTGCTGAGTTGACAAAGAGTGAAAATCTTGGAAGGATATTGCACATCCCCATGGAACAAGGAATTCTGCCCACTGGCTCCTGCCTAATGGGTGTGCAGTGCCTTACAAACCATAAGCAAGTTGTGCAAAGAAATTCCATAGGAAGCTGTGTGGGCTGAAACCTGCAAACCAAGCCCTCAGATTCTCTTCCCCAAGATTGCTCACTCTTGAGGGATAGCACTGACTCCTGCAAAGCTCCAGAAAAATAGAATCTGCCTTTGCAGAGATGGGCGGGGGTGGGGGTGGAGTTTGACTAAGTGAGATGCCACTGCTAAAGGTACTTATCAGTAACACTCAGTACACATGTATGTGTTAGTCACTCAGTCATGTCCAACTCTTTGCAACCTCTGTCCATGGGATTCTCTAGGCAAGAAGACTGGAGTGGGTTGCCATTTCCTTCTCCAGGGGATCTTCCTGACCCAGGGATCGAACCCAAGTCTTCTGCATTGCTGGCAGATTCTCTACCGGTTGAGCTACTCAGGGAGTGGTGATGGTCATGATGATGAAGAGGAGGAAGAGGGAGAGGAGGGCTGCTAGGGTACCTTGGGAAGCACTCCCGAGTAGTGTGTTATTTCTTTGTGTTTGGGTTGTATCCTACGAGACAGATGGCAGGAGTCTACACCAGAATCCCAGGTCCCCTGACTTCTGAGTCACCCTGTTCCACTTCTTTCTGCTGCCTCCCTGAGAGCTTTTAGGGAAGTGGGAGAAGGAGGAGGAGCAGCCTGAGAAATCAGAACACAAACAGTGATTCTGCAGCCGACACACTATGGTTCCATTCACTGCGTTTCTCCAATGGGGTGAAAAGCCTTCTTTGTTGGTGAAAACAGAGCCCAGAGATTAACCACCACCCCCTTCCCTTGCAGGGAAGACGTAGAAGAATCTCTTGGAAATTTATATCTTTTCAAGGCCTGCTGGTACTCCATCTCCCTACTAATTTTCAGAAGCAAAATAATACTTCGGTCTCTTAAAAAGAGAAATAAACAACAGTCATTTTAAAAAATCCTCAATTTCTGCTTTTACGTTAGTCCTAAAATGCATTAATCTCTTTCACTTGATATGGCTCACTTTCATTCTTCCATTTTAATATCTTAGGGGAAAAAAAAACCCAAATAACCAATAACAGTTTACAGCTTTGACGCAGAGCTCTAAAGTTGTTTTTCTATGAATATAGATTATTACATTTTTTTACAAAGCAAGTAAACAGATGCATAAAAATGCATTATTTCAGGAGCACAAGAAAACCTGCAATAAGTATAGTGGTTTTAATTTGTTTTTATGATTACTTGTAATTAATTAGCATCAAAAGTAAATTATCTACCTCTGAAATTGTACCATCAAATGTGAGCAGGGTACTCCATGAATGATTGACTGGTTCATCTTTATATCAAGGTGGGGAAAAAAAAAAAGATCTTTTATTTTACTATTTTTTTTAAAACTATGCTTAAATGAAAGTGCCAAAAGCCGATGGCAGTGCTGCAGAGGAAAAAATTTTAAAGTGACTGATAGGAAAGCCCAGTTTGTTATGTGATAAATGGTGTCAAGGGGTAAAAACGATGTATATTAGACATCACATCATTCTATCAGGTTAAACCAAGGATAAAAGCTTCCTTTAAAAAAATAAAAATGGATCAGCTCTGCTAAATTGGAGAAAGTTCTTATACCTCCTTCAAACCATCACTCTTCAATGATAAAAAGGGAGACATTTTGACAGGTGTTGGTATTTTTTAAACCAACTCCTGCTCTTTGTCACCATCTATTTTTTGCCCCTTAAGATTAATGATGGAATTGTTTGCTGCAGCTTTGGTCAATTTAAAACTAACCAATAGCTTCAAGGGAGCTCTCCCCTTGACCTGGTCCCACTTCCTCTGACATTCACTACACAGGTCACCCTGCTGTGAAGTGTCATTTACTGAAGGAGTGCCAACGAAAAGAAAAAAATAAAAAATAAAAGAGTATTTAGTAAGCAGACTGATTTTTAACTGCAAGGAACATGTGCGGGGATTTAGAATTCTCACCCACATCTATTCTATTAGCAAGAACGTACTTGAACTGAGAACTCAATCTCTGCAATACAAATAGAATTCAACAACAGAAGGGGGAGGGAGGACGTAAATAAGATTAAAACCCCACATTCTCCTTTCTTGTTGAGCATCTCTGCTAAGAGTTAGGCGCTCTCACAATGGGATTATGGAGCTTCCAACAAAGTTAAATAAAATACATAGATTCGCTTCTACCAAGTTTCATCCCATAGCAGACCCTCCAAAGACACACACTTTTTTATTTTGGGTAAGCTATCTGAAATGAAACCCTAGATCTGTATGTTTTTAAATAATCTGTCAGGTGGAATAGAAAGTGTTACATGTCAATGGGGAGTTGGGGATAGATTTGCACTTATGTTTACTTCAACACTGATGAAAGAATATAAGATAAATTGCTTCCCTATCAAGACATAGTCAAGGAAGGATTGACCTCAGTCACTCATGATTATTCTGGCCTCTTCCTCCAGGGAATCTACTCCAGGTAACCATCATGCTACCAGTGAACTTGGCTGGTTACTAAGGAACCATGTCAGAGTTAACAATCCCCAAAGAGAAAATGTCAAAGCAAACCAAGGATGTCTGCATCGCAGTGACTGTACTAGAAAAATCTCTACTAAACCACACTAAAGTAATAAATGAAGGTCAAAGTTCAGGCTACACCAACTGCATCCTTGTTTAAATGTCTAAATTAAGGATTTGTCACAAACCTTGAATTGTCCTCGCTCCTATCCACCGCTGTCGGCAGCAAGAGTCACAGAGCACTAGGGAACCCGTGAAGTTCCCAGCCAGGATAGTCCCACCCTGAGGTTTGTCAGGGGTGAACACACATCCCCAGTCCCCTGGTTTCCTGCCTGCCAAATGTGTCTTTGGAAGGTGACACCACCCTCCCCCAAGCACAGTTCTCCAGGGCTCCTCGGGAGAAGGTGTTGGCTGTGTGGGTGCTCAGTTGCCCGGTCATGTTCACTCTCTGTGACCCCATGGACTGTAGCCTACCAGCCTCCTCTGTGCATGGGATTTCCCAGCAAGGAATACTGGAGTGGGTAGCCACGCCCTCCTACGGGATATTCCCAACCCAGGGATTGCACCCGCATTTCCTTCATTGGCAGGCAGATTCTTTACTTGCTAAGCCATGGGGGAAGCCCCAAATACTGGTTATTTTTTCACTAATAAAAAGAAAAAATGGTACGACTTTTCAAGGCAGAACCCAAGAGAAAAAGCAGTTCGTCGATTTCTCGAGGAAATGGACCCAGGGACCAGGCTGAAGTCACCAACGCGGGGAAAGTCCGTGTTTTGTTTCTTATCATCATTTCTAATTTGGAATTTGGGTTCCTGGCTAAAGCATAGCTTGGCATTCCATTACAGAACCGTTACCCTATGGATCCAACAGGTCATTGGGCTCATTGGCCAGTAGATAACCGTCTCTTTAGTTTTTGGCCTTTTTTACTCCTTTTTGTGTGATTATGTGTCCAGGAGAGTGAGGGTGATAGAGGAAGTGAACCACTCACGTCTTGACTTCCTAGGTCCACCTGAATGTCAGATCCCAAAGAGGGGTCAAATTTCCTCCATCCAAGGCAGCATCTCATTACTAGGTCTGCTTCAAGGTCTTTAATGATACTTCAGTAGTGGACACATTTGGGTGGGGACTAAGACAAATTACTTTAAAAGTAGTTTTATGGTGATGAGATAAAAATAAGTTTCCAGAGAACTTGCAGGGACTGCCCTGGAAAAGATTATTAAAAAGACGATATTTGTATTTATCACCGTACTTCTCTACTAAGGGTTTCCCTGGTGGCTCAGACAGTAAAGAATCTGCCTGCAATTCAGGAGACCTGGGTTCAACCCTGAGTTGAGAAGATCCCCTGGAGAAGGGAATGGCCACCCACTCCAGTATTCTTGCCTGGAGAATCCCATGGGCAGAGGAGCCTGGCGGGCTACAGTCCATGGGGTCACGAAGAGTCACCATGAAGGTGACTAACACCTTCACCACTCTACAAGAGCTCTAGGCTCTTGTCCCCCAAAGCTCTGTGCCCTCATAAGCCCCATCTGAGATACAGGATCCAAGCTTTTTCCTCTCTGAGCAGAGCCTCAGGTCTGTAACTTTAAAATACCCTTCTTCTAAAAAAATAAAATAAAAAAATAAAATACCCTTCTTCTGTAAAATGGCTCTGTCCTGGTACTTGACTCTCTGGATTGTGCACGCAGATTTCCAGGCTACTTACCTATTGTTTTTATTAGATGAAGCTAAGGCAAAACAGGTAAATTTGTCTTGTCATATTTCCCTACTGGGTAGCAGATGTACATTCGAGCAGGATCTCTCTAAATATATATGTTGATATTTTGGTTAAAAAGAGTGATCCTCAAGGGTTTTGATTCCAAATTAAGGGAGACATCTGGGGGCAGATGAAGTTTTTTGGTTGCTTCTGAACCACCCTGGGACAAGGCAATGGCTACATACTCTGAGTCTACAAAGCCTTGCCCTAAAGGTGTATGTTCTATTAATACAAGGCACACGATTTCCTCGATAATTGCTTTTATCTACCACTTAATATTTGCCATGGAGGCACAGTCGCAAGAATTGCCTAGGGCAACTGTCTTGTGTAAAACCAACATTGCTTTAAATCTACACATTTAAAAGCGTGAAGGCAAACAAGTCATATTTTATCCATTTTCGATTTATGAAGTTCCCTGGGGACACTTTTTACCATAAAGATCTTTGCAAGACAAATTATACACACTTCCTCCTCTTATTTTAGAAGAAACAATTGATACCCAAGACTTTCTTCCAAATTCCTTTCATCAGCATTTACAAGCCTTTTAAAAAAGCTCCCTTTTATGAAACTCCTTTCAAAGTTACACTTTTCCCTCCTAATATTATGATGTAATGAACCTCAAAAGGAACATTTGAATATGTTTCCTCCCTGCTCTTCAGGATTCATGCTTTAGTTGGCAATTTCTTGTACTTTTGTGCTTTCTCCTCTCTTTACCCTTTTTCTTCCTTTGATGGCTTTTTCTGAAATACACCATTGAAAATCTTTCCCATTTCTCCAACAGTGTACTTTCCTTGATGTAAAACTGTAGATGGTAGGGGTTCCTCAACTTGTTTGTCAGTTCCGTTCTTTAAGGATTTCTAAAGACAGAGCAAGGATGGTAATAAAGCTTAGGGTTTCGTGAGGGAAATCCAATGAGAACATTTTCAAAAGAGCAAATGGTCTATATTAAAATATGTAGCACTGAAATAATTATTTTGCAGCTTAGAAAGATTAATGTCCTTCAGGACTAGACATAGAAGTTCAAAGAACATTTACGGTTCTTCCAATCCCAACACTTACAGACTTATGGTTTTGATTGATTAAGGTCATAGATGCTTTCCTTGACAAAATCCTAACATAGTATCTATCAAACGAACAATTTTACAAGGTAATGTCACAGGATATAAATGGATTCCAAAAGGGTTTAGGTCTAATTTGCAACCTGAGGTGATGGTAGGAGAACTAAGAGTTACACATGGGGTTTCCTTGTAGTATCAGCTGATTGTCAGAGGCAAGCTGACTGGTCTGCTTTGCATGAAATATCATTAACATTTGCACATGGCTCAGCAAGGCTTCTGCTAAAGAACAGAGCCTTCCTCACATTAGCCCAAAGAAGTGTCTATGGCATTAAAACAGACTAGTCATTTACTCATGGCACAATTATGTTAGTTATTCCTGATTTAGATCAAGACCTTATTGATATACTTCCATGCTTTTCCTGTATGTGTCTTATTTTGTTTTCCTTTGTTATAAAGAGTAAATTTTCAGTTTATTTTGTTTTATTCATTTCACTATTAATGACTGCTCTATATCATCTAGGATTAATGGCATTATCCACCCCTTTGTCCATGGTAGGAAACCTGGACTCATTCTGGCTTAAAATTAATTTACTGTATCTTATGTTTTTAATCAAACTTCCTATTTGCTCTTCATTTAGCATCAGTGAATATGAGTAGCCACCGGGCACTGCACACCACCTATAAATTCTGCCAGAGCCTACAGAATGTTACCATCAAAATCCCTCTCCTGCTGATCTAGCAACGTCAAAATCCAAGCTCACCAGTTGTAGAAATCAATTCGATTTACAGGCGCCAGGCTCCTCTGTCCATGGGATTCTCCGGGCAAGAACACTGGAGTGGGTGGCCATGCCCTCCTCCAGGGGATCTTCCCGACCCAGGGATCGAACTTGAGTCTCTTCTGTCTCCTGCATTGGCAAGCGGGTTCTTTACCACTTGCACCAGCTGGGAAGCCTTTAGATAGATAATAAATTAAAATGTACCTTATCCAGGCAATCTGTGAGACTCAGTTTCCCTTTACCTTGGTTGACAAAGCCGAGAAGAGTCATCAAGAGAACTTCTTCTCCAAGGAAGTAATATTTTCAATAGATATACATATACTTTATATAGGTATTTGGGAGTATATATATATATATATATATGTGCAAAGTGAAAGTATTAGTCACTCAGTCATATCCAACTCTTTGTAACCTCATGGACTATAGCCCGCTATGCTCCTTTCTCCCTGGAATTTTCCAGGCGAGAAAACTGGAATGAGTAGCCATTCCCTTCTCCAGAGAATCTTCGCAACCTAGGGAATTAAACCCTGGTATCCTGCGTTGAAGGCAGATTCTTTATCATCTGAGCCACCAGGGAAGCCATATAACTTCTTTAAAAAGTATGTGCATATATATATATATATATATATATATACTTTAAAAAATCCTTATATGTATATACTTTATAAAACCTCATATATATATAATTTAAAGAATATATATACTTGATAATACATATATGTACCTTAAAAATTCTTATATATATACACTTAAAAATCCTTATATGTATATGCTTTATAAATCCTTATATATATATACTTTAAAGTATATATGTATATTTTAAAAAAATACATATATATACCTTAAAATCCTTATATATATATGTATGTGTGTGTGTATATATATATGTATGTGTGTGTGTATATATATATATATATATGTATGTGTGTGTGTATATATATATGTATGTGTGTGTGTATATATATATATATATATGTATGTGTGTGTGTATATATATATGTATGTGTGTGTGTATATATATATATATATATGTATGTGTGTGTGTATATATATATGTATGTGTGTGTGTATATATATATATATATATGTATGTGTGTGTGTATATA